>NC_138918.1:4207903-4568924 GCF_965231255.1 Vanellus vanellus | reverse complement strand
TATTTGCTCAGGGTGAGGAAAGCACCAAACTGTTATATTCCCTAGACTAGTGTATCAGGACTGATTATGAGCCGCTCCGCTGAAGAGAAGCGCTGACAGCTGGCGGGTGCAGGGGATGCTCTTCCTGCATGGCCAAGCTCAGGACTTGCCCACCAGGCAGTGCTCGGCTGGAAGGTGAGGTGGAGTTAACCTACATATTGAGGACCTGTGGGATGAGAAGGGAGACCGACACCACATAGTCACCTGCCTAGGGTTAAAATAAAAGCCAAACGGAGGATTGCAGCACTAATAAAATAGCTCATGCTCTGCTGTATGCATGATGCAGTCTACATTGCTGTAATTATCCCTCCACTGACAAATAGCCCCTTTGAACTACAGGCCGTCCTGTGCTTTCTGAGGCATCTTCTCACAGAGTCCATAACAGCTTTGGGATCACTGTCTTTTGAGGGAGAACATCAGTCTTCATTGCTAAAATGTGTTAATTTGGGCTGAGACGAGTCAGCTGTACATGTGAAAAGGAGCTGTGCTACAGTATTTATTATGCCATAGCTAGACAGAAATAAGAAATAATAATATATAATTATCTGAGGGTTATTAATGTTTTCAAATCTTGTCTTAGAAAAAAATTCTATACATAGATGTTAAATTAAAAATTCGAGGGTAGAAATTATATATATACTACTTTCTGTTCAGCATTACCTTCACCAAACTCTTCCTTTTATCTTGTGTGTATGCACTCGTAAATGTAGACATATGTGTTGCATTGTGTTATTTTAGAAACTGTTGCATCTTCTAGGTTTCCTCTACATCATTGAAAAAAGTTTAGCATTAAGCTGTAGTAAAACAGAGCCTGTTGCGGGATCTAGCCAAGTATAGAAAGTGTCATTGATTGCTCCCTGGAGATGCATCATTTCTAATGAGAGTCCTAAAATGTTAGAAGATGATAACATAAAACTCCACAAAACTACTGGAGTTTGCAGACTTATTACCATACTGTACCCATGTTGTAACTGAGGGAGGGAAAGAAACGTAAAGAATTGTTGATGGGGGGAAATGTGTAAAAATGAAGCTGTTGGCAGAGCACAGTTAGCTTATGAATTATACATTTAATTAAGGAAAGCTAAACTGGTAGATTTTGAAATTTATTAAAGACACAATTTCAGTCCTGCTCCCACCGTTGGGCACCAGCAGTGACACAGAGCAGCCGCAGCGCAGGGCTGGCAATTCACTTTCTGGATGTTCAGAGGGAAAATGGAATAAATAGAAATTATTTACTAAAACAGCTTTCTCATAGCATTGCAGCACTGCACTGAAAAATAAGCTCAGCAGGAAGTTTTTCTATTGCAGAAAATGATAGTTCCACTTTGTAGGAGTAATGCTTGTATGCAAGGAAAAGTCAGAACCTGAGATGAACCTCAACGTGTTTTTACCTCATACACCCTCTGACCTACATGGGTTTGTTTTCTTAAATGACAAAACGCGGATACTTTTTAGATACAAGCTTTATCACAGCAGAACAAAACTTTCACATCTTTATTAAACACGCTTGTACAGTCAGTGGCTCACTTTGGATATTCATCTCACTGGTGATTCCCACCTTGGTCTTCGCACACCATTTCTCCGGGTGATCGCAGCCTATTTTCCGAAGAAAATGCAAAAAGTCTCCTTGAGACAAGCAACAAAATTCCTCCACCTAAATAGGAAAAAAACTTTCACAACTACTTTGTGGCTGCTGCCCAGCGAAAGCTGTGCCTTTCCTTTTTGCTGGCCTGTCTGCATTGCGAACAAAAGCACAAGAGCTGCTCTTCGCCAAAACTGCTCTTACTTTGTAGCGTTTCACCCTCCCACGTCCAGCCCTCTGGAGCGTGGATTTCCCCGCTGCGGATGCACGGCGGCAGAGGCGCGGGTATCCGGGAACGCAGAGCAGACACTGCCCGTCATCCCCCAGGCCACCGGAGCGGACGGGCGCCTTGGCTTCATTCCTGCTCCGACTCACTTGCCGACTTTCAGCCTGGCACTTTTGACAGTGAAAGGTAACGGCGACGGCTCTTCATGCGCTGCTTTACTCATCACGGCAGAAATGATTTCCGTCTCCGTGCACCTACCGGGAATAGCTGCAGGAACCTACTGGCAGCATCCTGTAGTTGCTGAAAGAGAACTGCCCCACAAGAGGTTTCCCATGTTACCTCGCTTCTTTGTTATCCAAAGCATCCGTCTGTCCTTGCTGGCTGGGAGAAGCTTTCTGGGCATAGAGAAGGTCCCTGGGCTCTCCTGGCGGCAGCGGGCTGTAGCCACACTTACTTCCGCCTCTCGCAGATCGCCAGGGACGTCTCTGGCTTTCAAACCGCTGTGTTTCAAAGCTGTTCATGCAGGTTCGGAGAGGATGCCCGGCTCTTGCACAGGTCAACGCAGGAATCATGCTCTCCCCTCTCCTGCCTCCCCCACCGTCTGCCCCACTGACAGCGACCTGCTCTCCTGTGGCAGCCCCTCTCTCACCACGCAGCCCCCAAACTTGCAAAAGCCCACAAACAAACACAACTCAATAATGAGGAGCTGAAATGCACTAGTACGCACTTAAATGCAGAAGCTGCCGTTGCTAATAGAAACAGATGCTCCACTTCTCGACAGGCAGTTTCCTCGGTAACTGATGCCAACCCAGGGCCTCATCCTGCATGGTCCTGACTGCTCAGTAGGAGCAGAGAACCACATAGGAGGTGCTGAGCATCATTCCATAAGCGTCCTATTAAAAATAGGCAGTGTCTGTAGCCGTTTTCAAAGCGGATTTTGATTTCCCTATAGTGTGAAACAGTTACAGGAGGGAGGAAAACGTTCCCCCATTAATATATATATTAATATTAATATATTTGAGCAAATGCTCTGATATGAGAATAGTCACTAGTTTGCAGCACACGAGCAATATCACACTATTAATCTCACATTTGAATATATTGTAGTGACTCTAGGCTACTGTTGGCTATTAACTTCAACATCAAAGAGTAGAGACCCCATGGGAGTTACATAATATTAAGGAATTTATCTAAGCATTTATCAAATGGCAAATGGGCCACACAGCTCAGGCTCTCCCTGTGACCATACTCACCTAGGAATCCCAAGGGATGCCTGAGGGCTTTTCTGCAGCAGTGGAAAATTATGGAAACTCATTCAGTTGTGACACGGATGCATTCAAAATATGGTATTCCCTGGGCATGAAAGTCCCAGGGGTTACAGGAGCAAGAATGAGCAGGTGAAAGTTGGAAGATACGAAACAACTTGCTGTTTTGGGGCTGTGGGTCCCAAAGCCAAATCTGCACCTGGTTACAGGATCTCCAGCCATCCAACCACCTGAGCATGCCAAGCACATCTTCTGCCCACCTCCAGGGAGGAGGCAGCTGCCCACACTACCTGAGGATGGCGGCCACCACCTACACCCACCAGGTGATACAATGCACTGTCCTGTGTCTGTCCCGTGAACTGGAATATCCTGCTCTGGGTTAGCCCAGCTGTCGAGAGGCTACTGAGGTCCAGGGGAAATCGGGGCTCCGGTTCCACTCCTTGACTGGCCCTCCCAGGCAGCAGCAGGCACAAAGGCTGCAGGAGTCCGAGACACAGCCAGAAAAACACGCAAGACATGGAGCCTTCAACAAAGAGAGGTACGCTCTGTAACTGCTCACAAATACTACACCTGCTACTTTGCCTCTCATCATGGTCTAAGAGGTACACATGCAATTAAGCTCTTAACAACTGTTCTCAACTCCTATTTAGTTTTGAGGGCTGCTGTTCCTATTCACACACGCTTGGATGCTGAAAAGCTCTCCTAATTTTCCGGTAATATCAGATCATCTGAAAAAAAAGATTCTCTCTCTGGCTACAGACCTTGTACTGCCTCAGTACGGTCGAGTCTTGATGACACTTGACAGGTTATTGGACAATATAAAACCCCAAACGAAGATATCAGCACTTAATTGGTTTGAATGGTAGATTCTCCTCTAATTTGTATAGGTGTAGCGTAAAGCAATAAGAAAAGCTGTGATTTTACTAAGTTGGTTTCTTTTTTCCTCTCTACAGAGAAGGTGTGAAGAGCTGTTACATTTTCCTCCCTCTGCCCTCAGATCTGCCTGACACCTCCCACAAAAGAGCAGCCACTCTGTATTCTGCTGGGAACTAAACAGAGAGCAGAAACTACAGCTAAATGCAGCCTTGCCTTTCCTGCAGCCATGGGAGAAGACACAAGGTCCCCGCAGGACAAGCGGCCACCACAAAAGCTCATCTGCTCAGCAGGGGAAGCCCCTGAGGGCTGTGGGCTTGGGGTCAGAGCACTCCCCTGTGCACACAGCTGTTTTAAGGACAGCTGTTTTACTGTTAACTGTAGTCACTGGGGAGGTACTGGGGAGCTCCTCCCAGTTCCCAGAGGAAAGATGTGTTTACCTGATATCTGCTGCTGGACATCCACAGCGGGACAAGATCAGCATGTGCCGTGGCTGGCCCTGGGCTCTGCGTGTGTGCTCCCTATGTACATGATGATGGCCAATTTGCTGGCCAGGCAGAAGTCTCCAGGCCTGTACCTCTGCTGGCTACCTCCTGTGTTGGCTGGCAAGAGGCCTGGGAGAAGATCTTACCTGTAAAGTCTCTACCTGCGGTCCCTCTGGTGTGAAGGCTGCTGTGGGAGGTGGGCAGACAGTGGGGACCACGGGATGCCTGACCTCAGCCAGAGCAGGAGGAGCCCTCCAGGGGTCACCTCCCCCATCTCCACCCCAAAGAGCAACAACCACACCAACGTCACTCCTGGCAAATGCTTCTCCACCCCACCCTTAGAGATCCCAGTGACAATGTCTCCAGACCCCCAGGTTCATACCTATGCCATTACCCCCACCAGTCACTCAGCTGTCTTTTGACACCCTCCCTCCCAATCAATCATGTTTTGTGTGTCTTCTTCGGCTTTGTTCTGCTCCTTTTTCTGTTCTCTCCCTGCCTGTTCTTTCTCTAATTCCTGACATTGATTTGTTTCTCTTCCAGCTTTGAAACTCATCTGAGCTTTTCAATGCCTTTTGTTCCTCCTCATCCTTCTCTTCCTTTCCCCCTCCCAGATCCTCCTTGTGTTGGTCTCAAGCACAGACCAGGCTGTGAAAGGCAATCGGCTCTGAAAGCCTTTCCAAACTGTATTTTCCTTCTCGGAAAGAATCCCCAAAATAAATAATAAATGTTTATTTTAATTAGTGAGACACCACTGGCCTAGTATTAAAATCACCTTCTGCTGACAGGATGCACTTAACTGACTGCTGATGTGCTCGGTCAACAGGGCTGTTAAATTCTTTCATTAATTCCAGACGAGAAAAAAAGTCCCGCAACAGACTTGGCCCTGCACATAAACGGCACCAGTAATTATGGCAGCACATCTGTAGTTAGGGTTAAGCCAGTCTGCTTTTGCAACCTGTGATTTTCCAGGCTTCTACCTGGCAATAATGGGAGCTGCTGAACCAAAACTTCTGCGCTTTGCTCCTCGAAGAGTCTCTCTCACCTGCAGCAGCACTCCAGAGAGGCAGGAATACACTTTCAAGCCAAATGAATTGGCAATTAAGGTAACTTTCCCACCCCTTGTCTTAGTCTTCCCATCAGATAACTGCAGCGAAGCCGGGAGCTTGAGTCCCCAGCCCTGTGTGCAGACGCATCGCTGCGACTGATGGAAGTCCTTCTCCCACCTCCGGGTGTCATGTCTATGGTAGGGTTTGTCTCAGACTTCCCCGATGGACAAAAATCACCTATGACCCAACCTGAGGCTTCTCTGAGTGACGGGGGTAGGACAACTCACTTGTTTAACCTTAGCAAGCGTCGTCTTTAGTACCAGTAATTCCTTGCTTTCCCTATGAAGGTTTTTTGGTTGCTGGGAAGGGGATTTTTTTTTTTACTAAAGATGGCAGTAATCTCTTATACTGAGAATCCAGTTAACGCCTGTAAATATCGGCACGCTGCATTTCCCCACGGCCTGGACTAATATCATCTCCCAGTGGTCGGTAAGTAGTTGGGGTATCTCACTTTGTCGTGGTTTGGGCTGGGCTGGACATTAAAATGAATGACAGGACGCACTTTTACCATCACCACGTAGTATAACCGTTGGAGACCTTCCTCATGTCACGCTTCCCACACCTTTGTGTCCTCCGAGCAGCGGGTAGGCTTCCAGGAGAGGCGCTGAGCGATTATTAATGCAAGTTCCTGGTGTTCATCAAGAGAAATCCATCCAGCCCTTCAACGCTTCTGCCTCTGAGGGAATGGGGGGAACGGTATTCATTGACTGAATCTGATCCGAGAGGAGACACAGCCCTGAGCTTGGGAAAGCAGACAGACTTGCTTCGCTGCAAGGTACCGTGTGCTGCAGCTGCCAAAATCCCCCCGGGAAGATGACCCCTGGAGACTTACCTTCAAGCCTGGCACAGCCCTGCCCTGGGGAGGTGCTGGGCTGTGGCTGGTAACAGGGCCAACTCGCCCCGGGCAGCGGCCGCTCGTTTGTTCCTTGCAGCCACCTCAGGGACAAACCCAGCAGACGAGCTGGGTCGCTTTGGGATTCGTCGCTAAACCCGCACTGCGTTACCCCAGGCAGTCATCCTGGCCAAAACCCCCCCAGATGATGATGCCCCTCAGAACAGGTTTTCCAGACGGTGTTTGCAATACGCCCACTCGTAAAACAGGTGATGCTGCTTTTGGTGGAACTGCTGCAAGCCCACATCGTGCTCCAGCAAAGCTGCTCAAAGGCAGAAAAGTTTCTAACCCATCTACTAATTTGTTGAAGGCAGACTTAAACAAATATCTCTTTTTTTTTTTTTTTCTTTTTCTTTCTTTCTAAGTTTCTTCTAAATGACAAACTCCTTGTCTCCTGGAATCAAGATTACTATTTCTCCTTGTTTAAGAGAAGACGCGTGGATCTGAGACATCAGTCAGCAGTTTGCTGGCTGACACATCCCTATGGACTGTGACAGGCTCACTTGCTAAAGTCCTACTGCCACACCATAGCAGAAATGTTTTGGTTATCATTCAGAAATTACATCTGAGTAACAAGCCCACCGAAGGACAGCAAGGGTCTTTAGTAGAATAATTATTTTAAAATAAATGCAGGTTTGCCACAGCGGGCTGTGCTCAAAATCAATATGATGGCATCAAGCGCCAAGTTTTTACTAAAAATTGAACCATTAAAACAAACCCCAGTAATGCCCCATCCATTTGCTGAGGAAAGCCAATAGCCAGCAGCGCATCAGTAATGGCACATTCAAATGAAACCACCGCCGTTTGTCACTCTCGAGCATCAGCAGAGAAAAGTTTGTAGCCGCTCTGCTCCACTCCCCCCGGAATAGGGAGGAGGATTTCCAAGGGCTGCGTTTGCAGCTTGCCTTTCTCCCAGCCAGCCATCGGGTAACGTCTGGGAGCCAGCGGCCGTCGAGCTGAAACCTCTGCCTCTGACAAGCTGCTCGGTAAAGGTCAGCCACTTAGTAATGAAGCCAGACACATCACCGGCAGAAAGGGAATACAAATGACAGGCAGTTCTGGGAGACAGCAGTGCCTGCGCTGCACATGCCACACGATCTGTCAGCAATGGCCCCTATGTTTATTTGCCCCGTGCCCCCAGCGAAGAGAAACAGAATAAATCCAGGAGTCGGCATGGGAGGTATTCTGTCCATATTTCTTCCGCTCAATATCAGACCAAACCCATATTTGATGTTTTCTAGGAAGAGGTTCGGTTTGGAATTCACTCGCTTCGTGTGCCCCCCGAACACCGAGCCCGCAGCCTCACGTGCTGAGGGTGCCAGGGTGACTCTGCACGGGCTGAGCTGCCACCTCGCCCTGGACACAGGGACAGGCGTGCAGGGCTGCCCCCTTCCCTCTCCACGCTGATGTCTGATTTCAGTCACTTTTTGCCCGACGCCTCTCAGGAAGAGAGCATCTCTCCGTGTCTTATGAGCCGGAGGAAATCCTCGTAAAAGCAAATGCCGTGATGGCACATTCCCAAAGACGCCACGCGCTATCCCAAAGGGATGGTGCCATGTGTCACTTTGCAGCTGTGACGGTTGTCCTTGCCTTTGATGGACCTGTGGCAGGCAGCTGGATCAGGCATCACTCCACGATTAGTCTCTCTCCTGATAAACATATATATAAAATATATATAAACATATATCATATGTGTATATACACACACACATACATACTTACACACATTATACAAAAATACAGATACATCATATAAAATAACTGATATTATTGGACCTGAGTCTGTGTTACTGATTACCTGGAATAATGCAAGAAGGCAGCAATTTATTTTTTCCTACAGGAGAAGGGTATTTAACAAAATTACAATTTGAGCATTATTTATAGGGTAACCTTGTCTCCAAAATCTCTTACAGCGGAAATAAATTCGGGCTGATCCGTCTTGAGCAAATGCTGCTGTTGCCATCTCCTCTGGGGCGGTTTCATACCGGACTAGGCAATTTCCCAGGACTTCACCGAGCACCTGGAGCTGATCCCATCTCGGCTGCCATGGGCCACGCTCGGCTGCGTGGTTAACGCACCCTTGCCTGCACCAGCGCTCCAGATGAAGTCAGCACAACACCAAGGTAACCTGGAGCTTCCCCATTCAGATAATCCAAGGCAGACCCCCAGGGCTTGTCCCCACTGAGAAACCAGTGCAAAACACCCGGGATGTGAATTGTCAGTGCCACGAGTATTTGCATTAAGTCCTCCTGCTCCCCATTATAATTAATTCCTCCCAATGCAGCCTAACCCAGCTCCCAACCTGAACTGAGCTCAGCGACACGAAGGTAATTTCGGAGCGGAGTTGAAGGTGTTGTGGTGGAAATTAGCGCAAAAAGCCGCGACTCAGCAGCAGCGGCTCTGCCTGCTCTTTCAGACAGTCCAGATGGGTCTTTGGACATATTTCCATTTGAAGGTAGGAGAGTCATCTTCCCTCACTTCCTACCCACTGTCTTATTTTAAGTGATGAATCACATGTTTTACTTTTTCCTCTTTTTCCCTTATGAATCTGAAAATGCAGATCAAGCTTTTCTGGTCCTTCGAAGCTCCAGACTTCCGCAACATCAGCAGCAAATAACCTCTGCTGCTATTAAACAGTATTTTATCATTGCTAAGTGTCATTTGTCATAGAGAAATGACACTTTTCTGATTTCTTAAAATATTCCCCACGGTGATGGACCTTGCTTTTTTCCCTAATTGGCAAACTCCCTTCTGATATTCAGAAATAAGGAAAATATTCCACTCTGAAATTTCAGGATTAACTGAGGTCACATCCAGGATGTCTGTGAACCTCCTGAACCATGGAGGAGGCGAGAAGACCGTGCACGCTGTTGGGTCTTTTTTTGTCAGAGAAAGATGATTTCATATACTTTTGTAACAGAACGTGAGATCTTGGAAATTCTTTCTGTGTGAAAAATGACAGGGAAAAGCAAAGCGGCAAACAAACCTGCCCCAGAGCTGATGGCGTGTCACCAGCGCAGGGTGCGCGATGTCCTTCAGCTGACAGCAGTTTCATTAGCAGCCGAGCGTGCTATGTTTGCTCCAAGGTGCCGAAAAACACGCCAGACCGACAGCTCTTCGGTTGCTTTATTGGGCCTGTTAGAGACAGCAGCAGGGAATCAATTAGCAGTCAGAATATTGAAGTCGTATGTAACTGCGTGGACAAACGCCCCAAAGCGACTCTCAGCCCACCGCAGAAGCTGGACCAGCGTTTCATCGCCCCGAGGC
The DNA here is from genome assembly GCF_965231255.1 of Vanellus vanellus. Lineage (NCBI taxonomy): Eukaryota > Metazoa > Chordata > Aves > Charadriiformes > Charadriidae > Vanellus > Vanellus vanellus. The sequence continues at coordinate 4,559,186 of NC_138918.1, read as the reverse complement.
TGCAGGATTTTTAAGTGAGGAGTCAAAGACAACGGTAAACAAGGATAATTGGGGCAAATTGTGCGAGAAGTCGCTCTGTCATGCAGATGAAGCCATTAACTCCGGTCTACCCTGCAGAGGAGGCATTTGCTGTGGGGCAGCTCGACCCTCACCCAACTGCCAGGAGCCACCTTAACCCCCAAACCTCACATTTTTTGAAGTTCTTCCCTGGAGTGAAAAACCTTTCTGGACATGGAAGGAGAGAGTTTTCTGGGTCAATCCTGTCAGTCAAGTGCCTTTTACAAGCAGCAAATTAATTTCCAACATAAAAGCAGAAAAATACGAAAACTCAAGAGGAAACAGAAGGTAGGAAATAGAGGAAAATAATTGCCCGCTTTGCCATACTGGAAGCAGCAGATTGCTTTGCAAGCTTATTCAGACTGTATGCAAGCATCCAAGACTTCTCTTGTAACTGGTAAAATAATCAATACCTACCCACTTGTGAGGTTTAGTGAAAATAATGAACTGGCGAATATTTATAGCAAAAGCCATGGCACATTAGGTATTCCAAAGGACTTATGTAAGCACCACTTTCTTTAATACAGCTTTAGAGGAAACGTTTTAAGAAGCTTTATCAGCATAAAACATATTTTGAAATTCATGAAAATTAATAATTGGCATAGCAAAGTCAAAGCCATCTAAGTGGAATGACTTAACCCTGCTGGACAGTATTTTTCTCTAACTATAACTGTTAATCTGTCAGTTGAGAGAGGAAAATTCTCTTCTATTGTCAAATGCGATGAAACAAAGGAGGCAACTTCTCCAGCTGATGGGGACTTTAAGGAAATAAATGGAATATGGAAAGTTCTATAGAATAAGGCCCATTCTTCAAAATAAAACCAATTAACCCCAACTAAGTTGAGGAAACTGAGTCAAAGCAATTTCCCGTGACTGAGCGAAGCGTTGGGTTTTAGTCTGGCCTCAGCCCCTACTCCTGAGTGGGTATTTTCGTTGCACCAGGCCCTGTGGGGCTGGCATGAATTTCCCATCAAAGTCCTTTACTCTGAAATATTTCCACTGTTTTCTCACCCATTCAGTGGCTGACTCCAACATATACTTTAGCATACAAATGGCAGAGCCTAAGGCTTGGATTTTCCTCCAGGAGGCTGTAGCTGAGAGTCCCTGCCGAGGCCAGGACTCTAGCATAGTCCTACACTGTTACACGTTCCTCAATTTGGTCAGTTAGAATCATAGAATGGTTTAGGTTGGACAGGACCTTGAAGATCATCGAGTTCCAACCCCCCTGCCATAGGCAGGGACACCTCCCCCCAGCCCAGGTTGCCCAAGGCCACGTCCAGCCTGGCCTTGAACACCTCCAGGGATGGGGCCTCAACAACCTCTCTGGGCAACCTGTGCCAGTGCCACAACACCCTCAAAGGGAAAAACTTCTTCCTAATGTTCAATCTGAACCCGCCCTCTTCCAGTTTAAAGCCATTCCCCCTCGTCCTATCTCTACATGCCCCAGTAAAAAGTCCCTCCCCAGCTCTCCTGTAGGCCCCCTTTAGGTCCTGGGAGGCCCCAATAAGATCTCCCTGGAGCCTTCTCTTCTCCAGGCTGAACAGCCCCAACTCCTTCAGCCTCTTCTCATAGGAGAGGTGCTCCAGCCCTCAGATCATCCTCGTGGCTCTCCTCTGGACACGTTCCAGCAGGTCCTTGTCCTTCTTATGTTGGGGACTCCAGAGCTGGATGCAGTACTCCAGGTGGGGTCTCACCACAGCAGAGTAGAGGGGAAGAATCACCTGCCTTGACCTGCTGGCCACACTTCTTTTGATGCTGCCCAGGATATCCCTTCTGGGCTGCGATTGCACACTGCCGGCTCATGTTGAGCTTGTCATCAATCAGCACCCCCAGGTCCTTCTCCCCAGGGCTGCTCTCCAGCCACTCTCCGCCTAGCCTGGATTTGTGCTTGGGATTGCTCCCACCCAGATGTAGGACCTTGCACTTGGCCTTGTTGAACTGCATGAGGTTGGCTTGGGCCCACCTCTCCAGCCTGTCCAGGTCCCTCTGGATGGCATCCCTCCCCTCCAGCATGTCTATCTCGCCAAGGAGCTTGGTATCATCGGCAAACTTGCTGAGGGTGCACTCGACCCCACTGTCCATGTCGCCAACAATGGAAAAATATATTAATTAAACACACGTTTATGTATGGAAAAGTGTGACACGGCTCTGCGCAGTTTAATTTATACCCTGAAATTTGCTGAGCTTCATGTCTTACCCTGCCATTCTTGCATAGAGTAGCCAAACCCCACTTACTGCAGTAGATGAATTTAGAAGAATCTTCCTCTCTCTTGGGTCTTGGGATAATTTTGTGCTTTACAGAGTTGTTTGGGGTAGTTAAGGGCATCTCAGGCTTGGGCTGCATCCTTCTGCAGCAATGAGCCTGCTCCTGGTAGCAATCATTCCTTCGTGGACAATTCACTTTCCTACTCTCATCAAATACATCCCTGTTAACAAGTAGCAAACGATGCTCCCCGCCAGCCAAACCAAACAATTTTTGCTTAAAACCAACTTGTCTTCAAGCTTCCTCCTACCAAGGGCTGCAAACAAAAGTCTCTTATTTGTGCTAAACTCAGTTAGCCTCCCTGTGGCTAGTTCCTTGCACATTCTCTATTCTTTGCCGAGACCAGGGACACTGGCTGTTTACCCTATTATATTAAATGGGTCCTTCTCAGTTCCCTATTTAGAGGGCTCCACAAGTGCCACCGGTGGATGCCCCCGGGCCGGGCTGGGCTGACCGCAGCCTCCTCCCAGCCATTGCTTCTTGTTGAGTTCTGCTCCTCCCTTAATCTCAGACTGTCATTGTGTTATACAAACCTCTTGGACCTGGTTAATAACAGACCATTTTGGATCACAGGACGTCACCTGAATCCTTCTCTTTTCTGGTATTTATCACCTGCTGAACTTTTTGGGTGCGTCATGGGAAGAAGCCACCGCCTCAAAGCAACAGTGGTTACCAAGGCTTGTCAAGTTTCAAATGAAAGCCACAAATACCACCAAACCACATAGGATTTCTCTCTGAGTTAGAAGGGGTGAAGAATTGTAGCCTACTAAAATCTAAGATCAAATGAAATCTCCGGCATCTCTATACCACTAAAATGAATCATTCCCCCTCAACAAATTGAAACTGCTATACCTCCCAAGGTTCTCTTTGTAATCTACTCAGCCAACAGCCATTTCTACTTTATATATCTAATTTGCTTTGTTACAAAACTCTGAACTCCGACAAACATGCTGTCCACCTGTCACTATCTTCCACAGCCTCCAACACAGAACTGATGATGCAATTTTTCATAGAAATACTCCTTACTCTCCATCATGAACTCCTTGGGGCAAGGGATGACTTTTTTCTCTTTGATGTGCTGTCCCTGACACAGCAGGGGCCAGATTTGTATTAAGCAGCATATAATAGCATCTACAGCATAATGCAGTATAATGAGTGATAACAAGCACAGTGGTAAATGATGTCATTTAGTGCATACTGTCCCTGTGGTTCCCTATCATCAGCTTTTTATTGAAGAGGATTGTCCTCACAGATTCTTACTGATCTATAAGTTTGTCACTGTGCCTGTCTGGGTGTCTGCTTAATGCATTTCTGCTGCAGCTCCTTTTTTCCCGTCCCTGTTTCTCAGCCTGCTCCAAGGAGTTGGGCATTACATTCCTTTTTATACCTCTTTTCTTTCCTTTTTTCCTTTTCCTTTTTTTTTTTTTTAATTTTTTTTTTTCTTTGCTGCTTCACTTCCCAACTTTGTAAGCAATGTGGACAGCCAAGTGCTCTCAAAGGCCAACATTTGATAACAAACTGCAGAGAGGCAGATTGGCCCCAAAACCAGAGGAGCTCCTCGCAACACCCCTTCTGCTTCCTCCACACTTTAAGAAACAAAACCCAAACACTTTTCAGAGCACATCGCTGCCAGCTCTTCCTTAGCATCTACTCAGGCTCCGTTTGCGATACTCCTCCTGGACCAAAATGCACAAAACGAGAAGGCAGTTTGGATCTGACCCTGATGCCTTTGACACAGACCTGCCTCCCACCCGACCCGAGGACTTTCACACCCCGAGACTGTCGTCTCAGGTTTTAGCTCTCATCGCGCTCAGTCCTCTTCCCATCTGCGCCACCTCCTGCTACTCCCATCTTCAGTCCACACATTTCAAAACAGGCAGCAGGAGCTAATACACGGCCGCTTGCTTATATTTCTATTAATCGTCTTTCCCTCGTCCCATCTGTCACCTCTCTTCTTCAGTCTGGCCCACCCAGCTCCCAAATTTATAGCACTCACAATGCAGAAGAGTTAATCGAATCCAACCTCTCAGCAAGATCTCTGGCATCTGCTGTTCCATATTTGGTTCCCAGCAAGGGCTGCTCAGTCCCAGCCTCATCTCCCTTGTTTGTACCACGGTTCCCATTAGACCAAATGAAGAGCGCAATTAATTAATTGGTATCCCAACTTGAGAGTTCTGCATGCATCATTAGAAATAATCAAAATAGCTCTGCTGTATGCGTAAATATCTTTTGACTATGCCTTATCATTTATTATTTGCATGGTGGCAGTAGTTAGAAGCCCCAGCTCACCCTTGGATCTCATCACTGCGTGTCAGAAGTGGGCAAGAGCTGCAGACAAATAAAGGGAGGGAAGGGAGAGCAAAAATGGGAAAGACAGGCAAAACTTCTCCCTGGTCTATACCATGCGTTCACTTGAATAATATTCATATGAGTGTGGTTTTCTAGCAGAAGCTATGAAAATTAAAAAAAAAAAAAAAAAAAAGAAACAGAAGTAGTATGTTCACCTCTACCAGGTCTACCTATTTTTTAAAATCAGAATTTCTCAACGAGATTTCAAAGAAGAGATTTTTTCAAATCATAACCGTGGTGTCTGCTTTATCCCAGATACTGGGGCCAGGGCGTTTTCTGGCCCGGTAACAACCATCGCTGGAGGGCAGGTGAAGGCAGGGCCGGGGCCAGGCAGCTCTGAGCTCTGTCAGATGCAGAGGGGGAAATCCCAACAGCCCCAAAACTGCCCTTTTATACCAGACCCAGTTGTGTTTCCTGAGTTTCTTCCATACGTCCCCCCTCGGGGAATACCTTGTCCTGCACGGTGTCTGTCAGCATTTACCACTCCTGGATTTGAGCAGATGATAGCTGTGGCACATCTCTCAAGGAGACGCGTTAGCCCTTTTGGTACCAACGTCGTTGGCCTGCCAACATCGGCTCAGTGAAGCGGTGGGCCTGGGGACACGAATGGAAAAATGCATTATCCACCAGCCCAACCCCACTTCTGCTTTCTTTTGGAGGATGGTACCTCAGGCGTTCATTTATTTGACATCCATTATTTTGGGGGGAGCCCAGCTGCTTTACCTCTACCCCTCATTTCTTTTCTTTCCAGCGCAAATCGCTGAGACGCACGCGTCGCTCGGAAACAAAGCAGCCGTTTCTTCCTGCACAGCAAAGCCTGGTGCCTTCTGCTCAAGGTAATTCATGTCCTACTGCTCTCAGCAGTGGGGATGGAAAGGGAAAGGATCGGGCTATGTTTAATGAAAATATATCTCATACTGTTTACTGACTGAAGAGTTGTTCGACAGATGCTCCAGCCTTAGCTATGTTTAAATTATTCCCTCAGCAAACAATAAAAACTGCACACTTCATCTTACCCAATACAAAAATAAACAGAACATGCAAAATATACGGTCCTGGTATAAGATCCCATACAAAGAACACCGATTTCTCTTTTGCTTAAGTATTTTCTGCACAATGTTTGCTCAGTAATTTATTCTTCCACTGGCTACAAAAAATTAAATGTCCAAATCTGTTTATCTTATGGATTTTCAAGACTAGTAGTGAATCTCCTATTTCAGCTTAAATAATGTTGTTGGCGAGATACCTCTTGATGGATTGTATAAATAAAGCCAGATACAGAGATTTAAAAAAAAAAAAAAAAAATAAAAATCAAGAGCTGGTTTTTTTTTCCCATTTTCCTTAGTTTACCAGAGAGGCATGTGAATATTGCGATGAGCTCTATTTTACCTAAAACTTCTGAGGTGTTTGGGTCCTTTATAGTGGAAAAAATAAATCACTACCTGAAATGGATTGCAGAAGAGCTGCTTTGCTGCTTTCAGGTCTTTCCTACCACACCCCATCTGCGTCCTGCCCTGGACGTGGCCGAGAGGCAGGAGGGGATGGGGTGAAGTGGGGAGAGTGGGGGGTCTGTAAAGACTGATAGAAATCACTTTTCACCGTGACCTTTGAAATCCAGAGCTGTGTCAGACATACAGACGTACAGACGTACATTAGGGAGTGGGAATGAACGGGTCTGAGAGAGGACCTGACCCATCGCTCACCTTCATCCCCTATCAGCCCAAGCTGGGCTCCCCAGGGCTGCCACAGAGCCTGCAAGTGGACCCTAGTTAATAGTCTTCACATTAGTGAAGTATAAACGCACTTAGTATAAATGTTTCCCACTAATTAAATTATTTGCTCACAAGTTGTGAACGGACTAAGCTTGGAAAAGACCTTTCATATCTCTATAGCCACCTTATGTTAATTCACAAACAATTCACACCAATTCATTTCTCACAAGACTTTAAAAGGCAGAGGAAGGAAGAGTCAATTTAGAAATATCCTGGCACTGCTGCCAGGAGCTTCCTATCATTTTTCGCTGCAAAAGCAGAAGTTGGGCTGTTCTCTTGCTTTCTTGAAGCTCAAAACCAAAGCAACGTGTAATGTAGCTCTCCCAAGCCCGAGAGCCGCCATCCACCTGCCGCCAGCGGTTCCTGCCGATTGCCACGTGCTTGGAGCCCACCCAGGACAAAACCATGAATTTTGGTATTGAGACTTTTGTAACAGGGCCAGGGACAAGTTCCTGCCTTGCTTTCACTCCTGGCAGACACAAAATTGTCGGTGGCAAGGAGTGGATGGGCAGACGGGAGCCTGTTTCCTGGTGCGGATGTAATTCCCGTGCTGCACCGGGGCTTTAGCTGGGGAAGTTTCGGTATTGACATTTTCGGATCTGTCTCACCATGTCGCTTCCCACCAAATACATTTAAAGAGAAGTCGAACAAAAGAATAAAACATCAGGGAGCTAATGGGTCTGATTCACGGTGGTGGTGTTTCTCCAGATTTAGGTAATTCCTCTCAACGCTCTGCTTCAGAAATGCAGAAGAGCTGAGCGCAGGAGCGGGGGATATGCTGTGAAGTGATGCAGCAACAGTGACGCGGCCCTTGAGGGAAGAAGGGAAGGATGCAGGTGGAAAGGCAAGAAAGGAGATGGCCTCAATTTATCAATTAGTAATTCAAGGAACAGGTTAGCAAAAGGAGGAGGGCCCAGGGGTGAATAAATAATGCTTTTGTGGCCCCTTAGCTCTTGCTGTTCCTGCTGGAGGAGCCAAGCTGCAGGCGCTGCAGGGCGTTCAGCGAGGGGCGCAGGCGGGTATGTGGGATGAGATGGCTGAAGAGGAGAAGGGATGCCCTCGAGGAGGGATCAAAAGTGCGGCTATTCAGATAACTGGGATGTTTCTCTGGCTCTTGGTGTATACAAACCACTGTGGTGAGGGTGGACCAGTGATAGAGACTGCAGGATACGGACCTTTATGTTTACCAAGCTTTCTGCCCGAAGATGAAAATGCATCTTTGAACAGTGAAGGGGCAGGAGGGACGGCACTGGCACCTTCCCAAGGAAGAAAAGCCCAATACAAAGCAACTCTCTTACCGCATCAAGAAAATCAGCATACTCAAGGATCCCACGGTGCCTTGTGGGTATTTCCAAAGGAGCTGAAGAAATATGGCCTAATTTCTCTCCATAGCCAGGGGATTACTTATCCTGACTTTACAACACGATGAAACAGCTGCGCACAGAGGTATATTTTTCGGTTTGTCCAAGCGTCCTTGACAAATCACATCTCTGCCGGACCCGGAGGGCTGCATGCTGACACCTCCAGGCACAACCTGCCCAAGCGGCCTCTCTCCAAATGAACCGTAGGTCAGGGGGGTGTTAGAGATGGTAACAAGGCTGGGAGGACCCGGGCTAGCATCTCACGAGCTTCATGATAAATGTTTTTAAACAGGGTTAGACAGAGGCTCTGTTCAACACTGCACATAGTTTACCTGCAGCAGGAGATGGGAGAGGACAGGAGAGACGAGAGGGTCCATGTCTGACACTGGTCAGGGGGAGCTCACATGGGCGCTTGTGCCAGGAAACGTGGGGGACAATATTTGCCTGTAAAAAAACCAAACAAAAAACAACAAAAAAAAAAAATCGAGAATGCGTTACCTGATCTGACTCCTCAGGAGTGTCTTTGATAAGAGCTTTGCAGTAAGGAGCCCTCAGTTTCTTAAGAAGTTGAAGGTAAGGAATTTAGCAAGAGTAGATGGCAAATAGAAAGCAGCAACCTTCTCGGAATTAAGTACATTAACCGCAATCCAAATAACAACACTGAAATTAAGGTAAGAAAAGCATGACAGCTCCCACACGACCTCTGAGAGCTGCGTGCATACAGCAGTTCCTTTGTTTAAATAACAGCTTTAACAAAGTTTATTTCTTACTCAGCAATAATGCTAAGAGGGAGGGAGCATCTCTTGCAGCTTCTTCTCACTAAGAAAATCCCAAACTTAAGAGAGAACACCCGTAACTGAGAGAAAAAGGATTTACTTCAGTTTTCTTCGCATCCACATGCGGTGCTGAGTCTCGCCCTGCTGAATTACGATAGCTCACTCGGTGCGGGACCTCTTTACAGTCTGCTGGAATTAGCCCCGTTAACAAGTCACAGTATCACAGTATCACTGTGTGCTAGGGATTGGAAGGTTCCTCAAAAGATCATCTAGTCCAATCCCCCTGTCGGAGCAGGAACACCTAGATGAGGTTGCACAGGAAGGCGTCCAGGCGAGTTTTGAATGTCTCCAGAGAAGGAGACTCCACAACCTCCCTGGGCAGCCTGTTCCAGTGCTCTGTCACCCTCACTGAGAAGAAGTTTCTTCTCAGATTTAAGTGGAACCTCTTGTGTTCCAGCTTGAATCCATTACCCCTTGTCCTATCATTGGTTGCTACTGAGAAGAGCCTGGCTCCATCCTCATGAAATTCCCCCTTTATATATTTATAAACGCTAATAAGATCACCCCTCAGTCTCCTCTTCTCCAAACTAAAGAGACCCAGCTCCCTCAGTCTTTCCTCATAAGGGAGATGCTCCACTCCCTTAATCATCTTAGTTGCTCTAAGTCATGGAAATATTCCATTCAGGCGAAGGATTAGGAAAAGATACGCGCTCTTGGTGTGAAAATTAGCAGCACATCTGGACGAATTTATGAGCTTCCCCTCCCCCTGCCCTGACACCCCAGCCAGCAGCGGGCTCAGCCTGGCCGGCCCCGCTGGAGCGAGGGCTGGTTCGTGTTTTACGGGAGCTGAAGGAGACACCACCTCTGGCTGTCGTCTGCTGGGAGTCAGACCAGCTGTAGGGGAGACCTGAAGGCACGCGTAGGTGCTGGCATGCCACCGGGGAAGCAGGTACTGCCCTCGGGAAGAAGCTGGGCAGACCGGGGGTCCATCCTCCTCCATCAGAGCGGCCAGTTGTGCCGTGACCACCCTGACACCACACACAGTCAATGGTTTAAGAAAACAGCGTGTGCTCACAGTAATGATCTATTAAACCTCCCAGCTGCTGCAAAGGGAAAGTCAAATGCAAATACTCAAACAACAGTTTTACCAAAGGAAACGCACTTTCCTGTTCCTGTGAATTGGTCCCGTCACGAGGAATCTGCTTTCCGCTGATCTACAGCAGCTACGTGATTTCAACTGCCAAGCGCGGCTTGGGAGTTAGGAGAGTTTATTGTGGAGGAAACAGGATCCTTGAGGTCCCTCTCCTGGATCCTCGAGGTTCCCTTCCAACCCGGTATTCTATGATTCTGTGGCTGATTCTATGAAACAAGCGGATACAGGGCTGGGTCGTTGGGACTCACGAGCTGGAAAATGCTTTCAAAATGCATTAAATGGAAATGTAGATGAGGAGAAGAAATACATCGTAAAATGCCTCTTTGAACATTACTGTCAATGAACCCCATAGTACAAATATTTTTATGGTATGTTTGCTTGTGAAAGAGACTGTGAAGGTCATTATTCTGTGAATAATGATATATTTTCTCCTGGAAGATGGTACTTTACAGACGTATCAAACAGGCCCCAAAGCAGGAGCAACCCAGTTTATCTTCAATATCAAAACGTACAAATCGTGCATTGCCTGCAAAGGAAATAAAGATAACTTGGTATTGCATAACCATAGCCTCATTATCATCATGACTCACTTATTATTTTTACTGCATAGCTTTTTCCAGTGTCAGACCCACAGTTATCTCTAAATAAGAGGTTTATATTCCCCTTCTTGTAAATCAAGCTCAGAACAAAGAAAAATTTCGCAAAGCGCATTTTGCTGACCTTCTGCCGTTGCCGCCGTGTTAGTCCGTCCCAGCCAAATCCCTGCGCGGCCTCTTGGACAAACAGTCAAACTCCTTCCACCAAAATTACACGCTGATTTTGCAGAACCCCTTGGTTTTTGCTGTTCCACTAGAGAGCAGAAACAACAGCATAAGGCTTATCTAAACGGTGACCCCAAAACATGAGAAACTTGCAACCTCTGCAGAGATAGTCTATGAACTGAAAAGGGCTCGGCGACTTGGCTAACAGAAATATTTACCCCGCTCCAGGGAAAATACTCGGCCACAGATTTTTATCTCACAGCCTCTCCGGTGACAGTTTAATACGGAATTTGGACTCAAAAGGGTAACTGAACTTCAAGAAGCTTTTCCAACAAAGAACACCGAAAATTGCATTTTCTTCTGGCCAGCGGATACTGTCATTGTTTATGGCATAATATCCTCTCGGCATACAGGAGATCATTCATATTTTATGCATTTACAGACAAAGGTCCAAACACATACGCAGGTATTGGGTGTACCGCTGAGATGTTGCAAAGAAAAAATGCTGAGATTTTCGCCTCTTGGGAGAGGTTTTAACCAGCTCCCAAATGTCACATGGCAGTTAAAATGGAACTATACTCATGTTTTTATTCAAATAACTACTCTAAAATTACAAAAGATAAGTACCACCTTTCAGCATGAATAAACTTGAATACATACTAAAAATAATTCTGCATTAACTCCTGAAGTTACTGCCTTCTGGAAGGTGTAAATGGATAGAGTTTGCTATTACATGCTTTATATAACCATATGTCAAAAAATTCAATAGAATGAAAATTGCATATCCGAAAAGTGAATCTGCAGCATTTTGAGAGGCAGTTTTACAATTTATTTTTTTTAAAAAAAGCATCTCAAGTCTTTTAGCTAAGCCCAAGATCTTTAACACAAATCACTTTTTCACTCTGAATAGGCAGCATCCAAATTTTAGAGGATGGACAAAGAGGTCTGAAACAGAGTTTAGAGATTAGGGTACAAGTCTCTCACCCCCACTTACCACTGTTTGTACTTAAGAGTGTGAGTAGCCCTGATGAAATCAATGAACTCGACTGCAGGGTAAGGAAGAACTCAAAAACGAGGAAGGCAAGCAGTGTCTGACCCACTACCGATAAACGAACTCCAGTAGTAGATCGTGGTTTGAGCTATAACCCAGTGCCCTCTCCCTTTTTTTTTTTTCCTGTATCACACCAGACTTTTTTAACCCGGCCAACTGGGCGTTGGATGAACTATTTTCTTGAGCACCTCTGTGTCAATATAGCCCTGGACGGCGCTAGGAAGAAGTTCCTCATCTACCCCGTGCCTGCCTTCTCTTGCACCCTCTTCTCATCCCTCACAGCTGCCCCTGGGAAGCCCAGAGCTGTGGGACCAAGAGGGATCTGGTTATCGTCCCTCCATCACAGTGCCACAGAGTTACCTCCTGGTCCAGGAGCTCCGCGTTATTCCTTGGTGAGAACAGCACAGGACGTCACCGTTCGGCTCTGCTGCCATGGAAGATGCTGAGGCTCCTGCAAGCTGAGAGGAGTTGTTTGTTACATGTCACTTGTTTCTTATAAATAAAGTTCTCTCAATACAATGTGTGGCAATGGGTAGAAGTACACCGGGGTGAGAGGAAAAATGCAGCAACGCTTCAGCAATTGTTCAGGGGTTTCTTGGGGAAAGGCAGCGCTGGGATGTGTCTCTTTCCCATAACTTGAAGGACAATTTTCATCCTTGAATCAGGCATTATCTTCAGAAAGTACAGCTGCTGAGATTCACCAGGAGAATATTTGAAACGGTGAATAATAAAATATTTATTAACCCAAGTACAGCAGATTACAGCCTTTTATTCCTAGAAGATACAGTGCAGACAGCTTCTTTCTGTACACAAGGATGAGTTCTGTAAATCCAAGTAAAGCAATATCATAAGCAGGCAAAGCATAATACAAAATGAATTCCTAAGTACCAAGTAAAGAGTTTGAGAATTATGGCAAAGGGTGACTTCTGATCGCTTAGAACATGGAAGGCTACACCTTACCGTAACAGAATACTCCAGGACTGATCATTTGGGCTGCACTGTTAAACATACGGTCCATAAGTACCTTGACCTTCACTCTGACACTTCTGTACACATCTTCTGTAATTACAAAGACACACGTTTTAAAAAATAATGGTATGTATTATTATACGATAGTTCTACTTCCAAATGATACAGTGGTATCCAAATTCCCTGTAGAAATCACAGGAGTGGATAGTCTTTCCACCAACTTCAGGCATTTCCCCTAGCACCGCGGCAGGCGCCGAGACCCCCCGTATGACCAGGGAAGAGGTTCCTCACATCTCTGCCGAGAAGCCCGGTCTCCTTGTGGGTCAGCACCTTCGGTTGTGAGTTGCAAAGGCACAACCCGACAGACAAACTCGAGTCTTTACATGCGAGTGCTGCGACGCTTAACTCAGCCAAGAATTTGAATATGTGTTTGAGGGCTGCAGAGCAGATTTTCAAGACAGGTCAGCAACCCTCAGGTTCTTTAAAAAGAAATTCTGACCGAAATTGTGGCAGCGGAAACAGCTACATGTTGGGTCTACTGCAGACTTGTCCCATCCCATTCACTGCGCTGTAGTGTCCAACTCAACGGACATTGTTGGTGGGACAGAATGTCCTAATTTTTTGTGACTAAGACATCTATTCTGTACGTAACTTAACAGATCTCCTTGCTCTACGTGTGCTCTACTCTGATGACTTCACCCCTCTGGAAGTAGAAGTGCTTGCCTCGTTTGGGCATAAAATACCACACATTGAGAGTGGGAGGACTTTTGAATCACAGCTTACCCTTCGGTCGTCTGACACGCATCAGAAATTTTCCCCCGACTCCCATGGGAGCAGAGTTAGGCCAGCACAGGCTTCCTTTTACAGCCCGTCCCTGCAGTCGCACATTTGCAAATCATTCTTAGCTGTGGATATTTATGCTGCAAACATCTCTTCTTTTATCAATAAACACCTGTCAAAGCCAAGCCTCTGCAGCATGACAAACTTGAGTTCAACAAGAGGATTTTACGCATTTGTTGAAGAGCCAAAAAAATACGAATGTACATTTAAGGACCTTTACCTTTGGGAGCAGTCGTTTGCCATCATTTCCCTTCTCTCTACTTACGTGTTTTAGCAGAGCTGCATGATTTTATGTCTTACATAATATAAACTGGATAATTACCAAACGTCCCATATGTTGTAGGTCACTCCTACGGCTGTTGATGCTTAATCTCTTGTCCCCTGTTTCTCCATAAGCCGGCATCCTACCAAGTTTTGATACACATAATATATTGGGTAGGGGAAAAGGATTCCTTTTCAATAATAAAAAAGGAAAGGGGGGGGGGGGGGGGGAAGAGAGAGAGGAATGTTTTGAACTAGCAGAGCAAAACATTTTAATTGAGCTGATGATAAAAAAAAAAATCAGTCCAAAAAAGTATCAAAATCTCTCAGGAGATGGCAAAATTTATCCAGCTCTGATTTGAGGGGTAGACGCTGAGGGCAGGCTGGAATCTGGAGCAGAGACAAGAAATTATACAAACAGCAACTGTAGGAGAAGAGGAGGTATTTACACGAGACGCGATGAGCAGCGCAGCGCCCGACAGAGCGATTCACAAGGAAACCATTGCAGGACTGTTCGTTAGTGATTGATGCTTCGGATCCCGAGGTGAAGAACTCCTGAGGCTCCAACAGTCTCGTGTTTGGGAGAAGGTAATGAGAGCATTTTGCGAGCAAAGTAGGTCAGGGCTCAGCAGGAGAGGCTCGTTGTCACATTAAACGATGACGATGCATAGCTTCCAAGAGGGTTTCTTTTTTCCTGCAGTTATTTCGTTTAGCCAAGTGTAATCCGTATTTTAAGGAAAACAAGATGGTCGTAATTTATGGGTCACTCCATTGTTCCTGCGATGGCTTTGTGAAAGAGGAAAGTGATTGCACTGTCTCGCTACAAAAGACGGTGATTTGGGTAAGTAAGCTCAATTGTCTGAACAATATTCTGCAAATGAGTGTAAAAAATTATATCAGAGAACAAAGCATGAGTCACACAGAATTACTCAATAAGAAACAGCAAGCCAACTTTCATAGGATTTGGGTAATGTGGATATCTCCTGAAGTTAGGCTTAGCTGCAGCAGCAGTCATGATGGAGACAAGACACAGCAATAAAAATACCCGGTCGTTTCAGGAGTAATAAGCAGCAGATTTCAGGTGACGAAACCCAAAACAGAGCTCAGTCACGTCGTATTTCTGATCGCTCACGTAAACTCTGCAAAGTGAGCCCAGAATTTATCCAAAGAGGTCTGAGGAATGTGATGCTTTGCCCCCTATCCCGTCAGGAACGAGAGACTAATGACAGGAATGATTGAGGGTGGATTTTGACACTTGAGAGTACATAGAGTAGGTGTAGAAAAGATTACAGTTATGCACACAGATGGAAGAAGTAGATCACTGGAGAACAGAAGTGTGACAGTATTAAGACAGATAAAGTAATTTATTTTATAGGAAGCGATTATACAGTTGAGAATCACGGGGCTCTTTTTTCCATCAGAGTGAAGAGGAAAGAATATCTGATTTTCTTCCACATGATCCACACGATGTGTCATGTGCTTCTGGTGGTGTCAGAGAGAAAGAAAACGGTTTAGAGAGTGGGCGAACATTTGGATTTCTACCTGACTGACAATGTGCAAGTCAGGGAATTGGCCCAGCGTCAATGAGTATCTAATTAATTTTGGCAGTAAATACCGCCAACGCTGCAGGAAAATGGTCACGTAACAGGTTCAGAATCAATACATTGTCCTATATTTAAAAGAGCCACCACTGAAACAAGTAATAATTTTACTAATTCCCTGTCCTGGGCTTCCCCTTGTAGAAGTTGGAAAAACTTCTAGGTTTAGAAGTGGCTTTTTCCCAGTGTTTCTCAGGGTTCATTTAATCTAGTGACCAAACCAAAAAAAACAACCAACACAAAATGCTGGCAGTTACCCAGATCTCTTTTGGGAGAACTTCCTCCCAAACCTGGCAAAATCTGGTCTTCAGTTCTGAACTACGGGACTTCACATGTGACACCGTGCACAGACCAGAGAACGTTCTGCACTGGGGTACTAACGCTTTTGTCTCCTGCACCAAGTAAAGGCACACGTGCAGCAGGATTGCTTTCAGTTTTCGAACATCAAAACGGTTTGTATTCCTGCACGCTGAGGCCGAACCCTCTCTTATAGCTAACCCAGGAGTCTGACGCAAATTAAGAGACCAAATCCGAAGTTCTATTAGAAGAGGATGGAAGAAAAAAAAAAATCCTTAAGGAGGAGCAGCAGTTTGAGGCAGCTCAAAATGATTTCATAAGTTAATTGACTTAGAAGTAATTGCCAATACTACTTAGGCACCCGGTAAGCAATTATCTATTTTATAAAGTACCAGATTAAATGTATGTTAGAAGTGGAGGGCAGAATACTTGCACAAAATATACGTTTTTTTCCTGCTGATCTTCCATAACGTTATCTGTAAAACACATCCAGACAGTACAAAGGTATCAGAGCCTTTCAAAGTCTTTTGTATATTCTTCCTCTGCTCGTTCAAGATAGAGACGTTAAGAGTTGAACAAATCATCAAAAGAAATGTATGTGTCTAAATTCACTTCATTTCAGTAGTCTACATATTTTCTGAGGATCTAAGTCCAGAGACACCAGATGGCCGTTTTTCTCAGATATTTAAGCACCTACACATGCAAATAGGTGCCCAGCACTATTTTCAAGCATGTCCAAACACTTTACTCTCTAAATAACCATTAAAAATATTGATGCAGCATTTTCACCCAATGAGATTTTTCCAAAACGTCAAAGGGAAAAAAGACTTCTACGGAAATTAGACAGTAATGGAAAAGATGTGCACCTCCAGGCTACAGAGTGGGCACCACATAAATCTGTGATATTGCAGCCGAATGCAATAGTCGACAGGGCAAAGCAATGACAGGGGCTCCAGGAACAAACTGGCGCTGGAAGAGTTAAAAACTCCAGTTAAAGCTAGAGGAAAAACTACAGCTGAATTTCTTTGTATCGCAACCACGCAGCTATCGCTGGCTCTGCACACAAGGCTTCTGCACTCCCGAGGATGAACAGCCAAACGTCTCCGGCCCTCCCTACCCACCACGATTCCCCAAAAATGGATGGAGATACACAAAATACCACTTGCGAAGGCTGATTTTAAGAAATCCAGCTGAAATTTACCCTACAAACTCTCAGCAAAAAGTCTCGAACCACAACATGAGAAGACGGAGGCAGCTCAGAGTGGAGAAGACCAGAAGTATAAACGCTATACAAAAACATCAAGATTTATCCCCCTCTCTCTATGAACGTGGATTTTGTGTACTCTAACACCAGCAGAGCTCTCTGTTAAACCAAACAGCCTGTGCTGGGTTTCGTTAAGGAGGAATAGCGTGTTACTTCAGTTTTTAAAAAGAATATACATTACGAAGAATATATGATAGGTTTTGTCCTAGAGATTTTTGGGGGGTTCCTAACACTTTCAGCAGTCTCCAGACAGTTTACAGCCAAATACAAAGGAAGACTGTCTTGGGGAACAATTAGAGAGTTTTAAAATGAAATAAAAAGTTACAAGAAAAAAATCTTTTAACTATAACTCACAGTTTTGTCTCAAAGGGAATTAACAGAATTGTGTGACTTTGATCTTCTAAAGAATGAGTTTCTTAACTTCATTAGTCATTTTGCTTAATTTGCCACGAGAGAGAAAACCCCAGCATTTAAAAAGGGACAGTCCCTTCTGTATCTGTCAGAAGTGCCCTACTGAAGTTCAGTTCAAAAGTTCAGTTAAAGAGTTCTTATGGCAGACAATCTGCTATAATTAATGAGCATTCATAATTAATGGCTGGCCGGATGTAGCCTTCGAGAAGGATCACAACCTTTCTGTTTATGATCGCAACATAGCGATTTCTCTTTAAGATGACAACATTTCTCTCTACTTAAGAATTTTGCAATGGGTTAAGTGATAGCAAGAGTTAAATAATTCCACTATCAACCAAAGTTAGAAGTCCTTTAGCTTGCTGTTCTCGGAGACCGTACTCACTGTACTGATTATAAAGCATAATTTTAATAACAATACCGTACTCCATTTCTCACCAGCATAGGTTCAGAACCAATTAAAATTCAACGGGAATGTATTCACTTCTATCTAGGCAAGAAGCGTGACCGAGTAACAACATTTTCTTGCGTTGTCTCGAAAAGAGACAGCACTCGATAACACTGCTTTCTTCTGCAAAGTTAAGTCAGGTGAAGTTTTATTTTACTAAGAGGGAGGTATTAGCTGCAAATATTTCAAGGGGCTGAGATTTGAGGTATTTCTGCTTGCTTTATGTTTCACGCAGTTTTCATTTGATAAGCACTGTTATAGATGTGAAAAAAGATAACATCGTTAGCCTAACCGATACTGTTTTTCCAGCTTTTCAAATTTATTTCCATAAACTTACGGCAATGAAATTAAAACCAATTTGTTTGCTCCATGAAAGAGCAGATGTTCCAGCAGCAATAAGATTTTAGATTATTAAAACAACCCTTGTCACATCCTGATAGATTTTCTTTCTTAAGCGTATTCCAGAAGCACAAGTTTCAGACCATCTTTGCTGAGGGCATTTTACAGCTCCCCTGGTGGTGGTGGCCAGTGAACGCCAGGACGCCGCGCACTCACTGAGGAGCCACCACCCTACGATGGAGCACCCCTCCAAGGCTTCCCGAAGCAAGGGCTGTTCCAGCATGGTGCGGTCCCATCCCATTCGGCAACCACGGGCAGCCACCTTGCCTTGACTAATAATAATTACAATCTTAGGCAATGAGAGCCAAAGACACCGACCCATGGGAGTGAATGAAGAGGGTGACGAGGACTTGCAAGGTTAAGCCACGCTAACAGGGCAACCAAGAAGATGAGTAAGAGCGGTTTCCCATCCAGCTGACGTTGCCAGCCAGGCTTGCCGCTCACAGATCTCTTTTCCCATCTCTGGCTGGCAACTGGGCTTTCTTCCTCCTGGCTTAGACAAACACACAAATAACCAAAACCTTGCTTTCCATAAAGGCCTCACCAGTAACCTCCCACAGAAACAAGGAGAAGGTGCTCCGAGGTTTATGGGGAGCCTTAGGAACGTGGAACGTGAGAGAAATGGACTGATTTCATCTGATTCAAGGCTGGGTCTGCTCCAAGCAGGGACATTGCACAGTCACTTATATAATTAAATGGAGCCTAAATATAGAGCGTTGATAATATATAGAAAGCCCTTCTCCAAGATTCAGATTCCACCACAGAAGAAGGAATAAACAGACATAGAAACCTGACGTACAGGTCTATGAGCCTTCTTCCGCCTTTTTGGGCAAATACGTTCAGTGAACAGTACAAATCTTTCAGATCAGCTCTGCTGCAGGAATCAAAACTACAACTCTACCATTTTCTTGTACATCTGCAGGCGGTTTTGGAGAGCAGAAAAAAAGTTGTTTTTCTTAGCGAAGGATTTAATTAAAAAAAAAAAAAATTGAAACAAACCCTTTTGTTCTGCCAGCTGTCAGATGTCTTCAGTTTCGGAGACAAGATGGCAACCTTGGCTCTGCTGAGGATGGACCATCCCCTGCCGTGGGCTGGCCACCCACTTCCAGAGATGCTCCATGCGCTATACAGAAGGTTTCTGCCTTAACCCCCAAAAGACCTTTGAGTTAAAAAAAACGAGCAATATGATTTGTTGAGTCAGACTGTTGTGAATGACAAATTAGAAATTATAAAAGTGTTTTTCCTTATCAAGCAGCACATGACCAATGAAACTCCCCAACTCCCCGGCCTGCCGCGGAACGCCGTGCTCGATTCTCCTCTAATTCTTTCGCAGTCACGGGTGGAAACATGCCTTAAAGCAGCAGCCAGCCACACCGAGAGTCTGGTATTTCCCTAAACAAAGTTTCTCTAAAGCTCTGAAGTTCATGCCCAGTCTGAGGAGGGTGATGTGCTGCTCTCCAATGTGATCTGCTGTTCCTATCCCTGAGCGGCACCCAAGGACCTGCGACTCAGCCCCGTTCGTACGATCGCTGTTTCGCTGAGCTAATGCCGCAAGCAGGCTGAGCTCAGGCCGAGACCGATGATAGATAATCACCCCTGAGCAGCACATCAGCTTTATCGACTCCCGCAAGCAGGGAGGGAGGCGCGCAGCGCACCCCGATGCTGCCGGCAGGTGCAGACCCCCTCGCTGGGGCAGAGGGGCTGCGTTAGAGCAACGGCACCAAGGTTCAACTTTCCAGAGAGTGCCGACGCCTATTAAGATTTCGGCTCCATCATTCTCAGGCTTCAGCTCCCTCTTCCACCCTGTTTTAGGTGGTTCTTGATTTTTTTCCACTGCATCAGAGCACGTTGCCACCTCCAGTAATTAATCCTCCAGATGCCCGCAGGTAAGGAAGGATTATCATCAAGTCTGTTTTTCAAACTGGGAAGAGGGTTGCAAAATAGACATCTTGTTGCACAGAACCGGACCAGAGGGATATCCAGGCTTGGCATGTACGCAGGGAGGTGAGGGTGCCCCTGGTCTGGGAAAGAAACTTCCATATGTACGTCCAGGGGATGACCTAGGTTCAATCACTCACCCCGTAAATTGGTGGTGACTCCCCTCAAAATTTGCAATCGATGTGGACCTTATAAAAAAAAAAAAAAAAAAAAAAAAACAACAAAAAAAACCCCAAACCAACCAACCAACCAACCAACCAACAACAAAACCCAAAGCAAAAATCAATAACCGGAGGCGAAAGAGGAACCCTGCCTGCCCAAGCTGTCATCTGCTCTCAGATGATAGACACCACCACAGCTCCCCACCGCCGACAGACCATGCCCGGACGCCTGCGAGAACGGAGGAAACGTTTCTGACACCAGGCGGGTGAGCTGTACAAGCGAGAAGCCATGAACAAAGACTGGCTCTGCTAATAAAAGAAGCCCGTGACGACCTGCGAAGCCTCCTGAACAATCCTCGTCTCCCCCCAAACGCCCGATGCCAGCAACGTTCAGGCAGGGACAAGCAGGGCAATGCCAGAGGAAGAGGATTTCTCGCTGAGAGTTCAGCACTTTCCCAAAGGGTGATGGGGACACCCCATCCCCTCCTGACCTGAATTCCCTACAGTGAAGCTAATATTCATGGTTAAACAGGCAGTTTTACAGCATACCAGTGGAACAGGCGGGAGGAGGGTGATATGTATAGGTGGGAGGTGTTTTGCGCAGCAGCCCGGAAAAAAACCTCATTTTATTCCCTTTGAGAAGAGACATGAATAGGAAAGAGATGAAAAGCGCTACTCCCCACAGCCTCCCCAAATCCGCTTCTGATATCCACAGAGCGTATTCAGGATGGGGCAGACGTTGCCTTTTATTCCCATTGCAGGCCGGTACGGCATGACTTAGCACCAAAAGCGAAACGCGTCCAAAACTAAAACCTCCCAGTGAGTTGTAACGCTTCCTTCCTTCTTTCCTTAACTAAAATTCAACCCTCAATATAATCGGGGTTAAACGCTGGGAATACAGGCGCTGCCGACGGCACGTAGTCCTCTTCGCGAGTGTAGCTCGTCTCGGACGGGAGTAACGACAGGCGGACCCGCGACCAACCCCAGGGAGCGCCGTCGCGCGGCACGGACAGGACGAACACGGTCACAGGCTGACACGTCCCGGCAGCCCGTGTGTGTCCATCCGCGGAGCTGACACGCAGCCGACAGCCCCGGCGAAGCCTTTCTCCTGCCCAGAGCTGGGCTGTGGCAGAGCCCAGCACAGCCCCCCCACACACACCCCCTTTGGCACCCAGCACAGCTCACAAACCAGTGCCTCGTGACTAGAAATGGGTTTAAGCGTAAAGGAGGTACCAAAGACAACCCTTCCCTACAATTACGCCTTTGGCTTTTACTTCCAGAGCACCCTCCTGCTTATTCAGGGATGCGCCGGTGCTGCATCCCCTGGGGTGTCACTGGACGCCCACCCACGCGCTCCTGCCCGCGTGAAACCGTCACGTTGTGCTTTCCCTTCCGTACGCGCCAAGGCAGCTACCGCTAAGAGAAAACGAGAGTTCTTCTCAGGACAGGGGCAATCCACATATCTACCACAAACCCTTTCGCTGCGGGTGAAGCTCCCGGCGTGGCCAAACCCCTCCGACGCGCTGCCGCAGTACGCTGGACCGGCGATGGGAGGGCAGGGAGGTTGGGATGCTGCCACCCTTCACCGAACGGCCAGAGTTCCTTCCCTACATCCGCTTGAGCGGCGGCAAAGCTTACCTGGATGGCGGGAGGTGCAGGATGCTCCTTCCCCGTCCTCCGGTGGAGCGCCTTGATGGATGGCACGCAAGCTCCCTTTTTCACAGACTCCTCTGGAAACTTTCTAAATGCTTCTGCTTCAGCTGGTACAAACGAGAAACCTCATGTTAGAAGTTAATTTTAAATGGCACACAGAAGATCTGTCGAAACAAAGTCTTTTCAAGATGTCTTTTCACTTGGGCCGATTTCTTGAGGCATCCAGCCCCATATTTAAGCACCAAAGGCAAAATCCCCAGATTAGGTGTCTAGTGCTTAGTTTTATGCCCCTGCATCTGAAAATACGGTCCTTAATATCTGATTCCCAGGCACCTGGAAACAAGTATTTTCCTTTGGAGTGATTAAAAAAGGAAACCATCTCTGTATATTATTTTTATTTTATTTCCTTTATATGGTTTTAAGGCTGCTTATACGCGGCACTGGAAAGTTACAGCCTGTGATTTGTTGCATTCTGCTCTGCAATAATAGAAACACCCCCCTGACTGCCGCTGACTCCTAAGAGCAGAAGGATCGTAACGCAGATTGTAAATGGTTGCATTACTGAGAAAGATAATGTTTCTTTCCACTTTCATTTCCCTCAGTTGATATTTATCGTGGTAGGGGTTGCGCAAGCACATGAGAGGGAGAGAGAGAGAGAGAGATAGATCATGCATTATTTACCAGCCTGGAAATGGGGAAAGGCTTCAGCCTTCCCCAGCGCGGCTGAAGCCCGAGCGGTTCCCACCCGCTAAGATCTGCATCGCGTTTGGTGGTAGCTTGGCTGAAGAACCCTTAAAGCAAACAGGATGGTGCTGCCAGCCCGCAGAGCGGCAGCCGAGCGGCGCTGAGGGGCATACGCTCCCTTTTCCCTTCTTTCTGTCCCGGATAGTTTATGCCACTTATTTATTTCACGCTACGGCAAGACTGGACCAAGCTCAGGCCAGAAGCGCCACCAAGTCACTGCGGCCGTTGATAAATTCCCTGAGGTCAGCCAGGGCTCCGGGAGGCTGCAGCATCTCCAAAATGAAATTTTTTTTGCCCTTGAACGTAGCTGGGGGAAGACACGCTCATGGGGTGGGGGGTGAGACGGGAGTAGGTGGAGAGCCTGTCCAGCCCCGGGGTTGTCCCCGTGATGCCCCCGTGGCCGAGGATGCTGACCCAGCTTCCAAACGCGCCAGGAAATTGCAACACTGAAAAGTTTATTATTGTTAAAGTCCAACCAGTGTCAGAGGCTCTATGTTTTGCCCTTGCAGCACCATTGCCAACGCACATTGAAAAACTAACGAAGCAAGTCATTAAATGCTGGAAACCTTAAAAAAAAAAAAAAAAAAAAAAAAAAAGAAAAAAAGCAACAATAACAACAAAGCTACTAAAGAAATAAGTTAATGAGGAAAAATTACAAGGAACTGAAGACTTTAAATGTTCTTTCAAATTAAGGAGAACAAAGGGTAAGGATCAGCCCTTAGTTTTGCAATTACGGTGTTATTTATGGCAATTTAGCTTTTTTAGGATTAAGCTTGGATCCACATCTGATTTACTCCCAGGGCTTCTCATCAGCTCCTGCATCAGCCTCAGCCAGCCAGCCAAAAAGCGGGAGGAGTTTTGTGCGCCCCCGAGGCTGTGTGCGCACGGGGCGCTTGTAAAACCCCCGGGGGATTTATCCCAGCGCCGGGTGGTCGGACCGCGGCCATTAGCAACGGTTCTCAACCCGAAGCGCCAGCGGCCGGAGCTGAACTACTGTATCTTCGGGGCAGAAAAACAAATCTTCCGAAAGAGAGAGATAACATTTTGTAGGAGTAAAAGGGGGGAAAAAAATAATAATAAAATAATAGAGATTCCGGCTCCGTGTCCGCCTGCAACCGGCATATGAAATATGAACAGGGGTGGAAAGAGGGGGTGGGTGCCCCGTGTTTGCAGGGAAGAGACACGCAGCCCCGCGGGGTCGTACGGCGGCACTGACCTGGCCGAGCAAACAGTCCGTTTGTCCCCTCCCAGCAGGGAGGCGACTGTCCCATCGCCCTGCGGGGACACCTCCGGTGGCTCAGGGGGATGATGCCCGCAGGCTTGAGGGAAGGATGGAGGTGGAGGATGAGCACTCGGCCGCCGAGGAGTCACCCTGGCACAGCCCTTCCTTCTCCACCTCTGCCCAGTTGGACCCCACGCCATCAAGCAGAAGGCCACAGGGCTACCAAAGACCACACTCCTGTGCAGGGAAAAAAAAGGCGCCCATGACTACAAAATTAACGTCTGTCGTCTATAGTGCCGTGTGGTGTCCGTCCGTCCCCCCTCCCCCCCTGCAGAGTCGGTAACATTTGCAGAGAAGCTGTTTATAACAAACTTTTTGCTAAAGTATGCGGAACATTAAGACTGCCCACGCTATTTATAGGACTCGGCCCCCAGATGCCTTCCTGCTTTTCCTACAGACTAATAAAAACAATAAAGTAAATAAATAAACAAAATAAAAAAAAAGGACGCAAAGTTTGGTTAAACTCAAAAAAACAGTTCAGGAAAGAGAGCGCTGAAGACGGGCCGGTCCTGGGAAGACATCCCGCCTACGAGACATCCGTGTCACACTGCTGCTCACAAACTCTCCGATTGCGAGGAGACACGGCAGGTAAAACAGTTGCAAACTATATTAGCTTTTTTTATGACTCTGTTGATTTTTCCAACCCCCGTGCTGGCTGCCGGCCTCCATGTCCTGTTCTTTGAACCCGCGCAGAGTAAATAGGTGTAACTACTGTGGCTCTGAGGGCAGATGTGTCCCCCGGAGGAGCGTTAGGCACAGGCGGGGAAAGACACACACACCCACACACACACACACACCCCCCCAGCCATCCTGGAGAGCAGCATGTGGAAGAGCCACCTCACTTGGGCTGAAAAAGGGGGAAGAGGCTGGGAAAAGAGAGAAACAAAAATCAGGAAAGCCTCGGAGGAAGACCTTGTGAATTCAAGAGGTCCCCAAGACTTGGAGATGCGGGGAGTGGCTTTTCTGAGGACAGAGGCAGAAGGATGTGAAGAAGGATGCGACGGCCTTCAACCGCCCCAGCAGAGCTGCCGGGGACACAAGGGGTTTAACTGGGGCACCTGGAGCTTGGCACGAGACGAGGAACACGCTGACCAGGGCCCCAGAGGGCGTTACCCTCTGGCAGAAACTTTATTTTATTTCAATCTAACTGACCAGAAGATTTCTCCTCTCTTCTTTCCGCCCCTCTCCCAGCAGGAACATTTATTAGGCTAATTGAAACGTTTAACCACCCGGGACTGTTGGCTGCAGTATCTCATCACAAGCAGCTGTAAGGGTTTGCTGGGATCAGCACCCTGGGGACCGGGGGAGGTGTGTCACCCTTTCCTCTGCCCAGTTCCCCAGGCGCTCCTCCCTTCCTCACTCCTCTCCCCCCCGGGCTCTGTCCC
Organism: Vanellus vanellus; assembly: GCF_965231255.1. Classification (NCBI taxonomy): domain Eukaryota; kingdom Metazoa; phylum Chordata; class Aves; order Charadriiformes; family Charadriidae; genus Vanellus; species Vanellus vanellus. The sequence continues at coordinate 4,533,996 of NC_138918.1, read as the reverse complement.
CCTGCCCCTTTTTTTTTTTTCCAAGTTGCAATGCCTTAAAATAAAAGTATTAAGGGCGCTTATCTGCCGCATGGGAGCGGGAGACCGGGAGCACGAGCTGGCACGCAGCCAGCAGCTAATAGCAGCATAAAAGCGATTTGATGAAGAAAAAAAAAAAAAAAAAAACCACCACAAAACAATTAACATGCTAATTGTCAGTCTGGAGAGGGTGCTGGGGACCGTAGAGAAGGGGGAAAAAAAAAAAAAAGAAAAAAAAAAAAAAAAGACATTTTCTGATCACTGTAGATTTTAACAATAAAGGTCTGAGGAAGAAAGAAAGGTTTTGAGGCAATTTTCTTCTTTTTTGTCCCATTCTCTGCTACCCTCCCCCAGCTCAAAACCTCTAGCCGGAGCCTCAGGCACTCGACTCGCAGGGATTTATCGGAAAAATCTCTTCCTTTTTAGCATCGTGTCACTGCCAGCTGCACCACGGGCTGCGGAGCCGCTCGGCACCACCACGCAGTTCTCCCCTTCCCACGGTAGCGAGTGACGCTGCGGTGGAGCTTCTGGGGGGGGGGGGGGGGGGGGGGGGGGGAAAGTCATGTTTGACAGAGCCCTGCAGAGTCCCACCCGGCAGCTCGGCTGAATCGAGGGCAGAGAGCAGGTTTCCAAAGAACTGCCCCCCCCTCCCATGTACAGGGAGGGGTTTTTTTAGTGCTTCTTTTCTTGAACAAAGGGATATTGGTTAATTTTTTCTTTTTTTCTTTTTTTCTTTTTTTTTAAATTTATTTTTCCTCAAAGCAATCAAAAGGAGTGCCTGGAAAGCCGAAGCAGAAAGCTCAGCCTCTTACCGTGGGCTCCACAGCGCGCCGTTAACTGGGATTAAGAAAGTCAACTAATGCTTCACACACGGCACCAGAATTTCAGCAGCACGGAGCCTCCCGAGAACCGCGGCAGCAAATTCAGCGGGACTTCCCTCGAAGCAGCGGCTGCCTCTCCCGGCAGATGCCGTTTAACCCCGGATCGGTGGGCATCCCACTTCTGAAAATCAGCTGGAGATCCACCGTGCCTTCCCTGCGCGGAGAGTGAGCGCTGCCAGGCAGAGCCTCGGCTCCCCTCCGCCCGCCCGCCGGCTCCGGAGCCTTCTCCCATGCCGGCGGAGAGGGGCTCCCAGCAGGCTCCCACAGCCCCCAGCCCGTCCCGGCTGACCGGCAGATGATCCAGCCTATTTCCCCCAAAAGAGTTGTGCTGGGGCAACGAGGGCCAGGACACGAGGTACCTGTATCGTTTTTGATTACTATTTGTGGGTGAACGCTGTAAATATGAGCCAAGAGGATTTACAAGAAAGTCACTGAGCCGCGCAAGTGAATTAATTTGCTTTTAGACAAAATGCGGCTGGTTTGCAGCCTTTTACAAGCAGGGACATTATCCCTTTCCTATGCCAAAGCCTGACGGCGTTTGCTCTCCTGCTTTACTTCCACTGTGGAGGAAATTTAAGCAAGAACATGTATAGTGAATTGCTAAATTCAACCAGCGCCACTGAGGCTCACCTAATCATGCAGACCAACACGCCCTACCTGAGCGGCACACCGAGACCCGTCAGCTCCTCCGCTTTCTACATGTCGACAGCCAGGGCGCTAAAAGAAGGGGAAATAAATAAGCCAGACCTGGTGACTTACATCATTCTGTTTTTCTTTCTGCTCTTGACTGTGACATTCATTGTGCTCTTCATAAACTGCCAGCTGAAAAATTCTTTTTTTGCTACTCTTCCTTACGACAGATCGCTCAGAGAAGCGAGGAGCCCGTGGAGGACACAAGCTGTCTGACGCTGGGGAGGAACTATGTCTCACGACAGCAGCAGGCACCAGAACCCCCGTGCAATCAGGCGTTACTGCCATGTGTCGGTGGATGGATGTGACCCTCTCTGAAGGGGCTGCAGCGCAGGAAGAGATTGCTGACAAATATGCTGTGTGCAAATCGGGATAGCTGTAAATAAAAAGCTCCGTTACGAACTAAAAAGAGAATGCTTTAGCAAATTCATACAGTTTTGTGCAGAAGAATTGCCCCGTGATTCCAGATCGAGCTCTATATGTATGCAAATGTCATCATCCACCCATTCAGTGTCCATACAAGGATATTTGCATTAAAGCCAATCTCCGATTTGGGCATCTGGTGGAGCTTGTTACCCACATTTATGAAACCGCAGCATCAAATGTAAAAAACACAGTATATTTACCTAACGGCTCCAAGCTGAGGATATGAGTTTACTTTCCAGACCCATTTCTCTCAAGCGCTGATAATGCAGCGGGAGTCCTGCCAGGCGGGAGGAGAAAACAAAAACCCGTTTATTTAGACTTTTGATTGTGATTCTGGTTAAGGGTTGTTTTGATGTTTTACTGCATCCTCAAACAGGTTTTAAGTTACCATTTATGTGAAACACTGAATACCTAAGGAAGTTGTTTTCGAGCTTCTTGAGCTACAAAGGAAATTATTCGCCACAGCGCGAAACAAAAATAATCAAGATGGGGAGAAGGAAGGAGAGAAAATAAATATCGTTAATACGTATGTAAACTAATGACAGGGGAGAGCAGAGTGCTCCGAGTTCAGCACACAGAGTAGATAAAACTGTGTTCTATGGCTTTCAGAAGTTATAGGAGTAGTTGCTTTTATGCACAACATCCCCCCTCCTCGTTCTTTATATAAATCTAGAACAATTAGAAGAATGCTTTTTCAATATGGCACCAGTTTGATTCAACACTCAATCACTGGCAAAAAACATTGGGTTAAATCATTAGCTACCTGATTTTCTTCTAAAAGCTTTTGCCTAACTTTGTTAGCTGACATGCCGTTTTAGAGATGCTGATTTTTAACAAATTTGCAGCACAATTCCAAAAATCAAACTGCACAAACCCCAGAACCGTATTTGGGCATCCCCCATGCCGTGGGCAAAGGCCTCTTGGCTTTGTTTGGTGGTTTGTTGGTTTTGTTTGTTCTTTTAACCTCAACATACAACCAAATTGCAGCTCTCTGAAAACAGAGTCCTGTAAACCCTATTTTTGCTCCAGTTTTTGCTAAGGGATCACCTATCAGAAGAATGGTGTTCGGGTGGTGTCAGATGCTGTGCCCCTAAATCCGTCCTTACCGTGCAGAGTACAGCAGAAGCGCTGTGTGTATATATGTACATAACTTATTTAATCCAAATGAAAAGATTTTACAATGCAGTTACACACGTAGAGGCTCGCACTCAAACACACAGACAAAATGTGTATATATAGGAGCCTCTTTGCAAGCTTTTTTTACCCAGAAATTGCACAGTTGATGACACTTCCATGTCATTGTCTTGGTTACCATGTTTTATTATGCTCAAGTATGTTAAACCACTATATAACAGGCTTAAATATCTTATTCCTCAATAGGTGGCCAATTTTTATCTCCTCTGAACCAAATTTAACTGGTGTAATTCCAAGTAAATACTCTAATGTAGAAAGCGAGAACAAATTCAAGTGTGTTTATCTCAGCCCTTTTTGAATAAATCAAGTTTTATCAAATCAGGCATTTCTTATTTATTTTTACGTAACGACAGCTTGTTTTCAGCTATCACCCAGAATGAGCTTGGTCTAAGAATTTCTGCTGGCAAAAGCCTCAGAATCTGATAAAGCTTATGTTGCTTTGCTCCCTCCTGTACTTTATTTAAATGTTCGAGAATAACCCTGGGATAATCTTATTTTTCCTCCACAGCCTGATAGTTGGAGTAATACCCCAAAAGAACCCGTTGTGCTTAGCGTGCTGCCTGATTCACTGGGACAGCTTTATGCCTGCCCGGTGTTGCTCTCATCAATACCCGGAACCACTTCCATTGCAGAAGACAGTTCTATTCATAGAATCATAGAATGGTTTGGGTTGGAAGGGACCTTGAAGATCGAGTTCTAACCACCCTGCCCCGTGCAGGGCCACCTCCCCCCAGCCCAGGTTGCTCCCAGCCCAGTCCAACCCGGCCTTGAACACCTCCAGGGATGGGGCAGCCACAGCTGCTCGGGGCAACCTGCGCCAGGGGCTCACCACCCGCACAGGGAAAAATTTCTTCCTGATATCTAATCTAAATCTCCCCTTTTCCAGTTTAAAGCCATTCCCCCTTGTCCTATCACTCCATGCCCTTGTAAAAAGTCCCTCCCCAGCTCTCCTGGAGCCCCTTTAGGCACTGGAAGGGGCTCTGAGGTCTCCCCGGAGCCTTCTCTTCTCCAGGCTGAACACCCCCCAACTCTCCCAGCCCGTACTCCCAGCAGAGGGGCTCCGGCCCTCGTAGCATCTTTGTGGCCCTCTTCTGGACCTGCTCCAACAGGTCCATGTCTTTCCCACACTGGGGACTCCAGAGCTGGATGCAGTACTCCAGGTGGGGTATCACCACAGCAGAGTAGAGGGGAAGAATCACCTCCCTTGACCCTACTGGCCACACTTCTGATGTGGCCCAGTATACAGTTGGCTTTCTGGGCTGTGATCGCGCATTGCTGCCTCATGTTGAGCTTGTCATCAATCAGCACCCCCAGGTCCTTCTCCCCAGGGCTGCTCTCCAGCCATTCTCCGCCCAGACTGGATTTGTGCTTGGGATTGCCCCGACCCACACACAGGACACTGCACTTGGCCTTGTTGAACTGCATGAGGTTGGCTTGGGCCCGCCTCTCCAGCCTGTCCATGTCTCCCTGGATGGCATCCCTCCCCTCCAGCGTGTCTACCTCACCACACAGCTTGGTATCATCAGCAAACTTGATGAGGGTGCACTCGACCCCACTGTCCCTGTCACCAGCAAAGATGTTGAACAGCACTGGTCCCAGTACCCAGTATTAATGCCATTTTAACCAATTTTATGAAACATATGTATAGAAAAAATCTGATATATTCTCTTTCATGAGGCCCAAAATTCAACCTGACCATAAAATCCACTTCCCGACCACAGGCACACCAGAGAGGGACCGATGGGCATTTATTCACTTGTTTTAGCTGCTTTAGTAGGCGCATGACACAGGCGGGGTCCCAAACGTATCCTCCATCCCTTCCCCTCACCTTCTGCCAGTCACACTCCTTTTCCCGACACAAATGCACCATTCACTGTGTCTTTATAGCAAACCCCACTTTCTCAATGCGCCTTTCGAGAAAGCCTCTCGCCGCTCGCAGCCCTGCGGCAGCCTCCTGCCCGATGGCTCCTCCTCGGGGCAGACGGGAGGTCGACATGCTCAACCACGAAGGACGAGGGAAAGACCAGAAATCTGGGCCACGACGCTGTGAGAAGTGGGGTGGCCCCAGTTCAGAGAGGCTCTGAACTATATGCTTTGCTGTCAAAGGATGAGTAGCTCCCGTAACGCTTTGGAGAGCATCCCTACGCGTAAAATACGGGGCTAGGTGCTCCGCTGAATCCGGACTTGTGCGTTAAATAAGGTTTTAACTCTTCTTCCTCTGGGCCAGGAAAACAACTCATCACTTCCACCTGGAAGCAGAGAGATATTCCGCATCTGATGCCACCCTTCCAACAGATTATTTATTGCTATATTTCAGTCTATTTGCTTTAATCTTCGAGTCCTCGGCTGGTTTTGCACCCAGCTGCCCGAGCTGTGGGCACACACATTGCCCACACGAGTTTGCCGCAGGGCCGGCACTGAGTAACCCAGGAGGAACCACCACCACGATGCTCCTCTCTGCAAGAGCACCCCAAAATCAGGCGCTCACTCATCCCATTGCTCTGCCTGAACACTGGGGTTCTTAACGATTCCGGGACCCAGCAGGGCCCATCTTTCTTCTCAAATTTCCGATCTGTAGGTGGGCTTTCCTATGGCAGTTTGCCCTCCTGCATTTCTTGGGATTTCCCCCAAGCGAAAACCAGGAGCTGAGTGGTTTCTACACCCCATGCCACATGGCCATCACAGCTGACGCCTGGCGAGGACTCATCTGCAGGACTCGCAAGGCTGTCAAACAACACAGCAAATTTATTATTTGCAAAAGGCAAATAATAAATCCCCAAACCTAACCGTTTCACGTCTATTTGGGTCGCCTCAGGCCGGTATTTGCCCTGGTGCTGCACAGCTAAGCGGAAAGCAAAGCTGCATTGCGTGATCGCGCTCTCCAAACCGGCGTCAAACCACAAGAGCCACAACAATTTTTAACTGCACTTGCTCTAATGAGTTTTCTTCTAGCAGCATCTTCAAAATAAATTAAAAGACCTTATCCCAAGACACAATTTCAAAACAGGAATCACCACGACGAAGGCTGCTCCGCAACTCAGCTTCCATTAAGAAAAGAAAGAGAAAAGGCTGAGGACTCACGTAAAGCCGTTAGCGAGCACTAACGAGAGCGAGGGTTTCGTTACATTCCTCCTGAGTTTTTGCTGCCCTTCCGAACTTACAAAAAGTGATTTCAGAGAAGATCTGGAGAGGCCGGGCAGGGTGTGAGCCTCAATTCCCTGATGATGAGCGGCTGTCCCTGACAGGTACACAGGAGCGCGTGCCCAGACCCGATCCCAACAGATGTGTTTGGGCAGAAGGTTCAGTTCTGCTCAGCATCCCTCCCTGAATGCTGCTCTGACCATGGTCCTCGTTCTCCCAAACCTTTTGAGAGCCAGAAGCATTATCTACCTGGTGCTCAGAACATTTAAAACACTGGCTGGGTGTTTAAAACATCAGACTGAGAAGACAAAATGAAGACACAGTTGGATTGTGTTCACAGCGCATTTGGCTTCAGGAGGTTGTTTCTTCCAACCCTTAACTCACAGGACCCGGAGCAAATACAGAAACCACAGGTATAAGCAAAGAAGTTTGATTTAAATCCACCAATCCACACAGAAAGTCTCCAGGGCAAGTTACACACGCAGTCACATCGTTGCAAGTTTGGGTTTTTTTTCCTCCTCTCTCTCTTTCTCGGATTTTTGCCCTCTTTGCAGTATGAAGCTCCTCCCCGCGGTGCTGAGCACCGGCCCAGGCAGCGCCCATAGCACCGCTGGTGAATAATCCCCACGGACACAACCTGTTCACTCATAAACTTGCGCTTCCAGGTTTAACATACTATATTTACCTCTAACTTCTTAGAGGAAACTTAAGGATCTTCTGTAAAGATCTTTTAGAGTGAGACTGTGCACGGGAGACCTGAAATCTCTGATCTCAGGAAAACTAGTCTGTTTGGCTCTTACAAAAAAAAGCCTATTTTGTCTATTTTGTGTTGTCTCTTGAAGTCCTCCAATCCAGCTCGAAATGAGAAAGCTCTGAGCTGTGTGGGTGATTTCGAGAGAGGATCGTGAGTTTGCTGAAAGCAGTTTCTATATCTAAGAGACTTCAGAAAATGAGATTTTGCAGAAGCAACTGGATTACACAGCACTTCTTACTTAGCCCTGGAAACAACTGTGCTCGCAACAGCAGAAGAGCAGCTTCAAAAAGAGAATGTAAAAAACCCTCTATTTATAAAGAACAAAACTGCCATTAGAACAAAAGAGCTGTTAATTTTAAAAGCCGCTTTTTTTTTTTTGACGTTTTATGGAAAAAATGAGGAGTCAGCATTTATCTTCCCTGTATTTCAAGATCCAAGACTATACCCCTGTTCAGCGTGCTGCGCTAACACCACTACCAACACTGGAGTGTGACAAGGAGGAAACCTGTCTTTGGGGGAGGGTGATAGCTAAATAGACTTATTTCTGAACACAAGTTTGAATTTCATTTTCTTAAGACTGAAAAAAAAATAAAATTGCAGCTTCACATTAATTTGCTGATGCATATAAAACCCACCTATATAATTTTGTCTTTATTAGACTTTTACCATGCCTGAGTTGTCCTACATCGCCTGCAGCAGGTACGGGCACCTAAAGCACTTCCACGACACTGCTGCCGTTTCTGCAGCCGAGTCTCTGGTTGCTCAGAGCACCCCTTTGATGACAGCCAAAACCAGCTCATACCTCAAGCAGGAGGCAGGCGGGCTCCAGGTGACGTACAGCAGCGCAGCCGCCCGTGAGCACCCTCTGGATGCGTCTGATTTCGTCCTGCTTCTCCTCCCTCCGGCGTAACACCAGCAGACATTCAAACAGCAATACAGAGAGTTAGTCAATTAAACACAGAACCGATTGACATGGCACAAACCTACTTTGCAGCTATAGCTGGTCTGGCTTGTTAGCAGCTTCCTCAGGTTTTTTTAAGGGAAACATTGCGGCTAGCACAGCAAAAATTCTGGATGAAAGAGAATTTAACTATGTGCTTCTCTCACGTGATTTTCTATACATCTGTCCTCATTTCCTGCAACAAAGTGAATACTTTTAGCGTTTTTCTAGAGCAGAGCTCCTTCAACAGACCTCCATGCAGAACTGCTCACTGCAGGAGCGCCCAGCAGCAACCGCTTGTTCTAGATCAGGTGCGACCGCTGCGCTCGGAGAACGGGACGCTGCTGCGATGCTGGCTTCTGGCCTGCCTTAGAACAGCAGACGATTACCACTCCAGAACGAGCTTAAGGGAGTAGCAAAAAAAAAAAAAAACCAAAAAGAAACACAACCAAGAAAAAAAACCCAAAAATCTATCTTGCCGGGCAAGATACCTCGGCTGGGATAGATTTGCTGCCTCCAGACTTTTGGAATGAAATTTCAGACTGGTTTTCTCGCCATTTCAAACGTCCCTGTTGTTGGGAGCTGCAATGTTTGCTTTACCTGGACCCCACGTGCCCTACAACCACCAGCCGATGAAACGGCAGCCTCAGACTTACCTTTAGAAGCACACAGCAGGATTAACAGGATCCCAAAACAGACCTTCCCTTGGGTTTGCACTCAACTAGAGCTCGAAAGCATTGCTTAGAGAAATATTTGTACAACACACTTGAGCATGTGGCCCTATAAGGTAGTTAACAAGAACAATGTATTTTAAAGAAAATTGATGCAAACTGCCTGGGAATTGTGAAACACTGATGCACCCATCACACAGGTACCGTACGTGTTCGCGCTCAGGCTAAGTTGTCTTTCATTACGGCTTGCTCCCTCTTTAATGTGAATGTGCCCCAAGAACTGAATCCGCCAGAGGATTCTTATTCGGGATCTTGAGGTCTAACCCTTTGATGGTGCTGGACTTCAGAGACCTCTCAGGACGGTTTTAGAGGAAAATACTAAATACTAATATATTAAGCATAGAAACATAGGGCAAAGCCAGAGCACGTTTTAATCTATCTGCATGTTATGGTTTGAGGAACCCACAACAATTTATTGTCATTTAGACAATTATTCTACCACCGGATGAGCCCTCCCCACCTTGAAAGAGGCATAGGGAGAAAACAAAAAAACCTGGGGGTTGAAATATAAACATTTAATAGAATAAGACTAAATAATTAACATTAATAACACTAAAGAACCAATATTGATCCTGATACCAATATAAAAAACACGAGGATTATACTCATCCCATTCTACCCGTAAGAAGCCGTGCACTGCCAGCAGTGACAGCAAACATGGGACACTGTGAGCGCTGTGGATTTGGAGAAAAGGAAAGGCTCAGGGCTCTGGCACCAGGGCCAGAAGTTCTTGTGATCACAGCCATCAAGGGGGAGAGAGAACTTCGCAGCAAACTTCAATTTGTATAGAAGGTAATGTTCATGGTATGAAATAAAGCTGTTGGCCACCTTGGGTCAAGCGCCTGCGTCTCACTCCTCATCCCCGCACCCGGTGAGCTTGAAAACACAGAGACCTTGAAGCCGGCATAACATAGCTGGCTATCAGGTAAATATTTCCACAAATTCAGACACTAGTCTCTTCTAAAAGCACAGTCTTCCCACGTATTAGAAGACACTTTCCTAAAAAGTAAAATTACCGACAGATAAATTAGTCCTATGTCACTCAAACCAGGGCACTGCAACGAACGGCTAGGAGACGCTCAAGGAATGACATGCCATATACCCCAGCGTGTCTGAAAACCTGGGCACACAGTCCCCTTCACCTGGGTAAGGGACAACACACACAAGAGGTAAAAGGAACAGAGACTCCAAAATGATGTTTCTTATGAGGTTAAAAGACCCTTCTTCCCACTCGCAGGAGTTGGAAAGTCATGGAAAAGAAGAACTGAACATCTGGGAGAAGCAGCAAGACATTAGGACTCAAAGAGTATTACCATTTCAGTGGCTTTGGTGATGGTTTTAGCTGTGGGGATTAACAGTTGGGTTTTTTCCCCCCAGAGATTTAGTTTCTCCTTTTGCTGTTCCCACAGCACAACAGGAAGCCCGGGGACGGGTGCTAGACGGCTTGCACAAGGCTCCTACCTCCACGCTATAGCTTGGGCAGGCTTCGTTTTTCAGCCTAGGTAAGCTACTTCCCAGCACACAGCTTTCTTCTGCTTCACTATTAAATTTGTGAGTGGTTGGAGTGAGAATTCACACTAGAGCCATACAACCATCTTTGCTGTGCCTGTATGATAAAAATGCAGAGGATGACTTTTTTTTTTTTACTTCAAAGTTTATACACAGCTATCCAAAACTAAGGGGAATGATTACCCGTGTTGAATGGTGCCAACCCAAAGTGCTAACGCTGGCTGACTACAAAACACTCATCAGCATAAGCCAATTCTCTCGCCAATACTAATTGAGCAGTATGATACAGTATCTAAAAACATTTACATTTAACTGAGTGGCTGACAATTCACAGGTACTTTGGGACTTTCTACAAATGCCTGGGTGCACACAGAAGAAGATAGCTTGCTCTGCATCCTAAGTCAGAAGATTAACAGTGCTTAAGAATTAAAGGGAAACTAGAGCCAATATCATCACTAAGTGTAGTCCAATGATTTTATTTTTTTTTCTCTTATGCTAGCAGTGTGTGGAAAACACGTGCTCTAAATCACATAGGCCAAAATACTGAATTTGGCAAGTTAAATGGAATCAGCATTTCCACCAAGCGCTTACTTTGGGAAAGCTATTTGGAAGAGCTGGATTTAGCACGTCGACTTGACGGTCCAATCACCAATGTCCTCTGACCACAGTATCTACAGTAAAAGTAATTTCCTAAGTTTTCTTAACTTCTGTGAAGCAGTTTTTCTAGATGAGGAGGATTTCTTAGGAGGGTATCAGAGAAGGCACAGTCCTTGGCTACAACAGGGCAGGGAGCACTCCAGGACAAGACAGACAGATTTCTCTTGGCACAGGATATAGGACATTCAACGTTTAATTACTTTATATGCCAGTGAGGTATTTGCTTTTTACCTAGCAGTGAACAGAAGTAGCCCCTGACTCATTTAACACACAATGCAGGTTGGAGTGCGGGTGGAAGAGGTATGTTTTGCCCAAAGCTTTTTTTTTTTTCTTCTGAAAACAACATAAACGAACAATTTCACAAGTTACTTTGGCTTGCTATTTGCAGAGACGTAATTATCAACTGTTACTATACCTCTAAATTCCCCAGAGAAAAGGACCAGCAAGAATAACACTCTTCAATTCTAGAAAATAATGATCTAAAAAAATTTTAGCAACCAAGATTTTAGCAACCACTGCAACACAATGTGAGAAGTTACTCACAAATTAGACTGTATCATCTAGGCAATACTAACATAGTAAATCTTCTGGGAACTTTACATTGCTTCCAAAGCAATGATTGCCAAAACATCAAAATAGTGTCAGGAAATATAAAAAAAATTACTACCAGTGATCGAATCCTCTGTTGTATAGTGCAGTTGCACATTCAAAGGAAAAAAGCTAATGTTATTGAGAAGATGAGAATTTCAGAGTATTACTGCAAGGTGGCAGCCTGCTAGCCAAATTAAATCCCAAAGCAGGAAGCACAGACAAGATCAAGCAGTATTGACAATTTTGTTGCAGTTTTATCCTAAACAAATAATGTGTCCTTTCTGTAGTTCTTATATGGATATCCCTGTGGAATTGGGATTCAGTATTGTTGTACTCATCCTGCCAAAAAAGAGATTTCTTTCAATTTGTGCACGCCACCAATTACTATCTCAACTTCTATTTCTGTAATTTCTTGGTAAACAAGAGAAAAGTTTTCTTCCCCTCAGTCTTAAAAGATAAGGCTAATAGACAGTAAAAGAACAGGTCACTAAACTTCTCAATTTCCATTTTATTGGAACAGTACTTGAGTTTCAAGAGATACTTCAGCCTTCATTTCAGTTAAAAGGCTATCAGCCATCAGTTTAAAGCTCTACGCATCCAGACGTGATGATCGATCAAATACCTTACAGTCAGCCACAACGGTCCAAAACGAAAAACCAACCACCCCCAACTTAAGAGCATTGCTGAAGTCTTACAGATATACATTCCTTGTACTATGGATTTAAATATTTTTTATAAATACCAAGAAATTGTGGCCGTTTTGGCTGGCTGCATTCTACAACAAGAAAAAAGAACTCTTAAATAAGTTAATGAAATGATTTCATCTCTGCTTCCGAGAACACTGCAGCTTGTATGTTACCAAAACGCTACAGAAAAGTATTTTTAAAGTTACAAGATCACATTTGTATGAGGAGGAATATGGACACAGTAAAGCATCAGCATCAAGAGTTACAAGAACTCACAAATCAACCCTTGTAAACAAATACTTGAGACGTACTATGTTACAGATAAAGGAAATCAGAAAAATCTGTAGGTTTTTTTTGTTTGTTTATTGAAATATGAGCAGCAGTATGCAAAAAATATCTTTAAAAACATAACATAGCAAAAACCTAATAATTTTAAAATTAACAAAATAAAAAGATGTTTAGAGTTAAATGAAAAAACTCATTGCTAGAACTGTGTTTCCTACAATGTAAACAAAAGCATAAAGGTTATGCTTGCAACAAACACAGAAGCGGTTTATGGAGCAGCACAACAAAGCAACATTATGTTTTAATCTGATGGTTTGGTCTATTGATTTGAATTCAGAATGGGTTACCTTCCTAAACAGAAACTTTACAAATACAAAAAAAAGTTAGTCACACCTTTGTCTTTTGAAGCAAAACATTTAGAAAATGTTTTGGTTTGTATTTCTTTTTTTTTTTTTTCTCCCCTAAAACCCATCACTAGCAACACTTTGGGCAACTGAAACAGTATCCTGAAAAAAAATTATTATTTCAAACTATGGAGTAAGTTTGACTTATTTTAATGTTCTCTAGTCTTACACTGCAAGAGTATCTGCCCAAGATTTGACAACTTTCACATTGTAATACTGTGGAGGAAAAAAAAATATCATAGCTTCAAGCAAAACCCAAAAGAATTCCAATATTTTAAACAATTGTATACCGAATCATAACACATGGGCTGTTTCATCATTCTTTTGACTAACAGGCTGTTCTGTTAGATTTGTCTCTCATTGGTCAGTCATACTAGAAAGTTTTATTTTGGTCCTACACATACTATAACCCAATGTCATCCCTTCATGTACAACTACTTCATGCCTAATGCAATTAAATGAACGTAATACTTATGCAAGGCACTGGACTGACTGCCAGCAAGACTGAAGTCCTCTAAGGAGGAATATCCAAGCTAGTGTCTTATCGTAGTGACTATAAAAGCAAACCCAGAAAAAACTTCAGTATATGCCTGTTCTAGGCTCTTCGCTGGTATTGCCAAAGCTGTTAGTTAATGCTGTGGTTGGTGCAAAGTAGAAAGATGCCCAAAAAGAAGAAAATACACTACAAAAGCCGAAACACTTTTCACTGAAGAGTAACATTCAGTTTAAGCTGAACACCGGAAAGACTCCATCTTCCACTACCACACTACTGGCCGATTCAATTTCTCCATCCCTCCATCTAGATCAAGAAGTGACTTATACACAAGCATGCTGCGACAGAAGCAGCACTCTCTGCTATCACTATACTTAAAACATCATTAGGGTCAAACCGTTCTCCATCCAATCTATCTGCGCACTGAAATCTGAATTTTGTATCAGCAGCACAGATGAACTAAACATGATTAGGAACACCGTGAACCAGCAGCGCACAAAATTTGCTAACTAGAAAGCTCTCAAAAGTCCTACTTAAAAGGAACAGAAAAGTAGAACATAGACAAATCTCACTGGGTCTGCTCCTCCAAGCCTACCCTGGCAAAATCAGCAGTCACAAGGATATCCCCAGCACTGCATACATTACGGTTCAAGACTATGTACACAAGCAGAAAAATGCCAGAGTATTTTAGTACTTAATGACAGCATCAGAAGTGGGTTAACTGGATATTATTGCAGAAATTATGGTTCAGTGCATGGGTAGCCAATCTAACCACAATACTAGCACTAAGCACCAGCTCTGGCTCATGAACACCCACTTCAGCACCCATTCTTGAGTCATTTAGTTGGCCACATCTAAACATACAAGTGAACAGAGATGAAGCCAGGTGAAAAACATTTAAAGTAAAATCTTGTACCTACAACTGAGATCTTTCCTTAATCCGATGTGCCACGACAGTTGCTATAAAAACTAGTCAAGAAAAAAAAAAATATCCTGTAGTGTCAAATATAATTCAGCAACTCGACAAGTCAGGCCCAGGGAGAAGCAAACAGAAGCTTGATCCTGTGGCCAACTGACTTTGCATCTTATTTGATCAAAAGAACCAGCTGTGGGTTGCAGTTCCAAAGAATGAAAGAGAAGTCCCCAAAGGTGACCAGCAAATAATGTTATTCCCCTTCTCCTGAAGATGCACTTGTTGGTTTTTAAACATGCTTGAGAAACTGGTTAAAAAAACCCCAAAAATAAAAATAAAAAAAACCAACACACCAAGTAATATAGAAATTCCTGTACAAGAGAATATTAGGGTTCTGCAGAAGTGTTACAGTTTATTCCTTTAAGGCATTTCATAAGAAACATTTTAATGACACGTAAACAATTTTATTCCTTTAAGATCATTTGTTACTTAGGTACCATATGATGCATGATTTCCACATTTGAGCAGAAACTTGTCATTCAAAGACACAAGAACTTGTGTAAGCAATCAATGTCTCAGGATTGCAGTAACTAACTGCAACACATCTTTTAACAAGTATTCGCATTTTAGAGTTTTCAGCCTCTCCCCCAAACACTGAACCCTTTTCTGAAGAGGTGTTCAAGAAAGAGAAAAAGGAGGGTGAGAAGTTAAAAATACAATAGGACTTTTTCTGCATGCAAAGAAGTTTTGGATATAATTCACTTCTAATTCTCTTAGAATATTTTTTCAGCCTCCTTTTTTAGTAAAGGGGAAAAATATGCACGTTATTGAATTGATTTCATTTAGTGTTTAGTACAGTGTTTAAATTCTCTACTGAGTAATACAACAGCACAGGCAACAGGATTCCTTACATGTGAGAGAGAAATTTTGTCATCATATTAATGCAGTCCTTCAATCCCATAAAGCTGCCAACTACAGTTACGAGTCTTCTGATCGAACACCTGCCATCAGAGACAGGATCGAGACCACTGTTTCATGTAGGCTACAAAGAAGTGATTACTTTTGGTCATTACCAACAGGCCTGTATTAAATTACATGATCGGCAAGTAAAAGCTTCTGCATTCAGTAACTAATTTGCTAAGCCACTCACAGTCTTCAAAGAGACTCAAACTCATACTGAAAGTGAATTAAATACAGTGTAATCACTAATACTGCATAATGTCTACTGAGAGATTAAAAAGGCCTAACACAGATCAATTCCAGACAGGTAAAATAAACAGCTAGAACACCAAAAAGAAAACAAAAAACTTATTCCTTCCAAAAAGTAGTAAGCACTGCCATTTACAAATAGTAGTGTTTATGTTAAAATAGAGAAGGGTACCTAAAAAGAAATAGCCTTGGCAACCAAATCCAACCGGCATGAGTGTAAATCAAAGCAAAACAAGAATTACTACTCCAGAAATGTGCAAGATGTTTACCTTGTATCAATTACTATTTAAAATGGTGGTTAAGAGATATTACAAAACTGAAGTGGGAAAAGGCTACAAACTGCTATTCTGCATTAATATACAGTGTGTTTATGACAGCATTTTCCAATAGACAAGTGTTTTTACACCACTCCAATATTTGTAAAAAGTGTATTTTATGTGTACACTAAAAAAAAAAGTATCACATTGTTCAATCTGAGGCAAATTAGCCATAATAAAGTCTAATTTTACTTATGACAGATGTCGACCTTAAGATGTTAAACAACTATGCTAAAAATACAGCTTGCGAGCTTCAGCTGCATATGTTCAAACAGTTTCATAAAGCTTAAAAAAAGTTTCCAAACTATGATATGTATTTATTTTCTGAAGTCAGTCTTCATAATTCTTGTCCCTACAGGACAAAAAGAAAAGAATTTTCCAGTTAAGACATATGCCTGTAAGTTCTAGGGTAAGGAGGGGAAAAGCGTTCCGAATTTTTCAATAGACTTTTTTTCCCTTAGGGCTCAACTGTCACTTAAGCATCACAAGAACAAATTGAAATGTAAAACTGATTAGCTATACACAATGGAATTGGTCACAAAGGGATTTTAAAAAAAAAAAAAAAAAGTTAAACCATAAGATCCATTCTCCATATAGCTCACAGTATCCACACTGGAAGTTTCTCTAGAATTAGATTAAGTTCGCTAAAAATAACGCTGAAGATAGAATTTCAGCACTATGAAACAGATGAGATGGGATTAAGAGGAGAACCCATTTGTGTAAGTACTTTATCCAGCCACTGGAGAGGCCCATGGAGATGAATTTCTATCCAGCATGGGGTGCTCGTGACATCTTGTCGGTGATATTCAGCTCCCCAGCCCTATAAAAATGAACAAAATGTTACCAGTCAAGTTGAGAACATACTTGTCTTTCAAATTAACTGTACTAACAAGAAGCAGGAAACCATCTTCTAAGATCTGTAGGTAACTCACAATCTAGCAACACTTCTTGTCTGAAGGAAAAAAAAAAAACCCGAGGCTGGGAAGGAGTGGGAGGGAAGCTGCACCTGGAAGCCTGAATCAAGTCCTGTCTGCTACATACTTGGAACAACTACACGAGCTCCTCTGTGGAGCGCACTGCTGATGCGAGAATGGCTTCTGGCTATGGCCACATCTCTCTTCTGTTTCTCCCTCCTGCTCCCTATCCTCCACACTCTCAAACTGAGCAGTATGTATCATAATTGACAAAACAAACAAGACATCTTTTGGACAAGATGCAAAAATCCCAGAAGGCCCAAGTCTAGACCCCATGCTAAATCTGAAACGGGCAGCATCTTGGTTAAAGAATGTTGAGAAAACACTACTGAGAGAGTAACAAACAGCACAGTTTGATTTCAGAAATTCAAATCATGTCTTTTTTCCATAATAATTTTTTTAAAAACAGTATTAGGATCTTTGAAAGAGCTGCATTTTTTTCTCCAATCACTTATGCTCCTCTCACATTCTTAGGGTCTTGTAATTCACTTTGTTCCTTCATATTTAAAGCATGAGCTCAAATCTTCTTTAATAAAATTATGGCAACCACAGTGATTAAATCCCTCTCCTGAATACTGAAGTAACTAAATACAGAGCCAACACTCAATAAAGCAATCTGTGCTTTTCCTTTCTTGCATTGATTTGCCTCTCCACAAATTAACCATTTTCAACATACTTGTCACTGAAAAGAACCACATCAGTTCAGAATAGCTTTGCTACACTCTTACAGTGCTAATGTAATTACTGCTGAATACCCAAATCCACAATAAATTTGAATGCCTTCAAAATAATTTGTTTACCTTTACAAAACTCATTCGAATGGTGCACATTTTGGTGAGCTCATATACTGCTTCAAATCCATGGTTGACAGACTGAGCCAAAAGCTGAGCGAACTCCTGATTGTTAAAAATTTTCAGACTGCATCCACTAGGAATCTTGCATACAGTTGTTGGATGAAAGCCATGGTGGTAGTTGCAGTTCCTGCTCTGTACAAATATGCTGCTATCACTTAAACACTCAGCATAGACTTCCCCACCAACATAGTAGAGATGAACTCCTTGGAAACAAAGATAAAAACGTTTCAAATTACTTTTATTTCCAAAAATATAGTATTTAATACAATCCAAGACAGCAAATTTTCTGTTTAAGGAGCTTTTTAGAAAAGCTCTTTTGCCCACACTATAACATACTTTCTCATTTGAAAATGCAGTAGGCTTCATTATACATCAGCCACTAGATGTCCTCCTCTCATCAATTACAGAATAGAAAGAAAAAAAAAAAAAAAAACTACTTCCACACGTCAACAGTTATTTCTCTGTGAGAATAGCTTGAACTTATGTGGATTTTAGAAAACACGTTTTATAAAACTGGTAGCTTCTGCCTATGGCAATTTCAACAGAAATAAGTGTCCTGGGAGAAGGGGCAGCGATAGACATGAATGAGAAAGTGTATCCATAGTCTGTTCTGATTTTCAATCTATTTTTATCAAGCAAAAAGAGACATAAGTCCAACTAATTGCACAACTTAAATATCATCAGGCTTTACAGACCTTAAAATCAACAATGCCCCTAGATTTACCACATCTGCCTGGATTTAGCTATGTGTTGAAAAGCACTCCCTCCCTTTATGGTCTGAAGCCTGTATAACACTATTACTGACTAAAGATTAATATATAAAAGCTGCTAATCCTTTCAGCATCCAAACACAGACTCTCACTGCTACTTCAGCTGAGATACTCACCTTCCTTCCAGATCTCCCTTTCCCCCACCCACCACTGTTATACGGTTGGGATACAGTTCAGTTTAAGGCTTCCTTGCAATACCCTGGGAATCCACTGCAGACTATCCCGTGGTTTGCCAGATGAGGCTGCAGCAAGTCAACAGATGCAAGTTAATCTTTCAGACAGCAGCAACTGTTGTGAACATTGCTAGAGCCACTTGGGACTACGGTAGGATGAAGGTTACACAGAGGAACTTCATCAACCATAAGCAGCTATCAGAAAATCTAGGGGTGGGCAAGAAAGCATTTTTCACAACACAACCCTATTCATTTAAAAAAACAGAGACCACCACTTGCTAGCTAAGTTCTTTTGGTTAAAGACCTTCTGAGAGATTTCTGAAGGCGGCAGCTGGGTAATACAACATTCTGAGAAGAACACAGATTCTTCAAAAATAATCCCATGCACAATTAGAAGTCACTTACGCTTGCAATCCAACACTTCTACAGAAAAAAGCTTGGCAAATAGGATTGCGTAGTTTTAAGGAGGGGAAAAAACCAAGACCTTCCAAACAAAAGCCATAAATAAATAGCACTTTATCCCAAAACAGTCTTAATTGTTCTCCAAACTGTTACCATAAAACAAAGTTTTAGTTTAATAATTAGTACTAGACATGTAGACATTTTAAAGCTCATTGCAGCATCACTGCATCACTCTACAACATGATGGTGGATCCTCGTTACATTTCTGACCTTAGGGGGATGCACAAGATTCCTCTGCTAGTCAAAATTCCGTAAGTCAAAACAAAAGAACCTGACAAACGATCCACGCCCAAGAAATCAGTTGTTCCCCCTTTATAACAGTAAATTTTCCTCGAGCAACAGAATTGCAGAGACAAGTTTCCAACAGATATGAATATATCTCACAGTCTCCAGAGATTCTGTAAAATTTTGCCATGTTTATAGTAGTTTCTAATGAAAAGACTGATAAGGGACAGGATAGGTCTTGAAGAGACACTACAAGCAACAGTGACTTTCATTTAGAAAAAAAACTCAAGATGAACTGTAGCAAATGCTTTTGGGTGCCAAAAGGGCCTCTAGATACACGCAATAGAAACAGGGTTCTCTTCGCAGGACTAAGTTACAAAACAGGAGATATGCAGAAAAGGAATACTACATTTTAAGGTAATCCAAGTACATTCCATCAAAGATGAAAACAGTGCATCTATATGTGCTATCAGTCAAATAGCAGAGGAAAACTAGAAGATCTTGCAAAACCTGCTGTCTCCAGGAATCCCTCCCACACACATACACACCCCATGGATTCACTCAGGCAAATGAGCCCTTGCAGTTTTGCATTAGCACTTCAAAGTCCTGCTGCCATCTCATGCAAGATTTTTGAACGTAATGTAGACAGCAGCATAATACCTTGCACGAAAAACAAAATAAAAAAATATCTTTGATATACTGTAAAGTGGTATGTAGAATCTGATTTAAAAAGCAGATGGAACACAGAATATCATAAGTCCTCCTGCAATATGTTTCTTGATGCCGAAACACAAAATTCTACATACAGACTATCATCAATCATAACAAACAAGCGCCTATAACAATTTAATTTGGTGAGAAGATGTAATATTTAATCTTTTAAATTAGTGCTAAATCAAAATGCATGCAATTCCTAGACTAATTAGAACCAAACTACGCACAAGTAAGTTGTCTTCAGATACTGGAGAGGTAGGTAATGTATCATGGATTACTTCTACTATTCTTATGTGATAATAATCATTGTTGCAGTATAGAGAAGTTGAAATAAAAACAAGGACTTGGCTTCTTAATCATGCATAACACAACTAAGCTTTACCTTTTCCAATATGTCGTCTAGTGTTCTCAATTGTTGAGTTGCGATTAACATTTGAGAGCAAACCTAAGCAGAACCTGTTTTTATTATTGGAGGGATCTGTAAATCCATCTACTAAGACACTTGTAGAAGATGCATGAAAAGCCTCCCCAACACGATTATTTAATTCGTAATACACAATCGAACACCAGTGTTTGGGTTCTTCATAGGCAACGGGCTGAACATCTGAAAATAAGCAAAATGGAAATAACAGTTTACATAAATGTTAAAATATTAAATCTAAAACTGTAAAGTAGGCCCTCCAGAATATCAAGAGAGAACTAAAAGCTTAGTCAACAATTATGATGGGCAAGAACGGTTCTGATTAAAATCTTAATGATTTTTAATTTCATGCATTTTAGCTAGACCATTGATTTTATAATTATTTTCCTATTTTATGCCTGATATTAGACAAAAAAAAACCTACACAAAAAAAAAGATGACTGATATCAGGCAAAACCTGATTCTTCTGTCCACTTTTAAAAAAATTTTAAATTGATATTTTGGGACTCAATTTGCAGAGCTTTTGTGCATATACAATTCCAAGAGCAGGCAAAGGTAGCAGAAAAGACTAACTCTGACAAATGAAAAAAGTTCAACATGTTGTGAGCCACACTATGCACCTGACACTTTAAAAGCCAAGAGATGCACATAAGCAAGGCAAGTTTTATTTCTCATTTCTTTCTGTTACAGCCCCAGTTTGCCTTGGAGGACTGTTCCCACTTAC
This sequence comes from Vanellus vanellus, assembly GCF_965231255.1. NCBI lineage: Eukaryota > Metazoa > Chordata > Aves > Charadriiformes > Charadriidae > Vanellus > Vanellus vanellus. The sequence goes on along the minus strand of NC_138918.1, from coordinate 4,512,840 downwards.
CAACAAGGTTTACTGCACAATTTGAAGTTATTTGTTTAATTTGGTCGTGAGTTTTAAGAAGCCAAACTACGTTAATTTTACACCATACTACACAACTTACCTCTGGTTGATATATTTGGCATGATTTGAGGGATCATTGTATTGCTTGTGTCCATAGACTGAGAATTATCCTGCCCCATTTGATCATCAGGGGGCATATATGCAGGAGGTGGAGTATCAGCTACAAACATGAAAAAATACGAATAAACCTCCACAATTTAGAATATTTATTTATTCATTCTACAGTTGTAAACACACAGAAATACTCTTGAAGAAGAGATGTTAAAGCATTTGGACCCATTTTCAAAGTAACCTGAAGATAACCCAGCCAGGTGTCTTTACAGTAACCTCCTTCAATAGTTGGATTCTTAGCTGTGGGCCTGATAACAAGATTGGACAACTGAGAAAAACTAAGCAACGTGCTTTTTTAACTGAGAGATGTGCTTTTCTTCTTTTAAACAACCGCACTCCTGCAACCGGGCAAGAGGACTATAGTTCCCATTTACAACCCCCCAACACAATCATTAGCTTTGCTGCCCACTCTCTTCTCCGTGTTTAAAAAGTAGAAGAAATAACTTTATTTGCCATAGCATAACGAAGGCCTAAACCAGGTTTTTTTTTTGCTGCTTCTGTAGGCTGAGTTCATTATAAAAGCGTGGACCTCTGCCTTCTTCCATTCAGCACAGTAGTCAGCGTACCAACACACTGTTAACCCCTATTTCAGAAATTCCCTCCAGATACCATTAATGCATCCGTCCCAGTGATCACAGTCCTTATCCAAGAAGGACATGCCACCGAATGGATGCTTTCTGTGGCACTAAACAGCCAGAAAGAACAAACATGAGGCCACTGATCTACTAGACAAATAAGTTCTTTGTTCTGTCAACTCCCTGGGTTTATAAACCACACCAATAACCAGACACTCAATAAGGCTCCTTTCCTTTGCCCCTATCCATTGTTTTTTTCTCCCCATTTTTCACTCAAATTGGTTTAATTCCTGTCAAAAATTTGCTCTAGTTTTTTTCCAGTTAAATACCACATGTAAGCAATCTTTAGAGCAAGACATCAATATACGTCTTGCTCATCCTCTTGTATCTGCTTTCTTTTCTTTGCTAGGTATTCTTCTGAAGTATGTATCAAGTTATTCTACATTGAAGCTGTGCAGAATAACTCACCACTATGGTATCCGTGACAAAAAAACATTTGGAAATATAAAAGTATAAGTTAACTCTGACCAGTAACAAAACTAGGAAGAAAACCCCCTAAAATGCAAACAGAAAAGCAATTTATTGCCAGCATCACAAATTCCTGAGGTGATAAGACACAACAGAATGTGACATTTTTTTATTTTCATGATGTTAACATTCAGGCTGTACTTACCCGGTAGCTGAAATGGACTAGATGGTCCAGAGCTAGCTGGGGAGCTTGGGTAAGTGCTGCTGGCTGGAGAAGGTGGATAGGGACTGTTTGGCGAAATGGAAAATGGAGTGCTGTTGGGCTGCTGGAAAGAATCTGGAAATGTTGCGTTGTGTGGCATATGTGGTTCATTGTGGCTTAGGTTCCTGAACTGAACTAGTAGACTGTGCTGTGGATTGAATTCACTATGTCTAGGCACTAACACTGGAGGTAGAACTGAAAAAAAAAAATACAAACAAGAACAGGGAAACTTAGATTAAAAACTGAGATAGAAGGAAAGACAGACAAATAATGTGCTCATCATGAAAATCTCAACACTAGCTGGGCTGGAAAGAGAAGTAGGGGATTCATCTGTCATGCCTTTGCCCCATCTTCTCCCCTTCATTTTTTTACATTACACTTAATGGAAGACTCAAACTTTACTCTCACAAAAATCAGAGCAGAAGCACACATTTCATGCAAACAGAAGCCTTTTGGCTTCTTTTTTTAAAAAAAAAAAACAAACAGTACACATGTGGCATTCAGCAAAGTACTGATTTAGAAGTACAAAACTCACTGTATGTGTACATTATCAAGTCAGTAAAAATGGAAATACAGTCTATATCACTATAGTCAAACTACATAGTAATATATAGTCCTTTTCACTGAAGACATAAAATCTATACAACTATTGCTAAGCTGGTGTTTTAACTTAAATTCAAGAGTGCTAGAGTCTGGAATTCAAGTGCTACAGCAGAGCACTTGAGCACTACAGCCAGTTGCAGTAGAATTACAACCATTTTGTGGAACAACGGAAGGAACTTTTCTCTATACTTTCCAGAGCAACATAATTCATCTCTCCCACTCATAACCACAATCCTCTTCACCTTCTTCCGTGGCAACATGCCTTAACAGCAGACTGGCTACTTGACACAAATTTGGTACGTACCTTGCTCTAACCGATCATCACTCTTGATTCTGTTCAGCTCTGTTGCCTGCTAATAGGAAATCAAATGGGGAACACTGCACCCTAGAATTTTTTTTTTTTTTTTAATCTCCTCAGTTTATGTCACTCACTGATGAAATATTAAGCCCCTGAAAAAAAGGCTACCAACCTCCTTGTAAGGACTGAGGTTTTTAAACAACTTTCTCAAAGAAACAAGTTTTTTGATTACTACTTTCCTACTTTCTTATAAATGAGGACTTTGCCTCTAACTTTAAGGGCAACAGCCTTCAAAGATCTGTGGGAAGTGTGATTTACCACAAAGAAGACTATCTGGTACAGAATGGACAACACACCTTCCCAGAACCGCACCAGGAAACTACACTTTGAATGTTCCTCTTCAAACTCCCCCATGCACCAAACATAGTTTGTTATACAGTACTGGAGGAGGGAGAGGAGGGAGTGAACAAGGGTGGTTCCTGGATTTTGTTCGGTTTTTAGACAGCCATGTTGAAACATACCTGGGCTCTCCACCCTCTTATAGTGGTATGGATTGATGCAGACTTCCTTCTGTTTAGATCCAAAAGGAAATTCACAAATATCCAATGGCTTCAGCTCGTGATGGCTTTGTAGATCAGGCCAACGCCAAACGCGACAGTAAATTACATGGGGAAGGCCTTTTCTGTGTGAAACTTGAAGTCGTCCATCTAAAGAGCGAGGAATAGTAACACACTTGCTGGGCTGTCCTGGACTGCTCAAGGCTTTCTCCAGTTCTTCCATAGCACCCTTTTTCTTTTTCAGCTTTTTTACTAAAGCATCAACAGCTTTTTCTGCCCATTTTTCCTCTTCATCTCCTTGTTTCCAGCCCAACAGACGCTTCACAGCTGGGCTAGTAAAGGAGAACAAACTGGCCATTGACGTCATTTGACACAAGTCTTCAAAAGGTTTGTTGGGTTTTGTCTGTTGGGGTTTTTTTGTTTATTTGTTGGGGTGGATTTTTTCTCAAATAAATGTCAGTGTATAACAACAGCAGTTATTGCCACCGATGAGCTGTATTATTGCTTGGAGGCTGACAAATGAACATATAGATGTCAGTGATGAAGTCTTCACATAAAAATAACAATCAATTCCTCCAATTTAGTTCTATTAAAAAATAAGTTAACAAGTAATTAGTAAACAAGTAAAGAATGTGGTAAAACAAAAAAGGCAGATATTCAAAGAATGTTTGTTTCAACCCTAGCCATTGCACCTGATTCTATTTCAAAACAAAATCCCAGAAGTACTAGGATCTCAACTCAAAGCTAGATAAAGTAAAACATGATCAGAGTCCACAGTTCTTGCATTACTGATTAGTAGGAAAAGGAGACAGTCAAGGCACCAAGGGGACAGCACAGTTTCCATTAACAACGCTCCTTAAATCCGTGAGTTTCCTTCAGAAGACAGGCTCGGGGAATACGCTTGAAAACTCATATTATATCCCTGTCACAGTGCTTCACCAGAAGACTCAAATTTGCTACGAAGAAACAGGGAAAAGGCACGGTAGAACCAGTAGTTCCATGGCCAATACTGCACAGAAGTTCTCAGCTTCTCAACTGGATCTTTATTTCACAAAAGGAGAAAATACTAAAGCATCTACTTGTTCTTGAGCTCTAAGTAGGTACCCCATGTTTTTTGAAGAGCATTAAAAAAAAATGAGGAAGAAACTGAAGATAATTAAAAGAAAAACAAAAACACTTACCAGAAAAACCCAATAAAAACCTCACACCAGACCCTCCCCAGACACTCAGAAAGGTGGTCAACCTTTTCAGCTGAGGCTATTTTTATGCTGCACTTCCTTATATCTTTTAACAAGAATATTTGAAGCGCCGGATATTTTTAGCCTTTGGAAGAAAAAAAAAAAATGTTTTCTTTTCCCCAGAAAAAGAAGAGGGAGGGGAACGCATGCTGGAGTAAGTACCAGAAATGTGACCTTTACTACCAACTGCCTCAGAACAGAGAGGAGCTGAACAACATTGTGCAGCTCAAACTGTGCTCATGAATGGTGGTGTTTTCTACCACTCACCAGCTCTAATGAAAATCCTCCCCCCCCAATTTAAAGGGTAACGATGACAAGAGGAAATGATGTGCTGTGGCAACGAACTGATAAGAACTTGTAAAATCCCTTGTGAATACTAAATAAGCAAGTATAGACAATGAGCAGCTGGCAAAAAGCAAGAGCAGAGCTAAGAGAAAGGATGTCAATAACAAAAGATGCTTCCTTTCTTGCTACAGAGACTGCCAAACAACATTGTCTCTCAACTTTTGATAAACCGTGGTGAATTAGAACACCTAACATACTCCGAGACACCAAATCTGCACATAAGAGAAAAAGGTGTGTGTGGGGATAAAGCAAGATTTAAGTACCTCTGTACTGCTTCTCTTAGATTGCTACCTTTAATCAAGGGCATCTTTTTTCCTCCCATCTGTGATTAACTAAAAAGTCATCTGATAAGGCTTTTCTAAATGTCTAGGCACATTTACAAGCTCACTCAGACACATGGATGGGTACTTTCTTATAACAGACCCGTATATTAAACATCACCAGCCAAAGATAGAGCAAACATCCCTAGACAAAGCATTTATAGTGTCCCACATGTAATCATCCCAGATTTTCTACTGGCAAGGTGAGGAAAGGAGAGAACAGACCCAAGGGCACTTGGCTTTGATTAAGAGTATAAGTTTAAAAACTTATAAATGCCCTTTTCAGGAAAAAATCCAGTTATTTCACACAGTAGCTTAATCCCATTGGTGGTACTTTGATTATTTAGCTTTGTTTCAATAATGTGGAAAGAACTGCGAAAAGCAAAACAAGCAGAAAAACTGTTTGAAGATCTTTCTTCCTAAGCTCTCATAAAAAACAAAATGAAAAAAAAAAAAAAGAAATTAAAAGAACAAAAGTCTCCCACTGCTTCAAAAAGTCCTTAGAAGAGATTATTGCAAAAAGAAAATAACAAAAACAATTATATATCCCCTTATTTCTGAAGAAATAAGGACGTGTTTACACTTTAAGTATAAATTCAGTTCCCTAGAACTATTACACGAGAACCTTTGCACCCTTCAAAGCAACAGGAAATACATAAAGGGAGATAAACTTGGCCAAGAACACAGACTAAATTTATTCTTTTACTGAGGATAAAAGTTTACTGTTCTAAAAAGTAAAAGCTGTTTATAGTTGCAATTAACTTACTTCCAAGCCTTGTGCACATTCAATAGCTGTAAGAAATCAGCGCTTGCTCACACCCCTAAAAAAGGAAATGAACCCACCTAGAATCTCAGACCAGCAAGAAGACAATTAAAAAGTTCTATTTCTGTTTCTCAGCTATGCTTTCAAAGAATCCTAAGAATCATCAGGGCAGAACATACACTAGAAATTCTGATACTTAAGTTGAGCTCAGAAGAGATTTCAAGAAATGCCTCTTGGCTGTTGCTGCTCTGATCTGTTCCATTAGAGCTGTCCCATATACATTATGTGATCGAGTCTACAGAACTATGATTCTATTCTAGGATCATGTATAATTTTTCTCTTTTTCTTTTCTTTTTTTTTTTTTTTTTTTATTTTGAACACAGTAACATGCAGCAACTAGGAATGAAATTTTACTGGTTGTATATAATTTCAACATCATTTACCCACAAGTATGCTCATGGAATAAACGAGCTAACTAAAAGCAAAGAAAGCTGTAACAGTTCTACTAAAATGACGCTTTGTAGTAACTAGTATTTGTAGGGCAAGTGTCAAGAGAATTTTGATAAATAACTGTTGTATAAACTAAGATTTTAGAAATAATCTGCTTGGAGTAACATAATTAGCTCTAAAAGCTTCACATTATTCTGAATATCTATCAACAAAAGCAAAACCTAGTAGAACAAGTATTCCAGAAGCATCATAACAGTTTTGACCAAAACTGATTCAACGTCTTAAAAAAAAAAAAAAAAAACACACACACACAACTTTCCACATACATACTTGTACTGTAACCACTGAAAAATGAGACTGTTTAAGTTCAAAACATTAATAACTTTTACTGTAAATCCATTCTGGCCATCCATGAGGCTTTCAAGACTCTTCTGCTGAAGTGTATTTTCACCTGTTCAAGAAGAGCAAGGGCAAAAAAGAAACCCTGCAACAAACTGATAAGATTTAAGAGGTACAAATGACACCGAATTTACCTCATTATAGGCCTTTTGGAAACTCATTCTGGGAGGCAAAAATACTGAGGATTTACAGCTTTTGCTTTTTCTTAAGAAAACAAGGTAGTATTAAAAAGCTTCATGAATTATCTGTAGACTAAAAGCATTCCCTTCTTTGGAGCTATTTAAGGTCACAAAGCAGTAGGTTCAGGCATTTATGTAGAAACCAAACATTTTCATGTAGAAACTGCAACTCTTGTAGGGTTTTAAAATTTCTGAATGAATGGCATAAACCACATTTAGGATATTTACTTGCATTTGATGTAATTTCAGCATCTAATTTTTGAAAGGTTTCTAAGTAATCATGACATCTGTTAGAAACAGCTTCACCAGATCATCTATATTTACAATCAATTTCTTCCGAGGCTTTAAAAGTGCACGTTATGAGCTGTGATTGCAGTACAACAGTGCATCTCTAAGTTCTGAGCACAGAAATAAATGCTTTAAAGAGTCACATTTTCATTCATAGTTTTGCACAAATTACTGGTATTGTTGCACCTCCAGATGCAGCTGGTAACAACTTTCATGGAAACAAAAAGCTTTCTTAAATTTCCTTAAGAGGCAGAGGGTCTATTATGCATTACCTTCTTTTATTGAATAACTTTTCAGCTGAGCTACAAGAGAACCTAGGCTGAAAAACATGCTATTACACTTAAAAAAAGTTACAAATGCTCTTGAAAGAGTGAGCATAATGCATTGCATGGGGTAGCATGAAGGGGGCTTTTAATGGGTGAATATAAAAGGAAGTAATTGCTGTATCAAAATTAGACTTTGGGGCAGGCATTATTTATACGTTTAAAGTTCTCGTTAATGACTACAGCAAATGCAAGGAAACTAGTTGTGTGAACAGGTCCATTGTTTGAACCCCTTCTTAATACCTCATGGAGCCAGCTAGATATAAACAAAGTTGCTTAACAGCAGAACTTACAAACCACATTTCATTTGTGAAGATGGGAGAAATAGACTATCTTTCATCTACCATCACAAATACTAAGCAACTCAACTACCTTTTGGTTCCTCTCCTGAGATTTTCTTAGCCTACCATATCAAACTGGCAAGTTGAGTAGATTAATTTGACTCGCTATCAGGGAATCTTCTTCTGGCTAAAAGGGCCTGAGCAGGACTCACAGCAGAACAGGTCAATATAAAATTACATACATCGTATTTATTTTAATGAGATGCATTTTTTGTGTAACATGTTCTGCCATTGATCTCAAACTAGTCTCCTACCTGCAAAACCTAAAGTACCATTAACCAAGTAACCCATCACCGCAAGCAGCACAGCAACGAACAATGCTTTTCACAAGCATAAGAATAAAATGAGTAACAACATAACCCTCATCCTTTCCTACTGCCAATACTAAGCTTGCACTGCAAATGTATAAGCACTATTCTTTTCCTGCTTAGTTTACTTGTTTGCGAATTAAGAAAGCATCCTTTAGCACCATACCCAATCTGAAATAAGGAACTTCACTGCTCATGATTAGAAGCTGCTCTGAGACTCAATTTCATAATATAAACAAACCACCACTTATAACTACACAATTGGTAGTTCATTAGAGCTGCTGCAGACTTCCAGTTAAAACTGTTTTGCAGTCAGCTCTTGTGCCTTACTTTATTGCCCCTTCAAACTTAGAAATGCTCAAGTATTTTGACTCCATACACACGTTAACACATTACACATTCATATGGAAAGCTCAGAAACTCAATTACAGTATGCTACAGCATATCATGCTATATTCAGTTATCAATATTTTCTTTAATACTAAAACCTCACACATCTACTTCACCTGGTTTTATTAAGGCCCTTCTTTCCTTATAAGTTTCCTGACAGGAATTGTGCTGGATTGTGCTTGCCTTTTATTATCATTTTCCCAGGTCTGTATCTTACATTGTAGCCCAGCACAGGGTCCCATGCAGTGGCATTCATTAGAGCCTTGTCTTGAGGACAAGTATAGAAGAAACATTGGCTCCATAGTTTTTCCATGCACATCAAGGATAAAATAAACCCTTTAAAGTTACAGAGTGGTTAAAGAATTTGGGCAATAAACTTGAAGGGCCTATGTATTTCCCTTACCATTGCCATAGCCTTTCAACAACAAAAGTTTCTTTCAATTATCCTGTGCAACTTCTTAGTCAAGGAATATAATCAATAATTTAACTCATCTATTTTTCCCCTCTTTCCCTAAGGGTAAGTAGAAGATGAAAGGAGATTTTATGAACGATACCAAAAAAGAACTTGTGGTATTTTCATCAGAACTGGGCTTGCATATCCGAATGCACATCCAGTTGACCAAAACCTGTAATAAATGTTTTTATACTAGCTCTAGATTTCTTTGCTTCAAACATGCTTTGCAAGGAAACATATTCTAACTACTAATATATGTAAACAAGAACAGAAAAGAATTGTTTGATATCTTCAAAAATTTTACTAACCGTGACTGCTCTCCAAACAAAAAACGTATTGACAACTTCAGACATGGCTTTCTCACACAATACTTGTTCTTTTCATTTCCACATCTGTACATCATCTAACACAGCTTAAAAAAAAAAAAACCTGAAGCATATAACTCTGTCAGCTGAGAAGTATTTAACAAGCACTCTCTTAAAAGTAACATAACAAAAATCTGAGGCCAAGCACAAGCAGCAAGTAATGCATTGTACGTGGAAGAACTGCTATCATAAAAGCCATATAGCTCAGATTGCAAAAGTGATGCTTCTGTTTTTTCTTAGTCTTTTCAAAAATCACTTTTTAAAAAAATAATACAAGTGATAATGATTTATATCACAAAAGAGGTCCAGTCAGAAAGAGTTCACTAATAGAGCTCCATGGCTCTATTCAAAAGCACCCTCACTTCCAATTGATGCCAAGAAAACCTCAGAAAATGCGTAACCAAAGAAAAAAAGTTTTTAATTTGTTCTGCATCATAGCAAAACTTGAATTTAACTGTGATACAAGGGAGGGGAGAGGGAGGGAGAAAAAAACAAAATTTCCAAAGCCTAAAAAGGTTAGTATCTATTTCTTAAGGCATACACTTCGAACATAAAAACCTAATGCTCACATGGCCCTGGTCTCTGCAACTAAGCTAATTACTGAGCAATTAGCTTTTGTAGGAGTTTTCAAAAACTACAAATTCCATCTTAGAACCAAAATCTCTCTCCCTTAAGTGTTTTGTCAGAACCCTGCATTTTCTCACACTTCTATTTCAGCTAATTGGCACTTTCCAACAGAAGCATTATGCTGAAAAATGCCATCATCAACAGTAGTCAGCACATCTGAAAGTCAGATCCAAAACAGCCTCATGTTTTTAGGGTTATTTAAGATCTACTCTAACCACAGCAGATAACTACAAGTTAGCATCCATTTCTTAATTAAAATTACATACACGAGCATCACTACATTTCTCTCAACGTGAAAACAAAAGCCTATGCCTCCACTGGTAGGCTGGTGGGCACAAACAGGCAAGTGGTTGATTAGGAATGACCTCAGTACTACACCTGGAGAAAAAAATGGGAGAATAAAGAACACCTCGTACTTTTCACAAACCTGAAGTATGTTAAGAAACTAACAAGATGGACAAAGCCTTCTAAAAATTTAGCTGTTCATATGCAAGACCGTCATTAAAGAATAAGACCCTAAATACTGCCACAAAAAATGCGAACTGGCAACAAAAAGCGTAACCTGAAAGCAGGGACTGTACAGACTTTCATAAAGCTTTAAAAGAGGGGAAGAAAAATAAAGATGTATATGTGTGCGTATACACTTCCACTCCAACTGAATTGCATTAAGACTGTGACAAGTTTACAAAAGCTACAGGATTTGGAGGGAACACTGACAATAGTAATTCAGCAAGCTTTTTTTCCCCTTCTACAGAATGAATGAATGGCAAAGTATTCTAAATTTGTCAGTTTGTGACATCCACTGACCCAGAATTCAGAGACACTACCTCATAGTTGGTGGATCAGTAGCAGCAATTCTGACAAAGATCCTCTGTCAAGGATGACAGTCCTGGCAGGCTCAACCTTGGTGGTAGGTCAGTACGGATACAGACTTGGCAAGCGGCGTTCTGCACCTTGCCAACCCACACTGGTCAAGCACGCTGAAGTGCCAGCCAAACTTTTCTACGTGGTCACAGGAACACAGCTAAAAAGGCTTCCAGAAAACAGTGCAGGAACTTGCACTGTGACTAACGATAACTGCAAAAGCCTTAAATTACTGTTCAACTTGCTTTTAATGAGTTGTTGATATCAACGTTAGCCATGAAATATCTAAAGTGTTGTCAGCTCACAAAAGAACAAACCTTTTCATTCTGAGCACAAACTGCTCTCCTTAGCTGTCGCTATAAAAAAAATCATCTAAAGACCTTTAAAGAAGAAACATTAACACGTTAAGATTAATTTCAGCGTATCTATCATAGACAAAAGTCACATTTTAATCAACATCAAACATTTAACTGGCAGGGAAGGGAGAAATAGGGACTTGCATAGATTTGCCACAGCAGTATTTCTGCAGGTAGATAATTCAGCCAAGAACAACAGAAGAGTTTTTAAGAATTTTCTTTAGAGAATTATAAAGAAAATATAGAGGGCATTTTTCTGAAATTAAAAGTGTCCTCTGGAATATTAAAAATCACAACATAATTTGCAAAGACCATTCGAACAAACCCCAAAACATACACTACACTTAGGAGAGCACAAGTACTCCATCTTGAGAGACAGAATTTCTTCCAGCTCATATAATATTCTATCAACATGAAAACTCTGCACAGGACATCACCCACTCTAGGTGCAAGGTTGAAAATCTGACTTCGTAACACCAACCAAGTAGCCCAGGGACCACAGTTACAGTTCCTTCAGGTTCCATTAGAGGTTAAAAGTCCAAACCTCAAACAAAAAACACCCACCACAGCTGCACAGGGCATCATAGCAGCACACCATTTTTGTTGTGACCTTTTGTCACCAAGAGGAAAAAAAAAAAAAAAAAACACAGAAGAAGCCCTTCTTCCTCCTTTCCCATTTCTCATCTCCATCACGACTGTCCATCTTAGGCTTCCACTACGAAAGTTTTCTTTAGAAAAAAAAAAAAGAAAATTCCTTCCTCGAGTGTATTTTCTCCACATTTGAAAAGGAAAGAAAGTTCTTACGAAGGCAGGTACCCCAATAAGCACATGGTTTGTTGAGATTTTGTTTTGTTGAGATTTTGTTTTGTTTTGCCATTAAGTGCCATTAAGCAGTTAGTAGCAACTTCAAGGCCAAGTGAACAAAATTTTAACATCAGAGGTAAGACTAAACCACTATCAAACGGTAGGGATTAAGACATTAAATCCAACACCACCCTACACAGACAGGGCACTCTCAAAAGTTACAACACATTAATTATGAAACATCTTCAATTAAGTTATTTGCTGCTTCTATTAACTTCCCCTACCACCAGCTGCCAACTTCATAAAGTACTACAGCTTTTGATGAGCATGGGCACATGACTGCAGCAGTGTGTTTGCACCTCCCCCCCCCAATCAAATTCTGTGATTCCTCATAATATCAGAAGGATATTCTGTGCAGAACTTCCATAACTGATAAGGCAATAAAAAATGCTCATGTCAGTTTTCAGTACTTAAAAGCAGCCCATGGAAGGCAAATTATCTGAAATTGACAAAGGAATGAAAACCAGCAAGAAATTTCATCTAAAAGCATCACATACTGATGATCTAATTTCCCATGACAAGACAAAACTTACAGGCTGATGCAAATTTTGACAGTTATTCCTTGGAGGTTTTATTAAAGCAGAGAGCTCAAGTCATTATAGAGTAAAATCTCTAAATCCCTACAGATTCCAGCGAAAGACTGAACAACTACTATTGAACCTATCCGATAATATATTCAACAACTACTTAGAATCAGTTCTTCCCTACCTCATTATACTGAGAAATACCTTCATTTAATTAGCTTAAGGACACATCAGAAACTACATAACTGGAACAAGAGCACAGATCACTTGATTTCCAGTCTTGTGCTTTTAACCGCAAGACCATATTTCCTCTATTAAGTTTACAACCCGCAGAAAACAGAAATTGCCATTCTAAATCACTTAAGCGGTCCATCTGTTGTCAGGCAGCTGTCAGTACTGGATGCAGGCACCGCAGGCCAAGGTGGACAAGTGTGCGTGTGCCCTAACACCACCTCCGGACCCACGGATTTGAACCATGTGGGTTTGTTACTCTGCCCTTTCCTTCGGCCAGGCCTTACTGCAACTAAGAGCCGAGTTCCTCGTCTTTAAAGAAAAGGGAAAAAAAAGAAAAAAAAAAAAAAAAAGGAAAGAAAGAAACACCACCGAGCCTCTTATTAGCGTTGCAACAGTTTGCTCCTACAGTTACGTGCACAGACTTATTTTTACCAGCACGAAGCGTGTTTCAGCAGCCCAGCAGCGCGCTCCCGCGCTCCCCTTCCCCTCCCGCGGCTGCTCCTTCCCCCACCCGCCGCTCCCCGGCCCCCTCCCGCCCCCGGGACGCCCCAAACCCTGTCACCGCCGGGCCCGAGCGGCCGGGAGAGGCCTCGGCCCCTCCAAGTTTCCCAAAGAGCCCGTTTCTCCCCTCCTCCCCCGCGCCCCTCAATGGCAACCCCGAAACGCAGCGCCCCGAGGCCGCTCTCCGCTGAGGAGACGCCGCTTCCTCCACCCCCCCCACCCCCCCCCGACCCACCGCCTTCCCCGGGCGGCCCCGACGCACCCGGCACGAAGCGAGGCGGCCTCACCCGCCAGCGGCGGCACGGGGCCGGGTGTCGGTGAGGCTGGAGGCGCCGGTTGGGCCGCGGCCGCCCGCCCGCCCGCTCGCAACAAAACTTTATTGGGAGCCCGCGGAGGGGACAGCGGCGCGGCGGCGCCGGCGGGGCCAGCGCCGGGACCCGGATGTGCGCGCGAAGGGGGGGGGGGGGGAAGCGCGCGGGCGGGATCCTGCGCGCCGCGCATGCGCGGTGCCGCCGGCGGGAGGAAGCGGACGCGGCGGGAAGGGCCGGGGCGGGCTGAGGGGGCTGTGCGGGGAGGGCCCTGCGGGAGTTAAAGCTTGTACCCGCGAAAGAAAGTAAAATAAACAAGAAAGCGAGGCGTTCGGCTTTGCTGCCGAAAGAGTAATTTACCCCAAGACAGAGGAATGAAATAGTTGGCTCAAGCTCGGCCTGATCCTGCGGTGACCCCCTCACGAGGAACGCCTCCGACCAGGCCTGCGCACGGCCCTCATGGCAGCCGATGGATGAAGGCCGCACTGAGGTGGTGGGCAGGCTGCTGGGGCTGAGATCCAGCACTCTCTCCTGCCTGGTGCCCTGCGCCACCTTCCCAGCGGCTGACACTGGCCCACTGGCCTCGGCCCTTAAGCATTAGGGTTGTGTGGCACTGGTTGGGTTTTATCCACAGTGCCTAGGGACAATTGAGGTCCTTCAGATGGCTAGTTAGTAAAACCACGTGGCAAAGCTTGAAGAAAATGCATTAGCAGTGTTAGAAGTTACTAAAATGGACTGTATGGATGAGGATTTTCATACTGTATATAATGCCAGTATGGGACAAACTCGTGCTTTTCTCACAATTACCCTCATGATAGAAACATGATACCGCATGCTTTATTTGTGCTTTTCTCACAATTACCCTCATGATAGAAACATGATACCGCATGCTTTATTTGTGTAAATTAAGGGTAAAACAGAAAAAAGAGAAAAAAAAAAAAAAAGGAAAAAGAAAAGGAAAGGAAAGAAAAGGGAAAAGGAAAAGAAAAAAAAAGAAAAGGAAAGGGAAGAGAAAAGAAAAGAAGGGAAGAGAAAAGAAAAGAAGGGAAAAGGAAAGAAAAGAGAAGAGAAAAGGAAAGGAAAGGGAAGAGAAAAGGAAAGAAAAGAGAAGAGAAAAGGAAAGGGAAGGGAAAAGGAAAGGGAAGGGAAAAGGAAAGGGAAGGGAAAAGGAAAGAGAAGAGAAAAGGAAGGGAAAGGGAAGAGAAAAGAAAAGAAGGGAAAAGGAAAGAAAAGGAAAGGGAAGAGAAAAGGAAAGGAAAGGGAAGAGAAAAGAAAAGAAGGGAAAAGGAAAGGGAAGTGAAAAGAAAAGAAGGGAAAAGGAAAAAGAGAAAAGAAAAGAAGGGAAAAGGAAAGGGAAGAGAAAAGAAAAGAAGGGAAAAGGAAAAAGAGAAAAGAAGGGAAAAGGAAAAAGAGAAGAGAAAAGAAAAAAGAGAAAAGAAGGGAAAAACGATGTAAAGTTTGTAGAAACAGGGAAAAATAACCAGTGAGCCAAACTGAAGTTTCAATTTCCGATATATATGAGCTTTGAAGAAATTTTCTTCTGGTTCAAAACTATGTAGCTCAGTTATTTTTTTATGTAAACAGAAGTTTTTAGTACCAGTGTATTCTGATCAGATCTATACAGAGGTCAATTAATAGCCCAACAGGATATCTACTAAAGTTCAGGACAGCGGTGAAGAAGCAAGGCTTTGGTGTAATTTATTCACAGAACAGAACTAACCTTTGGGGACTACTATGTATCTCTGCACCAGCAATTGTTATGCTTTGGCCAGGCAGTCCTAAATATGGGACAAAAAAAAACCCCTGTTGGTCTGTTTCCAAATCTTTTGTGTAACTTAATTAATAAACCAAGTAACAAACAACAAATTGGCAGCAGGCATTTTAGGTGTTGTTCATGTGCCAGCCGTGATGTCTCTATGAAACAAAATGTTCTGTTATTAAGAAGTTACAAAACAGTTGTATGTTGTCAGATGAAGCTACACCGCAGAGCTCCAATGTGCTTCCTCTTGCAGAGGTTTTAGAGTTCCAGTGATGAGGAAAGCTGAAGGTGTGCATGCATGGGAGAGGACAAGGAAAACTATAAGTTTTCCAAAACTGTCTCAATTTAAAACTTGCAGGCAAGTTCAGCATGCATTCTTAAGCATTGATTTTTAAGCACAATATACAGACTATTTTGGAGTTTGGTAATAATGAATAGGATCTCCTCGCTGAAAAATAATTTTCCTCTTTCTTTTGCCATTTTGTCACAGACTAATGTTGAATGGCCAAAGACCAAATGTCTAAAGTCAAGTTTTCTACTAGTCAATGAGACAGTAAAGGACAAAGTAAATTACATTTGCTGTCTAATGGTTCAAGTCTATATATCCTTGAGGTCACAATCAAATTAACACCACTTTCACCACTGTCTACTTCATACACGGTTTCCATCACTTAAATCCCTAGTGCCAGGCTCGAATGGCTCTGCTCTAATAACATATCAAGTTCATTAAAAGGCTTGCAACAAGGAGGCTCAAGGCAACCTGAACACAGTTTCCAGAAATCATATGATTTCATGAATTTCACAACTCATGGAACCATCAATCCTTTTCTAGCATTGGCAAACCTAGATTTTCCAATGCAGAGACAAGCAGCCGTGCTAATCCAAGGAGAAATGACTAGCTAACCTCCTACTTACCTGAATGTTTTAATTATTAATTGTGTATTCAGAGTCTGCAGAGACAACTGCACATATGCTTATACTTTTGGTCCTGCCTTGTAAAGTCAACTAAAGTACAAGTACCTGTCTGACATTCCTTTGCGCTCAGTCTAATGGCAATGAAGACAGAAAACTGCCTTCTCATAAACCCACGTTACGGTAGATGTTTATGTTGGAACCAGCTGTAACCTTACAGCCAGATCAAAGTGCAAAATGATCAACAGAAGAACTACCACCAGTTTGTTTCAGGCCTTGCATGGTTGAGAAGCAACCATGAAGTTCAACAAGTATCTTAAATTACATTATTTTGATTTTTCCCTCCAGATTTTGAATATGAGCCCTGTATTTCTTCATGAGATTTTTGTTTGGTTAGAAATTGATAGTTTGAAAATCAAATAGGTTGTTTGAATTATAAGGAAATAGTCTTGAAAAACGTTGCTTTATTATGAAACTTTGGCCTTCCTGTGACTTCTAAACCGACTGCATTGTTCAACTTAATTCCCTATCAACTTTCTACATTGCTGGGGGGGAGGGGGGAATTTAAAAAATAAAAAAATGAATAAGAAAAAGAAAGCAGTTACTATGTCTCGACCCATATTAAACATTTGCAAAGCCACTTTATGTGAAAAATTTCCCATAGTGTGAAAGATGGCTTGGATGTTTAAACCAAGTCTAGCCTAAAAACCGAATTGGGGGAAATGGATAGGATAGTTGGAGAAAGTTCCACTCACAGCTGTCAGCTGAGAAGAAATGGGGGAAGGGGGAAATGCTGAGAAAGGAATTTATTATTATTTTTTTTTGGCAGTGAAGAGAGGAACATGCCATCCCTGTTTGAAAAGTTTCAGGGTGGGAAAGGCTAAGGAGGGGCTAACATACTATACATACCTTTACGTATATTTTTGAGGCAGAAAAACAGTGTTATGTTTGAGCAGAGTTCAGCAAGTGGAAAGGGAGGTGGTGTTAGCTCTGGCCATTTGGTCTTCTGAAATAAGCCCACAATTTACAGCACCCTGGGAACAAGCACAGGAGATGGCAAGTGGCTGCCTCACAACTAGAACGCAATGCAAACGTTGCATACAGCACATGACATAGGTCAGAAAATGAAAAAAAAAATGTTTAGTGTATGGAGGAAATATATTAAAAGGGTTTGTCTACAAGGCCCCTGGTAGTGTGGGCTCCTGTGAAGTTACGCGCACTGGCTCACAACCTTTGCAGTCCAGGAGAATTAATTATGTACCCTGTTATTGTAACAGCCACACTTCTGGGTGCCTTCCGTGACTTAAGTCACACAGCAGTCTGGAGAAAGGGAGAGAAGAATTAGTCGTCTTTCCTGAAGCTACAGATACAAGATGTTAACATGAAATTGTAGACCAGGGGAGGGAAAGGCAAGCTTCCATACAAGGTATACTTCCCAGCGAGTGTAAAGCTGCAAACTTTTCTTCCTAGGCTGGAAGAATAAATGAGATGAGGCATGTAATCGAATCTGTCTAACATCTACGGAGATGTTAGAAACAAAGACGTTATGTAAAGGTTTTGTAAGTTCAGCTCAACAGTGTCTTTTCACACTCTGTAGAATAAAACTGTGAATGTATTGGGGATGGCGTATTCAGTTTGGCAGATCTGAGAGTCAACTAAGGGTGCAAAACTCAACACGCAATTCAAGAAATAAATGTCTGATAAACATATAAAAAAAGCAAAATCATAAGAAGGGAAAAAGGGCACTGCAGGAAGCGTAAGATGAACAAGAAGTAATGAATAAGACAAGCCTTTGCCTGAGAACCGTCGCAAAGACCACATCAGAGTGTGAACCCTCTTCCATTGACACCTGCAGATAGAGTCTGGCCAGGGCAGAGTACTGCTAATAATTAGAACTGCTTCTTGCAACAGGGGGTGGAAACCTTCCCGGAGGAATGGAAAAAATGTCCAAGCTGATTAACACAAAGTAATACACTGCTCTCAGAGGAAATGATAAAGAAAAGAATTTTAAATGGCACAATTCCTTTGAATATTCCTCCAGTGTTGCTATTTTCCTAGACCATCCCCCAGCTCGTCCTCACCATTGCATCAGCAGTACAGAAGCATGTAGTACTCTCATTCTTCTAAATCAGTGATTTTCAACTATTTCCAGAACATGACCTCACATTATAAGAACACTTTCTGGAGTCTGACACCCACTACTAAGCTCAGAAGGACAGCCCCTGCCTCCTAAAAGCTGTCTGCAACAACCAGACCAGATACCTGTGGACAGCAGAGAAGTTGGAGTGTGGAAGTGGGACAGAAAAGGTAGTCCAGAAAGAATAAATCTAACATCATGGTTAACTTCCTTCCATGTACCGCACCCATATCATTGCTATGAGCTTTTTTCTTTAATGGAAACTTTATGAAAACTTAGCCATGAACAAAATTGTGTCTTATATTCTTAAAGATTTACCCCCTTCCCTACCACTTGTGTCACATCCCACACCGTTAGCCAGACGCGGAGCCTCCTGGGTGTATTCTTCAACGTTATCACCTGCATAGACCCAATTTTTCCTAGAGCTGTTCACTCCCCAGCCTCAGCACTGCCTTCTGAGCACAGTCCTTTTTGGAAGTGACTGGCATTTGGGTGGGACGCAGTCGCACTTTGGGACTGTGAGGAGATCTAACATGCAGCCTCACACTGAACGTAATGATCTGCTGACAGAGTCCTGAGCTGGAATTCCATTTCTTGTAGCAATAGTTGGGACCAACATCCACAATAACTGTGCACTGAAAACTTGTATTTGTGGCTCCATGGCCAAAACCACAGGAAAACTATTTTTAGCGCAACGGAGCTCTAAATAGTGGAAGCACTGAAAATGTAGCTCACATCATGGGCCAAATTCTTCTCCTGGTTACACCCACTCTATGGAGAAGCTTGAATATAATAAACACGCTGAAACAGAATTTAAAAAAAAAAAAAAAAAAAAAGGAAACTTTTCCCTTATGAGTAAAATGAGTATTTTAAACTTTAAATGAAGAAAGGTACACATCCTCCCACATTTCCTCTGGAAATAAATAAAAGGAAAGGAAAAAGGAACAGTTTGAAATAAAAGCAAGCTATTACAATAATTGTACCTGTTACAATAAAGGTAATTCATCCCACTGTGTATGTCTGAACAATACCTGTAGCTACAATCTCTCTCCATTCATTATGCAGATACTTTTGGCTTAGACCAGTGAAAAGGACACTGAGTTTATCTGTATCTTGGGCGAAGACGCAGCAGAGGAGTGTAGCCTATGAGTAACAAATCAGGTTGTAATAGATAGACCTACACTTAATTACTCACAAGCCAACTTTCTAACAGCAGTTTATCACCTCAGGATTTCACAACACAAAACAATTAGTGGTGGCAAGGCAGAGTACTCGAGCTTTCCTGGGTAGGAACCCACGGGACCTGACTTTCTCCTTCTGGCTGTGTTTCTGCCAAAGTCCCCACGCTACGGGACGCTGGGCCTTTACGGCGCGTATTGAAATTTCGTGGCACACTTAGGGACACAACTGTTTTTTTTCCACCCTCGTGACTAAATACTTGGGTTTAATAATTTCCTCTGCAATATCAAGATCTGCATATACAAGCATAATAATGTCTATTATAAAAGTAAAGGGCTTTTGGGCATAGCATAGTGCAGTTTTTGGATAGCATGCTGGAAGCTATTTGCTTCGCTTTGCAAAATTTCCACAGAAATTTTATTTTTCTTTCTTTGCTTTTTGTTGGGAGAACAAGGAACTGGATCATTTTCTAAATAAAAAATTAAAACTTTTTGGAGAAGCCAGTAAGGTGAGAAAATCACAAAATAGGATTTTTTTTCTCTCATCATCATAATAAAAAATGTTATTTTTCATTCACTGTTTTATTTTGATGACTTTTCTTCCACTCTTTAAGCACTGTGCTCTGACATATGTTTTAAAAGGAAATACAGGAAGGAAAATCAAAAGCTGAACAGCATATTTTCAATTTTGGTTACTTTTTTGCAAATCTGAAATAAATTAGGATTATTGTTACTGTCTAAACAACTTCATATGTCACACAGTAAAGGAAAAAAAATAAAAAGTCCATAAGTGCCTCAGCTGCTGAGATGGGCCCCATGTAAGGCACTGTCACTAAAATAGTTCACAACCCTAATTACAATTCACCACATCTTGGGAATGACATTTAGGATTCTCGAGGCGCTTTTAGATAATTTTTAGACTCCGCGTAGAAGTTCAGCTGTCACGAAGTCGGTTTTATTTTGTAACAGATTTTACCCTTAGGAATGTTATGTTTGGATTGAGCTGAAGATACGGAAAAATCCATGCAATATAGTTTGTTTACCCGACTGAAATATAACTCCTAAAACAAAGCTGAAACTTTTTGTCCTTTAATGTTCATATTCTAGCCTGTGCTTGCTTATAGCAACTTAGATTGGGGGGGAAGGGAGGATAGGAGAAAACACACTCCCTTACTGCATTATTCCGACTCCATTAGCGTAGACAGAGAGAATTCCTGCTCTGTCCAGTAATTAAAGAAATATTTAACATTGCAGGATTTAATTGGAATCCCAAAAGTTAACAATAGCCTCTGCTATCGGTGTCACTATCTCAGGGGTTCTGTTTTCACAGGCGTATATTTAGCTCTCAGCCACATCGCCCACTTGCATTACGAATCGTACAACACCCCCTCCTTAAAAAAAAAAAAAAAAAAAAAAAAAGAAAACAAACAAGAAGCTCAGTAAAATCTGGAAACTTTTGTAAAGTGACGCCATCTCCGTGAACCTCCTTCCCCCTGCTGCAAAACGTACTTCAAAGCTGAACAAATTAAGCGTCAGGCAGGCGCTCGTAAGAAAAAAACACCGCCCAATAACAAAGGAACAGAGCTTTACCTTCCAGAAAACTACTGCGGCTCCATTTTCCGACCCTTTATTTTGTCACTACCTCCTTTTCCGAGCGATTTCTGTTCCTCTCACGCTCATGCTGGCAGCTGGGGAGGAGCCCTGCGCGGAGGGTCCCCAGCCTGCCGGGGCGCGGGGACGGGATCGAGTAACACACCCAGCAGCACACCCAGCGCCGGCTGCGGAGAATTCAAATTCCCACTTTAGAAACTTTCGGCAATACTTGTGTGTCAAGTCTATTTTTGCTTCCTTCCTTCATCCCGTAATAATGCTCTTCGGTCCGATGCAACGCAGCCATCTTTTGTGCTGGGTCTTTCATACAAATCTGTAGATCAAAAGCGCTTCACCGGTGTAAATCCTGGCTCTGCCGGAGCTGGCTGATCCCTTTCGGGGAATAATTTATCTAGTTTGCAAAATGGGAACAACTACGGTCACAGTGCGTCGACTCTTTGCATTAAGTCTCTGGGCACAAAACAAGTACTCACCATCTGAATGCGTTCAATGGATATATGTGTGTATATACATGTATAATACATATAAATAAATATATACACATATAAATATATATACATACGCATTTAAGGCATTCAGATGGTATGTCTGTGTGCACATGCACGTACTCACACCTCAAAATGGGCCGGTTTAATTAGGATAATGGTGCTTTTCATGTAAAAAACACAAGTATAAAGTATGAATGAGCTTCGTACCAGGCCTTCTACGTTTGCATTTTACCACTCTGTGTGTATATACAAAGATGGCAAAAACAGAGGATAACATTTATAAATGAGAGTGGAAGTCTGCAAAAGACGGATCGTTCTCAGTGAATCTACTGAGCCAAACACAATGAAAGCTGATTAGTCTTGTTGACAACAGAGCTCATAGAGGTTTCAAAGTCCAGTTAATGGGAAGAGTCTGACAGCTGCACACCCTAGAACAACCACTTAAAACAGAAAATAAAATTAATGTGATTAGATGCTTGCAGAATCCAAGCATATCTCACTAAAATAATGAGATTATTACGACTATGTCCAATCCTTAACTATTGGTCTCCATGAAGATGACTAGGGTTGTGTCTAAATGATCGGCTCAGCCCTCTCAAACCCTGGTTCATGCGAAACCTCGCGTCTCCCTCCCACTGCAAGCCTGAGTTCCCGTGCCAGAATTCCAATTATCTGGCAAGATTTTGAGCCAACGGCAGAAAGGAAGGTTCAGACACCCCCCGTAAGGCGTTCGGTGGGGAGGGATGAGCGTGGCTTCTCCAAGGAAAGTCAGACTTTGCAGATCACTACCGGATTGCTCTGAAGGATTCAGCCAGAGTGTGAGGACGAGAATATCCTTCTTGATGTATTCTACCTGGATTTCTAAAAGACTCTTGGCAATGTCTCCCACCTATCTCAGGGAAGATAATCTGCCAGGGGAAAGGAGGTAATGGTCTCCTAAGAAGGTATAACTGCTGAAAGGAAGGGCAGCAAAGAGTGGCGATATCTGGTTACTTTTCACAGCAGAGGGAAGTGGAATTTCACAGGCAAGCGTGTGCACATCGGGGCTGCTCAGCGTATTGCTGAGTGAGCTGGAGAAGGCAGTAAGACGATCTGCAGATAACAAAGTTGTCCGGGAAAGTGAAGATGAGGACTCAGTGTGAAGAACTGAAGAAGGAATTTGCCATGCTCAGTGGGAAACAAAAGGCAGATAAAATTTGGTGTAAATATAAATGCAAAGTTGCACACGTGGGAGTGAAGTCACATCCAAGATGACATGCTTTATCATACGATTACTCGGGAACGATATTTTATAATAGATCGACGCAGGTGTTGAATGCATTTTGGATCACCAAGGAGTGCACTGAATGTCAGGAAGTGCTGCGAAGGGAACGGCAAACAAAGCAAAGCCGGCTCTGACGCTGTGAATTCCTGGTGCCCCTGCATCTCAGGTTCCATGCAGAGGGCTGGGTCTCCATCTCAAAAAGAAATGCTACATCTGGCAGACCCAAAAGAGTGGTCTGAAGCATCAAATGCATCCCATGCAGGGAATGTCTAAATAGTCTCTTCCATCTGGAAGAGAAACAGCTATGAGGGGATATGACGGACATCTGCAAAAAGCCCAAGTGGGACAGGGAAGCTGAAAGAAGACTTTGTCTTCCAGTTCTGGAGGAGGTGAGAGGAAGCTTAGCTGCAGGCTTTTGAGAAGAAAAAGGTAGTTCTTCATAGAAAGTGTAATAAGGGGTTCAAATCTCTGCCACCGAACATAGCGGGTCCTAAAAGTTTACACAAGTTCAAAAACCGAAACCAGTGACAGAGCAAATTCACAAAATAAAACCCATTAAAAGTTACTAAATATAAAGACACCGACCTGTGCCGCCAGAACTCCCTGGGTTGCAAACTGCTGGGCGAATATTCTGTGCCCTTACTGTTTGCCCTGTACTTACCTTCTCCCTCTGGGCATCCTCTGTTGCTGGCTGTGGGGCAGGACATCGAGCCAGCCGGACCTTTCATCCCACCCGCAGGGTCATACTCATGTTCTTCACAAGCTGTTAGGAGAACTGCTTTTCATCCTGCAGCTCCTGTCTCACTGCAGTCATACTTTATTGTCTGAAACAACACAAATTCTGGTCTGCGTTTTCTCCAAATTGAGCGACACCCCAGCTCAACCTCGCCACCATTCTAAGAGTATCATTACGTATTTACAAATCAAACATATAAATGCGTCTGTTAATAGGAATAAAACTCTTCTAGTCAAAAACTGAAATCGTTTTTGTTTAGTGTACCACTCTGGTTTTCTCCATATGTTCAGGAGCAAAGCTTTCAAAAAGTCAGTAATGAGTTTACACTATGTAACTCAAAAATGCACTAATTATTCTAATCTACATTAAGAAAGTATTATTAAGAACGCCACATTAAAGGTAATTTAAATAGAAGCTTCAATTTAGTGAAGCTTCAGTTTGGTAGAGCACAACTATGCAGAGCTTATAGCCAACGCAGATATTAACTGAACCAACCATAAAACATCTTTTCATCCCCATTTTTATATCATTATTTACAACAATAAATGTTATGTTTTGAAACGTGTGTCTGGTCTCTTCCAGTGATACCAGAGCTGTGCAATCATGGGAAACTTCCCTTCATGCCAAACGGGGAAAAAAAAAGGGCTTTTTTACATTTTCTGTGAAGGGAAAATGGTAACAGGGAGGACAGTCATTTGGCATCTGAAAAGTTGTGTTTTGATAGAAAAAAAATCCTTTTAAAACAGTAATACAAATGAGGAACATCTAATGGAAAAGTCATTTCCAAAACTTGTGTTTTGACAGTGATGAGATGGGATTGCAGCTGAACTTTTCCATTTGTCTGTACTCCTCTATCCCTACACTAGCAGTAAAATGCAATGCATTTCACAACGTATTTTAACAAATATATATATGCCAATGGGACAGATTTAGGCCAGAGTTTCTTTGGCCCAGCTCAAAAGGACAGCAAAATACTTGATGAATATTTAATTATTATACTTTCTAAGAGAAAAGCATTTTTCATTCCTATTAGAAATACAAAGACAATTAAGTTCAGCTAAAAAGTACCTCGTATCCAAAATAAGTCAGATACACCAGTGGCAACTTCAGAGCTGAAATTTTTAATTCAGCCGCCAATTTTGAATTCCAAAGACTGACCTGGCACAGAGGATCTCGGGTGTAAAAACACAGAGCCGTTGCAGTTCCCACTACCCCTAAATACTGACATTTGGGGGTTGTGTAGAACAAGGAGGGGTTTCCATTCCGGATTCCCAAGGATGTGTTTCTGAGAAAGCCATGCGATTCCACTTGAACTAAGCTCTTTCCTGCCTGTCTTATACGTAACTCATCACACCCAGATTTTAATATTTGTGTTCTTCTTTCAGACCTACTCTGCCAATTTATTGTATAAGCAGCACCTTGATCTTCATTCTGTCGAACAAATTTCTTAGCAAAACTCTGAGTTTGGTGCCAGTTTTTCTTAGTGGGGTAGCTGGAACTGCTGACAGAAGGCTATAGACCTCGGGTTTAGGGAAATACTCGTTAGTGCTTACATTTAAGCATGAGAATAATCTCCCGTCTATTCAGCGAAGTATTTATGGCTATGCTTTACTTTAAGCACACGCTTAAATTCAATTAACTTCATTTTAATCACGGGCTTAAGAGCTTTGCTCTCTCAGGATAATAAGACCATTGGCGTTGCATTTAGCTGGCTGAGCTTGTTTTTAAGTAAATCTTGTACTCTCAAGCACAAACTGACAAACATGCAAATAAGAGTTACCTTTTTGCCTAAAGACAGAAAATGATAAACCGAGTAGTTTTCCCGTCCACGAGGGGAAACACCTAGGCATGGAATAGATTTTCATTTCCCTGATACTATCATATGAATTGTCTGCTAGCAAAACGCTGCCTCGCAAGAAGAGATTGTGCCATCTTTGATCTCCTCCTGTACCTGAGCAAGGGGCGACATAAGCGGTTTTTTCCATTGAAATGAAGGACGTTTGTTTGCTTGTTTGCGAGACAAAAGCAAATGTCTTTGAGACATCGTGGGCCATAGCTTCACTTGATATAAATTGGCACGTCTCTTTCATTCCAGGGGAATTACACTAATTTTACACCTCAGAGTATATCTCGGAGACTTTCCACATCATGTATAAACTTGAATAGAGAGATTCGGTATCATGAGGTGAGATCATAATATGCAAGTGTTTCACAGACATAAAACTATGAGGTCTGGGAATGCTTGACGGTAGCTAGTAAATACAGTATGGTCTGGTCATTAAGTGGGACCAATTGTTTATAAGAAGAATAAACCAGTTGGTAGGCAGAGCCAAAAAGCAGGTTTTTTTTACCATGGCACTCCTAATTAACAGCTTTTCCCCACTGAAGCAGTAAAATGCAAAATTATGCTTTTATTAAGTCTTACATGGCTCAAAAAAAAAACCCTTTCAGACATCATTAACATTTCATCTGTTCACCAGAGAAGTGACCATTTTAAAAAGAAGTAAAAGAATAATTGAAAAATTTGACCAGAACCCAGCTTCCACCACCGGCTAGAATATTTTTGATGCAAACTGAGAACTGATATAAAATATTGCCAATTTTACCACCGTTCAATTTTAAAGGAAATAAATTATGTTGTCATAGTTACTTCAATTAACGTGAAATAAAAGATTTTCAGAATTTTCTAACGCTTGTTAGAAACTGTTTATGGAACCAGACCAAAATCAAACCCAGCAAAATTGGAATTTCTGTTTTCCATACAATTGCTTCTATGAACGGGGATATTAACGAAGGCTTGGTATAAAAAAATACATTGAAGGCATGTAGCATACTTCCATTTTTCTCTCGTGCACATTACTGCAATTATTTTCATATACAGGAAAAAATACTCCTGGCGGAAGAACAACAATGCTGAACGGATATTGGGAGAACTTCAGACAGGAAACCTGGTACCTTCAAAACCAAGAGTTTTGAAAAGTTTTGATTTAGAGAGCTGAGAAACTGCCCCTGGCTGCTCACCTCTGCAAGAACTGGAAGGGGACTGCGGGTACAACCAGGGCGCTGTGAGTGCCACACGCACCTTTGAGGATGTCCCCAGCAGAAGGCAGAGCCATCGCTCGCACCATCCCGCACCTCGGGGAGGTGGTCCAGCCCAGAGAGGTGGAAGGAGCGTGGGCTTTCCCTCCTGCAGGCCGGTATTGCTGCAGGAAACAAAGATGAATGATAATGAAGTGAGACTACGAGAAGCTTGCAATGAGCGCTCGAGGTTTCCTCTCAAATTATTACGTATTGGTACTGCTGGCTCCAAAATTTACGGACGGCAAAACTGCTGAGTAGGATGGCTTTCCCAGGTCCTACCCTTCACCTGACTGACAAATACCTTTTTTTCTAACTTGAAGAAATAGCAGGTTTGGTTTGCAAGAGGTCTGTCTCTGGCTGATCGCTTCCCCTGCCTGCCTTTTGTCCTTTCCACTGACTTTCGCAGGCTTTGCACCGAGAAGAACCTAACACCATATATATTCCCTAAATATATTATTTAGTTTTTTCTTCTAAAAGGAAAAAAAAAAAAGGTGTCCGGGGGCAGAATGATTTCAGGCTGTTCAAATTCCTGACACGGAAAACCCTGTGGTTAGTCAAAGATAATCCTGTTATTTCCACCAGTTTTACAACGCTATAAGCATCACTTCCCGTTGGGTGGTTATGAAGCTACATCAATGCGAAGGGAGAATAAAGTTAAACCATCCCGACTTCTGAGTCCAGAAAGGCTTTTGGACCTCCATAAAAGTTCACTTCCTTGTTGTAAATGACAATAATTCAGGACAATTCTTCTTAGGTTCTTTGCGTTTAAACTTCAAATAAGATACGAGGCTGCAGAAGTGCTTTCAATCTGCACTGCAAATCAGAGAAAAAAAAAAAAGTCAGTAAGAGTTAATTGCTGCTTTTGGAGCAAATTATCATTTACAGCTGGTTCACCATTAATGTGTACCTGAGAAACCGCTCTGAGTTCATAAAGTTCAGTGAATTCAGTAAAATTTAAATGGGTTATTGTATATTAAAGGCCAAGTCATGTGGGGGTTTTATGCAGGCAGAAGCCTCGCTGCTTTCTGTCTGAATAGGGCCTGATTAACGACGGCAGAATTCAGCTCTATGTTAATGCACCATTTAGTGCCCCACTTTTGCACGCTGCAGTGCTACATCTGTGCCCGTTTCGTGTTCGCAGTTAAATTAGAAGAAAAAAAAAAAAAAAAAAGAATAGCTTAAAATGGTGCATTCCAAGTATCTCTCGCGTAGTCTTGCTCATAAGCTGAATGGCCCTTTTTGTAACCAAAAGGATCCGAAACGGCCTCCTTTTCCTGACTGGAGGTCTTTTTTAAATCTGGCTTTTAAAATGCTTTATGGTAGCAAAGAGAAAAAAAAACAACCAACCACCACTCTAGTCCATATTGATGCTGTGCTTGCAGATTGTCCTCCATTGCAGGGGCACAATGCGCTTCCCTGGCCCATGCATGCTTGCGCGAGAATCATCCATTTTTATCACTTTCAGTTATTGTTTCCTTCCCTCGCCACAAATATTTCCCACAGTGCCACTGTTTTCTCTTGGCCTCCTTACTCATCCAAGCTAATAGTTAGGGGCACACTGGGCATTTTGTTATGCTTTTTTTTTATGTTCTGGTAGGCATGAAAACACTCAGTAGGGTTTCCATTATGTTTTAGCACTTGCGTTGAAGGGTGAAATAACTTCACAGCCTGTCAGAGGACTGATGCATCATGAATAGTTCCTTCTTTATTCTACATATTTTTATTTAAACATTCTTAACCATGTTTTGTAACAAGCTGCTTTCACTGTACTAGACTGTCTGGAGGAGGAGGATCTGTTTTAACTTTCAAATGACCGTGAAAGATTGGAGAGAGGCAACAAACAAGAACATCTCTCTATTAAGTTATCAAACTTTTCCAGGGATCTGAGGCTGGAGAGTCAAATGGTAGCAAAGAGTTTTTACCTTCGTTCGGTGTTTTGCTGCCCTTGTTTTCAGAAATTTGCATTGCTTTCACCTGGGTATTGACTTCATCTTGAACTTTGACAGCTTTGTCCCTTCTGTGATTTCTTTGAAGACTGAATGTGTCAGAATTTACATGGGCAGAGCAAAGGGCAAACCAGTGTCCGACCCCACAACATCTCTGTTCCCCACTGGTACCCTTTTACTGATAATCTTCAAATTCTTGTCAACTCCTATGTTTCCAACATGGAAAATGTCAGATTTGCCACTTTTACTGTGTTACTGGAACTCATCTCGTTACCGCATTCTGCTAAATAACTGCACCGAACCTTTGGTTAATGGACATCTCTGATGAGTTTGTTTTCGTGAAACACTCAAACCTCCTTTTAGAATATCAAATATGTGAAGGTCATTTTGCCTCAGCGAGTGGCCCTGCCTGGAAAGGACTGTGACACAGGTCAAGGGTGGAGCATCAGCAAGGGAGAAGAGGAGAGGGCATTTTCAAAGCTCCTCACAGTGCAGTTCAAGCCAGAAGTTACTGAGTATTCCTGACTCTTCCTCAGCTCTTTAAAACAAGTACGTCAGCGACGGAAGGATTTTGTATACTCACAAGGTGAAGTCAAGTCACAAAAAGTCTGCAAAGTCTTTTCAGTCTGATAGTCTCATTCTGACTTACCCCAGGTCCCTTCTGGAATCTCTCACGGGTTGGCCAAAGCCACCAACTCTGATGGTACATCAAACCGGGACGATGCCTTAGCAGTAGTACAGCCTCACTATCTTGCCTTATGCGCTGACCTGTGCTCATCGCTAATGTTTCTTAAACAAACCACAACATTTTATGTTCCCCTAGATGTACACCTTTAAAAACAGTCTAGATGCTAAATTCGAGCACGTGAAGTTGAAAACCTATGAGCAATTTCTTCAGAATACTTAAATCAGGAGCATCTGTTGTCACTTTGCCCTAAATCCTACTCATGGTGAGCATGGCACGTGCTGCCTGGAGGCAGGCTGAGACTCAGGTCATGACTTCGAGTGTTGTTAATCTTCCTTCCTTAGGGTTTCCTTCCTCCTTGCCTCCAGGATGTGGGTCCTACACCAGCTTTCTGCCTGGAACAAAGGGACGGCCACATCGCAGCATCTCAGGGTAACCTCCTGCGAAGGAAAAGAGTTCACTGCGCACACAGCCCCATCAGCTCCTGCTGACATCCAGGGAAGGGACAGATCTGTCCTGCTGACACCCTTCGCTTTGATGCGACTCCTGATAGTAGCATCAGGAGCGTCAGACCATGGAGCCCATCCAGGGCTCTGCCTAGCAAATCCAGACCTGGCCAGGTTTGAGCGCTCTGTGCAAGGTCCATCATTTCACTCAGCATCCTTGGTACCGGGACGCCGGTAGCCAGCAGCTGTAAAAAGCAGAGTCGGGGAGTACAGAGAGCGTAGCAGTGTGCTGCCTTGTGCCTTGCCAGAGGTCACAGGCTGTGCCCATTGCGTGATGCGCTTCCAGGAATCGGCGCTCTCATGCCCCTACACTGAAACCGAAGCTCTGCTTCCCGTCCGATGCGCCGTATCGGCTGCAGTCTGGCCTGTACGATGGATACCAAGGTACTTACAGGCAATGACAAGCTTCACGTCCCATCTTCTGTCCCTAAAGTGAAAAGCAGAGAGGAAAAAAATATCTAAATCCTTACATTACTCTTCTCAAAAGATGGCAATGAACTGGACTTACGCAGCCTTCACAGTTACAGCAAACATGAGAACCCCCTCTTTAAGTCTCTGTAGTTCTGTGCTGATTTACAAACCCTAAAGGCAAAGTTCATTGACAATATTCCCCTTACAACTTGACTTGGGTTGGAAATTTTTTTTCCACTATGGGTTAAGAATACATCTTAAGAATAGTAACACAATATTTTCCTATTGGCCCAGGAGAAAAAAGATTCAGGAATGATTAAAATAGGTAGCTATATGGATTCAGTGGCATAGATGTGTAAACTTGCAATGAAGTTACACCAAGAAGCTTTAAATATGCAAAAAATACTTTGGGTCTATCTTTGAGTTGATTTCTCATTGATTTCCTATAACGTTGAAGAGCTGAAGGGAAGCTTTAGCCACAAAACCCGAAGGGAACAATAACAAGGTTTCTACAACATGATGGCAAATTTACACAAAATAAGGAGAAAATTTTGAGAAGCTCTGTGCTGTGAATCGACTGTCCTTTTAAGGAATAATACATAGTGTTTGGGGTTTGAAAAAGTGATTCAATAAATTTAGCAGCACGAAGCTAACGGTCACTTGTTTTTTCATCACTTCCATAGTTGTGATATCAAACCCCTTTCCTTTGTTTCAATTTTCTAAGAATTTTGAGAAAACCTTTTTTTCCACTTTTTGAAAATAAAATCGGCAACTCTTTAGCGATCCATTTGTTATGGGAGTAAACCGTGAACTGCAGGGTAAAGTTGCTGGCTGCTTGCAGCTTGTGCTCAAAGGACAGGGGACCAGCCTTTGTGCTTCCTTCTGCCTCACAGACCTTTTATCAGCTGGAAGAAAATTAATAACATCCCAGCACTGATTTGCATTCAACAAGCTCAATGAAAGAGAGGCAACACAGAAAAAGCAATCACACAGGAATGTGCAGAACATTAAAACCAGCAGCAAAAGATAGTGTATAGTCAAAACACAGGTGCTTCATCATCATACTTTCACTCAAGTATCCGTATCCTCAAATAACCTGCGCAAAAATCCCTGGAAGAGGTGGTGGTGGGAGGACTCCAGAGGATCAAGGAGACAGTCTGAGGAGGACACGGAGCTGGTGCCGGAGGATCAGAGGCGGCAGGAGGGTTCTGGGTTCAGCTTCTTTACATCCATAGAAAGCTGCCGGTTCCCAGGCTGGGCTCTCTGGTGGGTGACCTGCTTTTATTTTCTTGGATGAAGAGATAGGATCTGTGAGTTACTCGCATGACAATTATGGTGGTTTGTGAATACAGAATAGATAAAATAGACCCTTTGGGCTTGCTTGGCCGTTAATTTTACAGCTAATAACATCAGGTTGAGACGCGGACCCTTGCTGAAGAAGGGGAGAGGAGAGGGCAGGGCTGGACACCACCGTGCACAGCAGTGCCGGCTGCCATGAAGCGTGGCGTCCTTAGTGCCGAATACGCTGGAACTAAAATAAAACAGATACCCTAAAAGTCTAATAGTGTCTGTGTACGCGTTATTCAGGTTACATGCTCCCTTTGTCGGGGTAAGACAGGTGCTTGAACCGCCAGAGCTGAAGAGCAGATGTCTCGTACACTATTTTACCATCTCTGGTCAGAAGAAGGAAGGAGAGAAACCATGTATGCTTGCAATTATAAACCAGGGGCCTGATCCAGAGTCTATTGAAGTCAACAGAAAGGTTTCCATTGACGTCAGCAAGCGCTGGGATGGGCCCCCAGAGCTTCGCTCCATGCTAACAGCATCTTGACTGTTGTCAGCTGGAGCTTCGCTGGGTGAATTCGAGGACTGGCTCGGATGCCCAGGTTTCCTCTCCTCGCACCGTGGGTAAAAGGGCAGCCAGCAAGCACGGGGCTGCAGGTTTTAAGGCTGGTTCAAAACAAGGACCAAGCTTCAGCATATTGTGCAGCAGCCTTGGGCTGTGCTAAATTAATGCCATCTGCTACTGGCCTTCCTCCCCTCGCCTCCTCCCACCTCCTCCCTCAGGGGGCTTCTGACAGTGGAGAATAGCTGGAGTACAGTCACAAGCATCACGCCTCTTCCTGTCCCCAACACACCCTTTACACCCTTTGTTTCTCTCTAAGTGTCATGGGTGGAGTAGGATCCCAGTACGCTGGCTCCAAACCAGCTGGCAGCATCTGGCCAGGCTCAGCCCCGTTTCTCCCAGACTTGGAGGACCTGAAGCAGGCAGAGCCTCCACTCTGCAGTCTCCAGGGGTTAATGACGTGGGTTTGGTTGTTGGTTGGTTTTGTTTTTTTTTTCACCCAGGAGAGGAGTTATGTTCAGTGACGTCACCGCCCTCCTGGCTGAAAGCTTATGAACTTCCCAAATTCAGAGGAGAATTGCAAATACCGTGCGAAATCTCTTCTCGCCCTCGGTTGAAACCTCTGCCAACAGCCCTTTCAGGGGAAGGCTCCCACCCTTAGTCTGAAAGTTCAAAAGGTAGGAACCATTTCTCACCATCAGCGTTTGTGAAACTCAATTGAAAGTAAAGATCCTAATTACATTTGGCATTTCTAATAGTCAGTCTCCCGCTAAACAAATGACATCACTTGTGGCATTGGCAGTAAAAGAGCCCACTGTAAGAGACTGTAAACAAGAGTTCCTCCAGCCCCATTCTGCTCTAACAAAAGGAACGGGAAGGGGGGAGGAATCTTGCTAAATGACCACGATGTTCACATTTTTTTTCAAGTATTAGAGATGTCCTGACACCTCTGCAAAACAGTTTTGAAACAGGGGAAAAAAAACACGCTCAGAACCTGGGGCTTTTGGCAACCATAAGGAAATCACTGCACTCAGCAACACACTGGGGCTGGGGCCATGGTCACCCCTTGCCTTTCTGGATCTGAATTTTGTGGGTGGATTGAACCTCCTGATTATTGAATGCTGGATTTGACATTTCTATGGGATGCATTTTCCAAAACGGGACTTATATTCGCAATTCCCTCTTGGAGAAATGGTGGCACATCATTGCTCTCTTCCTCACACCACAGTGGATGCTCCTTGCCCTTCACCTGTGGGTGTCACAGCTCCCACCTCCATTGAAGGGAGAAGAGATGGTTGTATTTAAGACCAGAAGGAACTCCCTTTAGGGAGGAACAAAGCAGGTCTTCCCCAGCAGGGAGGAACTCTGCACGGTTTTGGTGGAGCAATATATCAGCCTGGCCCTTTGGGAAAAATATTGGGATGCTGGAGCTGTGCACCAAAACATGGTTAAGGGAACAGACAAAAATCCCTTCCCTCCTTTAAAAAAAAAAAAAAAAGTCTAACTGCTGTATTTCAGTCTCAGGTTGTGTATTTTCTAGTTTGCCCCGTAGAGCAGCCTGTCCGCGGCTGTGCTGGGAATCAGCGCAACGCCAGCTCGGGGCAACCCACACTGCCAACACAGGAGGAGTCGTCAGGGCTCTCCTTTCCTCGTAACGATCCTGCTCGACTCTGCTTAGTTTGTGATATTTGAGGGCATCACAGCGTGAAGTGGTATGAGCACAGACCATTAATTGTAACAGGATGCGGTGAGAGGCTTGTTGATATCTACGTGCCCGTAACTGTAACCTGCATTCAGCTATTTTCAGCCCTTCATGCAAATAGGAGTAACATTTGCATTCAGATTGCCCTTAGTGCATAGATGTGCTGGCTGATAAACTAAAAGTACAGTGTGAGGGCAATACCCATCTGTTCCATGTCAAATATATATATTTTTTTTTTTTTCCTCGTCAGGTAGTGCAGATGGATGCCCTTTGCCAGATTTCTTTTGAGGCAATTGCACTCACCGCTGAAAAACAACTGCTCATTTGGACTGTGAGTTGAACTACAATCTTACTACTTCCCCGCTGCTCAATTTTTGAAATCTCCTTCCTAGCTATGCTTCTGATAGCTTCCTTACCCTAAGGAAAGATCTTCTGGTCTTTTTTTTTCTTTGCAAAAGTGAAATACAGGATGCATTCTTGATCCAAGCATATGGAAATATCCCCTCGCCTACGAAGGGAGATGGGTTCATAATGTTCCTTTCTCATATTAATTTAGTTGCAAGATGCTTTCTCAGTCCCTCACAGTATCATCATGCAAACCCTTTCACGGTAGTTAGGCTTTATTCATAGGAGCGTTCGCCTTGTGGAGTGTGAAAGAGGCCATTTATGCTTAATAATGATAATAACCAGCAGTTGGAGACTGGGAAAAGAAAGGAAAATAAAACCCCGCAGAAGTTTACAGGAAAGGACATTTAGTGTTGCCAAGAGGGTGAGAAGGTCAGACATCTGGTGGTTCGTCTCGCCCTGGATTACAGGCAGGAATGCATGGCCGCGGCAGTGGGGCTCAGCCGGCCGGCGGGACAAGGGTGCTCATGGCCGGTGGGACTTTGGGGTGCCCCAGGGTGCTCCCCGCTTGGGCAAGATCTCTTTTGTTCAGGGGTGCAGGGCACAGAGCGGGCTCATTCTGCACAGCCGAACTCCCAGGGCATGGAGGAGGAGGAGGAGGAGGAGAAAAGCGCGCCCTGAAAAAATTTTTGAGATCAAGCCAGGGTAAAGACTACCGAGGGAATATTTAGGAAATCCCTCAGAAATCACGTCAGCTTCATCCTCGTTAATCATGAAGAAACCCCAACAAACAGGGCTCGCAGAGACCCGCGTGCCCTCGCTCAGTGGTCCCAAACTTTCTGGCCAGAGACTGTCAGATATTCGTAAAAAACGTGTTTGTTTCGGGAAGGCAGCTGCAAACCACCTCGCTGCTTGGAGATCCTTCTACAAGGGGCTGCAGACGTTGCTGCTTTCTTCGCTTCTAGTTCGGCAAAAACATTGCAAGCGTGCTGAAACCGCGAGTATCAAAACCACGCGGTGTCCTGCTGTGAAAACAGTGGGATAGAGAGCTCAAATGGTCAGCTCTCCCTTGGCCAGGAGTCATTGAAATATATACAGTAAGGGGATCTACATTTCCCCAAAGCCTAGAGCGATGCTTGACTGTAACCTTCAAGAGCTCAGCAATGCACAAGGAGTATCTTATTATCAAACCCTGTAAGATCTTACAATGTTTTTCCTTCAGCGCTGCAATTTCAACGCTCCCGGCGTTTATTGTAAGTTATCTCAAACATCCGCTGTGTTCAGCTTACGTTCATCTCCATCTATTTTTAACAAAAAATAAACGCAAACGCACATTGGAGCAGTACGGTATTTCTCTTGAGTATCATAAGACTGCCTGATCACATCTTTTCCTGGCACTTAGTCCATTGGTTTATGAATTATTTTGTTACACTGAGTACACAGTTGATAGTTTAATGGCTGGAAGTGCTTGTTCTCGAAATATGGATGGAGTTGTCATGGCAATGCATTGCTAGGAAGATTAAGGCACGCTGAAATTAAGGCATGCGTTGAATTCTCAGTCGTTTTAAGCAACTCTTTCCTTGCCATGTTTGGAGAACATCCTAGCTAGCGCCATCCTCCAAGACGTCTTACTGGATTCCCAGTCAAGTAGTGACTAACCCAATGCTTTGAGTCACCAGTTTGCCATCCCTGGGCTGCGGCCAGTCCCGTGCCGCGTGTGCAGGGGCCGGCGGGGCAGCGATTGGCCTCCAGCGCCGCCTGTTTTGCAATACCAGGAATTCCTTCCAGCCCCTTTGAACTAAATCCCGAACAGACTCACACGCCGCCGGAGCGCTCGGCTCCAAGATACGCAGGAAGGTTTTCGGAAGCACAGAAGAGTTCAGACAACAGTGAGAGCTGGTTTTCTAGAATTTGATTTTTAAGGGTTTTAAAGGAATTGATAGCGATTGATGGGGCCTGAGGAGATTTTCAGAAACACGTATTGAAAGTGTCACCCCGAGGCTGCTTCTCACGTGCCCCGTGCAGCAATTTGTTGAGAGAAAGTCACCGTAGTGATTCCTCTCAAAAACTCCCACAAAGAAGATTTTAGTCAAATGCCTCAGTATTTCTGATGGACCGATAGCATTTCTGGCTTCTGTTGAAAGAGATGGGCTGACACCAGTTACATCTCTGGTCATGTGTGACCTGTCACTGGGGACTTTTTCTCGCAGCCTTGCTGGGTGCATGGGTGGGAAGGGAGAGGCATCATTTCCCCAAAAGCGGCTCCCTGTAACCAGCCCACTTCAACGTTCTCAGTAGATTTAGTCTGTGCCTCCCCATCTACACACAGTGATAAAGAATATACTGTAAAACCTAATCTGTAAGCAAATTTGCATGGGAAAGGAGCATTATTGGCAGTCCCATGTAGGGTCTCAAATCCACGCTGGTATTTGAAACATGAGCAAAGAGAAAACTTCAGACATTGAAACTCAATCAAAAAAAAAAAAAAAAAGCTAGTCTATGAACATGTGGAAATACAATTTTCAGAACTGCCTAAATGAAATAGAAGCCCTGTATTTATTTCTGAACATCCTATTGCTGTGGACAAAGCAAAGCCACAGCAATAAGCGTTTTCAAAGAAAACGATTTATTGTCAAATCCACTGACATGGAGTAATAACAACTCATTGCGACTGCAGACAACACCTTTCTTGTAAATCCAGAAAATAAATACTCACTGCCCTGTACGTGATCTGCAGCTTGCAGCAAAGATGACCCCAAGCACATCCCAAGCACATGGGAAAAGGATCAAAACAAAAAAGCACGTGATGGTTCTTAACAGAAACTACATTATCCATGGAAGGGACAAACACACATGGCCTTCAGATCCGCGTAAAACAATACCAGCGCTGCAGCAGGGCTGAAACTGGGAAAAGCAGATGCTGCCCAAAGCAGAATCTGCTGGAGAACTTTAACATGCACAACACATCTCAGGAAATCGGAGCGCTTTCATGTGAGCGGGGAAGAGCTCATTGCAGGCTTATTTCCATCTCGCATCGATGAACCGAACGACAGAGAGACCAAAGAGGCAGAATTCAGACCAGGATCGAGATGTCCACTCGGGCTGGTTGAGTTAGCCCTTGTGTTCAGCTGCTTTTGGAGAGAGGAGCCGGCTACAGAAATGAGGCCTGGCTTAAGGTCAAGAGCTACTGAAAAACATAGGAACAGTTCTGCAGCGTTTCCTCTTAAGAGAGGCTATCATCCACAGCAAGGACCAGAAAATTTCAGCTGGTGCTCATTCCCGGGAAATTAAAAACTCACACAAAGCATGAGGGACCCTGAGACGTGGTGGGAGGGGGGAAATCCCCCCCAAACCACGGGGGTACGACTCCTTCAAAGATGCATTCCATTTAACCCTCAAACCTAGAGCCGTTTCGGCAAATGTAAGAAAACCATCTCTAGCTTTTAATAGGTGCCAAAGCCATTATTTTGGCCAGAGAGCCTAATTAGCTTTGGGCCAGTGGAAAAGCCTAGATGATTTACAATCCCTTTCACAGTGCCTGCCATAATTTTATAAACCAATTACAACCCACAGAGTTTTAAGCCCATCCAAGGGCAGTGTTGGCCACGTTGTGCAGCACGAACCTGTGCAGATTGCACGGAAGTTACCAGTGTGGTTCTAAGGACTAATACATCTCAACTCCTTTAGTTATTCCCCATTCACAGTAACAGACATGGCAAATTTACATGGTGTTTATTGCTGATTTAGAACTAAAACTCAACTTATGGCTCAACCATGAAAAAGCGGCAGATACATCTCATTAAATAAAATGGGCGAATATTGGCGGTGTGCACGTGGGCTGAGTTTCTCCAGAGGAATGCTCTGCCCTTGAAGGGTGTTGGAGGAAGGTGTGGAGCTTCCTGCCTGTGTGCAGGTGGGCAATCACTGTTTTCCACACACACAGCTTATGGATAGGAGAGAAACCTCCTCACTCAGTTACAGCTGCCTACACGAATAGGAAAGGTCTGTTCACCACATTTTAGGTCCTCCATTCTCTTTCTACACCAGGGTATTCTCAATAAAATCTTGAAATGCTAAGAAAGCAGCAAAAACCAAAGCTCTTCCCCATCCCAAGCACAAATACAGACTGGGCGGAGAATGGATGGAGAGCAGCCCTGAGGAGAAGGACCTGGGGGTGTTGGTGGGTGAGAAGCTCCCCATGAGCCGGCAATGTGCGCCGGCAGCCCAGAGAGCCCCCCGCCCCCCGGGCTGCATCCCCCGCAGCGTGGCCAGCAGGGCCAGGGGGGATTGTGCCCCTCTGCTGCGCTGTGCTCTGGGGAGACCCCCCGCAGTGCTGCCTCCAGCTCGGGGGGTCCCCACAGCAGAAGGACATGGAGCTGTCGGAGCGGGGCCAGAGGAGGCCCCGGAGATGCTGGGAGGGCTGGAGCCCCTCTGCTGGGAGGACAGGCTGGGAGAGGTGGGGGGGTCAGCCTGGAGAAGAGAAGGCTCTGGGGAGACCTCAGAGCCCCTTCCAGTGCCTAAAGGGGCTCCAGGAGAGCTGGGGAGGGACTCGTGATCAGGGAGGGGAGCAATGGGACGAGGGGGGACGGTTTTAAACTGAAAGAGGGGATGTTTAGATTAGGTATTAGGAAGAAATTCTTTCCGGTGAGGGTGGTGAGCCCCTGGCGCAGGTTGCCCTGAGAAGCTGTGGCTGCCCCATCCCTGGAGGTGTTCAAGGCCAGGTTGGACGGGGCTGGGAGCAACCTGGGCTGGTGGGAGGTGTCCCTGCCCAGGGCAGAAGGGCTGGAAAAATATGATCGTTAAGGTCCCTTCCAACTCTAACCATTCTATGATTCTATGACCTGTCATTACCAAGCATGAGAAGGTGATGCTCAGAGTCCCAGCAGGGAGGCGCAAGCATGCTGCATCCGTGGTCCTCACCACAGCATCACTCCTGGCCTCCTACGGGATCTTGCAGAGGAACTGCAGTGCCATGAGAACGAGGTCAGGCGAATGGCAAAGCTCAGGCCAAAAGTGACATGGGAAACAGCTGGGTGCCACGCAAGGGAGGTGGCTGCAGCGCTGGTATTGCTGTTGGCCGCCCGCCCTGTCCCGGGACGGCCACCGGTGCCGTGCAGGGAGCGCAGGGGCTGCAGCGGATCTGCAAGACAGAGTGGGATGCAGCTGCCCCGTGTTCAGGATGTAAATGTCAGGGTGAAGGAAAAGCAGCTTGTGCCCTAAGGGTATTCTTCCCCTTCCTTTCTTAAAAAAAAAACAAAACAAACAACAAAACCAACTTAACCCACAACCCGAAAGATTATTAAGACCACGGGGCTGATACCTTCTCTGAAAGGATCTTTAAAAAATCCTCTGCCTTTTCAGTGTGTTATCTCAGGGAGAGTTATCCTTTAGGCGTCACATAAGGCTGTAACTCCCCTCCTCATCGGGAGCGACAAACATCGCTTGCACAATTAACATGGCCCTGGCACTGGTGTGCAAGCTGCCAGCCAAAGAAACATGCAAAGCAGCCACTCGAAAAACAAAATTCCCCACTTTCTTGTGCATGTGGAATGAGCATGATTTATCTGGGAAGGAAT
The DNA here is from genome assembly GCF_965231255.1 of Vanellus vanellus. Taxonomy (NCBI): domain Eukaryota; kingdom Metazoa; phylum Chordata; class Aves; order Charadriiformes; family Charadriidae; genus Vanellus; species Vanellus vanellus. The sequence goes on along the minus strand of NC_138918.1, from coordinate 4,473,282 downwards.
TTGCCCTCAGTGTTGATCTCCTTAAAAGAGACGGTAACTAAAATAGCCACAGGCTGCTCAAAAATTAACCAGTTGTCATGTGCAGCGACGTTCCCCTCTTCCCCCGCCCCGTCCTAAACCCAGAGTTTTATCCCAGCATCCGTGTCAGTGCTTCCTTACCCCCGTCCCGCAGCGGATCGCGGTGATGCTGCTACAGGGGGCAGAGGTGGGTGTCACTGTTGGGTGATGGCTAATTCAGGAGAGGAGCGGGGAGCCCCGCTGGCACGAGGAGCCATTCCCAGCTTGGCCCGGGGGGAGAGCTTCCTGGGAGCGGGAAAGGCAGATTATTTGGTAGGCAGGGAAGAAGCCAGCTGAGACGGAACTGCTCACCCAGCCAAACACCCGGGACTGCAACTGTCAGGAAGCAGGATTAGAATCACAATTTGTTGGCACAGGCGTTATTGGCTTAATATTGTTTGAGAAACCTAAAATGAATTGGGTGTGTGAGGGGGGAAAGGGGGACAACCAACCAACCAAGCACCAAAAAACCTCCCAAACAAAACAGTCTGTCTTTTGTAGGTTCGTGTACAAACTCTCCCACACAGCCTGGGAGCAAGTTTTGGATGGAAGCCCCAGTTTGGCTTTCATTTACCGGCCAAAAACAACGGGGTGGATTTACGAGGGGGGGGGGGGGGCAGAGCTGGGTGATGCGAGGGAGGTTGTCATCTCCTTGGGTTGTCTGGGCTGGTTTATGTTTCCCTGTCTGCATCCCAGCTGTAGCCGCCTTCGCATCCCCACGCGAGGAAGAGGGAGATGAATCCTAGTCCCTTTGAAGAGCTCCTCACCGCTGATGGGTGCCCAGGGCTGGGCAGGATTTCACCCCCAACACCTCCAGCTGTCTGTCACCGAGAAGTGATACCAAATCTGAAACGCCCGAGGTAGACGGGGCACGCCTTGGGCAGGAGAGCTGCTGAAGGCAGCAGATTTGCAGGGAAGCTCCGGGCAATTAGATGCTGTCCCACACCGAGACATCCTAAGAACGATCATACCATCATCGTAAGGATGATGAGGTACCACGTGCTGTAACAGAGGTTTTATCAAGTCTTTTTACATGGGTTATTACACACAAAAATCTTTGTTTTAGTCTTCCGCTTCGAAAAAACAAAGAGTTCATTGAAGGGTTTAATGAACCTTTAAAGACATCACTGCAAGGACTGCTAAATTAACCTGCCAAAACAGCGTTATTGAGCTCCTGGAAATTCACGACAAGGAAATGCGTGTTTAATGTACCTCATTTAACTCTTATTATTCAGAGGAATCAGCAGGTGTATTTCTCTGAAGCACACGAGATGCTAATGGAGACAGCGTGCAGTCATTCAGCCTATGCCTTGCTAGAACTGAAGAAAAACAGTCAGAAAGAAAAATACTCTTTCCCCTCTCCCTAGAGCCCTCCAGAGGCAAAGAGGGCTTTTCAGTCTCTCTTTAAAGATCCAACGTCTTTATTCTTTTCCGCTGCTTCGACCAGCATTTATCACCCACTTGCTGTGTGCTGCGCCCCAGTTCAGATGCCCCATTCCAGCAAGCGCCCCTTTATGCGCCAATGCCTAAATATAGAGCTACTTATTTACGTACTCTCTTGCAGCGTCAAAGTAAATACTAATAAATGAGTGAGTTCCCGGAGCACAGCTCAAATATCTGCCCTGAACAGCTGATAATTGCTGCTGTGGCCTCTCGTGGCAAAGCAGAGCAGAGCGGCTCAGTTGAACAAATGTCCACAGAAACCAAAACGGGGGCGATTTGTTGCTGGTGAGAGAGGACAGGTCTGTGTTTGAAGCACGGGGCTTCAAACTGGCTGATTGTCCCAACGTGCCAGGGACACCCCTGAGCCCATCTGCCCTGTACTCTGCTCCACTCCCATTTTGGGCACTTCAGACCCAGGCTGCGACCCTGAAAACCCTTACTGCTTGCTCACCTGGCGAAGTGCTTTAACACCTCACCCGAAACATCGCCAAGCACTTAATTAAACTTCTGCTCCTGCCCCAGATTCCTGCGGTTCCCGTGGCCTCAGCGCAGCATCTCCCTGGTTTCCCCACACTCACACAGCAGCCAGAGGTCCAGGCTGAATTCCATTTTTTTGCATGAAGAAACCGAACGCCACATCTTCCTAAACTGTCGGCAGTTATTTGTGAACATGTGATTTTACCCTGCAGATAAAGGTGCACGGACAAATAATTGAAGCTTCGCTGATGCTGAGAGCAGGAGCTATAGCACGTTGCCCGGGTCCTGGGCTCAGGCAGGGTGGAAGGGGAACAAATCTGGTCTTTGCTTCCAAAACTGCTCCATCTGATGGCGAATTGATGTAAAACATACCCATAACTATAAAAGTGAGAGCCCAGGTCCGGCCGAGAAGCTGTCCCTTTGCTCTCAGCTTCCACCTCCAGCACCAGCTCCTTTGGTAGCATCGCAGCAGAGGGCAAATGCTCACACCCAGCAACGATAACGCCTTCAGCAACGGTGGGGATTCACCAGAGTAAATCCCTCTACGATTAGCTCCTGGCATCTCTATGCCAACACTGCTTCTCTGTAGTGGCACGTTTCTAGCACTGTGGACTGCACATCCCTGCCACATTCTTCTATCTAAATACATGATCTTGGACAGAAATGGAGCAGAGAAATTGCCTCTGTCTATCACAGTGAAAAAGGAACAGGTACAAGTTGCCTATCGATATATTTTCACTAGAATATAGAAAATCACTCCAATGTTTAGGAGGCTGTGGAAAGCCTGCCAGAGGACTGCAAAAACACCAAGATGCTCTTATCACAGCAGCTCAAGCGCTTAGGAGAGGGACCACGTGAAACTGCTTTTTGCAGCCACATCTGGAAGGGGCCTTCCAGACCACCAACTCCAGTCCGACATCCATGGGACCTGTGCAAGACATTTAAGTGGGACAATCTCTGTCCCCTTCCTCCCCAAGCCTGGCCACACTCCCAGATGTAGTCTCACATAACATCATAGAATGATTCGGGTTGGAAGGGACCTTGAAGATCATCTCGATCCAACCCCCTGCCCTGGGCAGGGACACGTCCCCCCAGCCCAGGGGGGGGCTCCAACCTGGAGCCTTGAACACCTCCAGGGATGGGGCAGCCACAGCTTCTCGGGGCAACCTGCGCCACTGTGCTCCCACCAGAAATGCTGTTGGTGGTCCTGCAAAAACCAGTATCATCCCCCGGCTTTGCCCAAGGGACATCCTCTGGGGGAATGCTTCTGGACACATCACAGCAAGAGAAGGATGATAGGAGAGTAAGAAACAAATCTGCATTGCTCAGCTTCATGTTCCCGATGGAAAGCGGCACTGGGGAGCTCTCCCAGCTGGCCAGTGCTCACTCCCCCGCTTGCCGCTGGTGCCAGGCATGTGGCAGCGAAGGTCAGGACTGCAAACAGAGCCTCACTATTGGGCTGGGTAAATCCTAACGCAAGGATGGAGACAGTTGGATGAGATAAAAAGGAGATTATTCTGCTCTTTCCCATAATGTGACTCTGGATTGTGCTAACGAGAGACGAGGACACCTTCTGTAACTGGAGCAGTTTGAGGCAATGATGCTATTTCCCTTGTTTCGTTAGGCCTTCCTGTTTGACACCAAAGAGGACAATCCTTCCTGATGTCCCGTATCTGCATCCCTCGCCATCCGTGTCCCTTTCTCCCCACTTATCCTCATTCCCATGCAGATATTTGCAGAGCAGCGCGACCGGCAGTGATGGGCACGAGCTCCCCGGCCCCTCTGCCCCCTGTTTCCCTCCCTGCTGTGGGTTTCTGGAAAAAACGTTGGATTGCTCCTGCTTACTAAATCAGTCCCAGTTTTTATAGCGCCATTTAAACTACTTCCTCAGGAAATTTCACAGGCACGCTGGCAGGCATTGATTTCAAGCAGAAAATATCCCAGCAGGAAACTTAAAAAGGAAAGATGTGCTGTAATTATCTCTCTTGTGGGCTTACAAGACGGAGGAAGACAAGATATAAACTAACAAACGCACCGAAGCTGTGATGTCCAGTAATGCTGTAATTAACGCAATCAAAGCTTTCAGAGCACTTTTCTCGCAATCAGAGCTTTGAAGGCTCAGCGCGCAGCTTTCCGTTTGGTCACACGTATGATCGCGGCAGTGTCATCGCACAGACCACCTCATCTCATCTCATCTCTCCGCAATCCAGTTAAACAAGCACGAGCAATTGCATCCCCGTGACAGCTTCTGATTCACAAAGAGGGCCTGAGATGCAAGTCCAGGTTTTCAGTCAATTTCTAGAAATAATAAATGCTTTAATAGAAGAAAAACAACTGTTTATCCAATATGGATGTGAATAAAGGCTCCAAGAAGGTCTGAAATGACTTCACACTGCCACAACAATAAACAGTAATTTTATGCAGCTTCTTTGAACCTTTATTTTCTCCGCCAGTTTAGGACCTGCACACACACTGCCCCCTTTACCTAAATGAAAATAGATCCGTGGCGGCTCTTTGCTTCAAAGCGTACATGGTTTACAAAGCATGGATGGTTTTTAGGGTGATAATTATTTTTGAGCGAAATTCCCGGATGGAGAAATGAGGGTTGGAGGGGGGGACGGGATTCCCAACAACAGCACCCTGCCTGTTGGGCTGTGCCTTCTGCCTGCAGTACTCCTCCGAGGCTGATGGCCTCTGGCAGCAGAGCAGACATAACACAGGCTCAAAGTCTCTTGGTATCAGCTTGCTATCTGCCCCTCCTTTGAAAGGAGAGCCCTACTAATAAAAAGGGATATCCCCCTCCTCCAGCCTCCCAAAGCCACCCCTTCATGTCGGACCGCAGTGTGGAAAGTCAGGATTCAGACAGTATAAGAGAAGGATTTAGCGAGGGATTAACCCTTTTAAGCCAAGGTCAGTGGGAATGAGGTTGCCACCACGGACCACGCCAGATGGGCTGCAAAGCGGCACTGGGAGCCGCTGAACAAGAACTGTTGTCACTTTTAACGACCCAGGCTGTCCTTGAACTTGCACCGCAGAAGATGGTCATCCTGCGGAGCACTGCGGGGCCCTGACACAGCCAGTCCCTCTCCGAAGGGAGAAAACCAGTACTGTCACCCAAAGGAAGAATACAATGAGGATTTGGGTTTCGCTAGGTTTTGACCTTACTGAAGGAAAAAAAAAAATAAATAATAAAATAAAAAAAAAATCACTACCCCGTTCTTGCATCTGAAAATTTATCAAGCAGAAACTTCAGTTTTACTATTCTAAACGTGGTTTTGCAGGAGCATTACATAACAACTAGGTTTTTTGTCTCCAATTTAAAGCCCGTTTGGCTTTGCCACATACACTCAGGTACAAATGTCTCATTTATTTACAAAATGGGGAAAACACCCTTGTGATTTTACATCTCTCCTCAGAGCAGATTTACCTGTTGCAGTTTGCAGGGGAAAAAAAAAATAATAAAAAAAAATATATAAAATCCTCGTTATTAGCACAAGCAGGAAATTCAGGCGTAACTTTATAACCACGTTTTCTAGATGCGATCTGGCGGCGGGGCGTTCCTGGAGACGCTCCTTTCTCGCCCTGCCGCTGCCTCGTAACTCGTTCCACTTTCCTCACCTCGGAGCTAAAGGAGAAACGAAGCTTTTATTTCAAGGCTCGGTTTTGCGTTATTACCAGTGCGGCTATTTATAATCCCTGGAACAATAGCTGACCTTGGCCCAGCGCGAGCGCTCGGATCCCCTGCGCCTGCATTGTCCCGCAGCATTCCCACCCCGCGGCTGCCTCCGAGCCCTTGGACACAGGGTGGGGGCATCACAGAAGCCATAAACAAAGCCAGGCAAGCCACCACGCTCAAAGCTCGACCCGCAACGCCTCCGAAGCCGGGGAGAGGCGATTCCCCCCTCCCCCAGCAAGCGCAAGGAAAAACTTCCCCCGCTGACCTCTGCGATGAGATCGAAGCAAATTGCCGAGAGCGCAGCAAACTTCCAAGTGTAAAGCAAAACTCTTCTCCCTGGGGAGGGTTTTCTTCCTGGAAAATAAGCCAGGTGTCCCGCTTTTCCTCCTGGGTTATTTTTGCAGGACGGAAACTGCAATGAGAGAGGAGCGGGGCATGCACCGCTGCCCTGACCCCGCGGCCTTGGGGAGCCCCGGCTGCCGCGGGCAGCCCTGCTGTGGCTCAGTGGGGCGATCTGCTGGCCCCCACCGCCCTCCTACATGCGAAACAAGCCTGGATCCCCTCCCTCGGTGCTTCTCTGCCCCTGGCGGGGCTGCGCGCCCGGCAAATCCCCCCCCGGCGTGTTCGCGAAAGCAGAGCCGTTCGATAAAGCCGAGGCCACCGGCCAGCGTTCGGCCGAGGGTCCTGGAGAGGAAGGGTTGGTGAGGAGAGGCGGCGAGCAGAGAGGAGTGTCAGAAAGCAGCCCCCAAGGGCAGGGGCTTCCCCTGCTTGCTGTGGGGTCGGATGGACAAAGCTCTTGGTGGCCAACACTGCTCATGGGGATCAGGGCCAGGGAGGTGCAGAGGTCCAGGTGCTGCCGCCTTTGGGATGGCTTTTGAGCAGAGATTCCCCACCAGAGGGACCTCTTGCTCAGAGCTGGGGAAACCGAGCTCCATCCAGGCTCCATCCAGGCTCCGGCCGTCCTCCTGGGCTGGCTCCTGCCCCCGAGGAGAGGCATGGGCCAGCCAAAGGCAGCTCTCGGGCTGTCTTATCCATCTGCTTCTCCAACACCTGGGTCAACATCTGGGTCCCGCTCTTTCGGAGAAGCGGCCTGGGTTCGCTGGGGAAGGGGTGGGAGGCTCACACGGGCAGGACCCCGTCTCCCACAGGCACTGGGGGGAGGAAGGAGGGCAGCCCCACGCTTGGCTTTGCCCCCGTGGCACAGGGCCGTCATGGCTACCGCAAAATCAGGCTGTTTGCTGCGGTCAAATTCCTGTGCCCTGGCGGCGAGGGGCAGCAGCCCTAGCTTTGAGCCCAGGATGAATATCTGAGGATCCAACTACCGAGCTTCCTGGAGAGCAAAGCCTTGCTCTCGTTTTGAAGGAAACGACACATCCTCCTGTTCCGGCAGCAGCTGCTGCCGGTGCGTGTGAGGAAGGAGGCGCGGGAATGACGAGGTGCTTTCGGCCTCACTTCTCGGCAAAGCTGCAGAGGAGTCACTGTGTACCCACCACCGGGGCAGAGGGACTTCAACAGCTTCTGCCTTTCTCCATCCATCCCAAATCAAACCTCGTCGAATGAGACAAAGCACGCGTGCGCGGTCCTTGTGCCACACCATCAGACGGCCCAAGGTCCGATAACCGTTCCCTGGGAATCATGTTCCTTTTCCACCCGATTTAGCCCAGACGCTTGAGTTTGCAGCCTAAATCCAAGGAGGGAGGGAACCTTTGATCCCCCGCACTAACTGTGTATAGGAATTGAATTTAATTCCTTCTGATTTTGAGATTTCCCCACCAGAGTGAAATCAAATTGGTACATTTGCATAAAAGTGTTTGAGGAACTGGATTCCCCGTCTGCCATTAAAGACCACTTCGCTGCAGGATCTCCCCATCCGCACCTCGGAGGAGAGGCAGAGTACCCATCTGTGCCCAAAGCCAAGGAGCCACGCACGATTAACCCTTCCGTGGGTAGATATGAGGCTGCAGGGACCAAGTGGGCTTTATCAGAGCAGCTATTTAAGGCTGAACGATTTCCTCCTCCCTCTCCTAATAGGATCCTCAGCTGGCACGGGGCCCGGGGGCAGGAGGAACCTGCCAAGGAAGCAGTTCTGAGCCCCGGCCGCTCTGCTGGGAGATTTTTATTTGTCTCTAGCACGACTCCCGAGTATAAATAAGCTCTGACAACAATTGGATTAGAGGTTAGTTTGCCTCCTCGATTCCCCGGGAGAGCAGGAAAAAACAACAAGGGGAGGATACGGAGCTGCCCGAGAGGCAGTTGGTGCCAGCACCTGCAGCGAAGCCCAACCGGCCTCACAAACACCACCCAGCGGGTCACGGAACCGGGGGAGGATGGGTGGCCCGGCAGCGCCCGCAGCAGCCACCGCCTCCCCTTGTTATGGCATTGCTTTTTCACGTCAGCACGAGCAACCTCAGAGCAGTGCTGGGCTGGGGTTTAATCGCTGGTGCTGTTAGAAGAGGTTCAGCGGCAAGTAAACACACACAAACATTTACGAGCCAAAGCCCGCTATTAACCCCACTTTTCAGATGGCTTCCTCGGAAATGCAGGAGACTCCCTGCTCTATCGCAGCGTGTATGGTGCTGTCAGGCGGCACCAGAATTGAGTAACACCTTAAAACCCTCTCCCTGGAGCCAGTTAAAGCACAGCGGTTTCCTCCCAGCCCTGCTCCCCCAGCATCGCCCGGTGCCTCCATCCAGGCTGGAGCTCCAAACCGCATCACCGATTTTTACAGAATTCGGTTTATAAAGGTCTCCCCTCTCCCTCAGGTCATCGCAAAAGCCACGTCGAGCCGCCAGCGGAGCATGGCCGGGCGCTGGGGCGCTGCCCGTGCTCTGCCTGCAGGCGGGCGGGAGTTCCTGGGCTGCGGCTCGGGGCCCAGAGCAACAGGGGTACGCGGTTATCTGGCATCTAGCCTGGCTCTGCACCGGTCCAGACTAACTACCCCATAAAGTATAATGATATGTAATGTATATATAAAAAATAATATCATTCAATATAACTCATTGTAACTACCTTTTTACATACATATATGCTATTGCAGCATCAGATATTTTATTGTCATCCCAGGGAGCATCCTTTTCCCTACTCCCGCTGAGACTGGCCACAGGCAATGAGCCAAGGGCTGCTCCTTCCTCTTTCCAAAAAAAACCTTTTTTTTTTTTTTCCTGGAAGGGGTGTTAAAAAAATACCCACCACCACCTTGGGTCATCCTCCAAGAACAACGGTGGAAGCAGGGGAACCGGGGAACTTTCCCACCTCTGGGAAAATCTCAGAACAGGAACGCTGCCCTCCAGCCTCTCCTAAGGCGCTTCAGGTGGAGACACCTGGCATCGTGAGGCAACAGCTCGTCAGGAATTACAATTGACTTCTTAAAATATTTTTGGGCTTTATGGCTTATGCTTTCATATCAAAGAAACTAAATCCTTGGGAATTAAACCACATGAAGAGCAAGAATTTTCCTGTTGCGCAGGCACTGGAAGCAGATGGACTCAGCTCTTGATTTGGGTTGGTTTTTTTTTTTTTTTTTTTTTTGAATCACAAAGCCATAGTTAGAGCTGTGAGAAAACCTCTTACATTTTGCACAGTGAAATCCTGCTGATTTAAGGAATTTTGAGGATGCCCAGTGCAGTTTGGCTGTTTGAAAATTCTGTTCTGTTGTTAAAGCAAGTTCATCCCTTGTACCCGCTGGATTGCAGCCGTCCCCTGCTCCTGCATCCGCGCCCCGACGCAGCTCCAGCAGTGCCTGAGGAGGTGAAGACTCCTACTGTACATGGCTCCAAGTTACCTCTTCACCTCCTGCCGCCTCTTTCCATTCATGTTGGAACTTTTCATTCTTCTCCCTTCTCCCTCCGATCTCTCTGTGTTTCCAGAGGTGCCCCCTGCCACCCCCTGCTAGTCCTTTCCTCTGCTCTCCTCGCCCTGTGCTGCTGCTCACCAGAGCTCCCTGAAAACACCGACTGCCCCCTCCACCCCAGTGCTCCCGACAGCTGCATGTTCCTTCTCATCCTTCATTGCACGAGCAGGGTCCGGCACTGCACAGGCACCGTCCTACCCGACAGCTCAGCTGGAGAATCCGACCAAATTTAGCTCACCGTACATGTCCCTGTGTTGTTATTTAATTTGGTGGAAAAGATATTCCTGAGAACAAAACCAAACGCCCAAACCCACCACAAATACTTCATCTCAGCATCACGCTGACTTGATAACACACTGAGCTCCTCTGTTGCTGCATCACGTTTTTCTCTCCTGCACATCGCTGTGTCTTCAGTGCCTGCTTCTCTCCTAAGCCTCTGGAATTGGTGCCTTTCTTGTACTTGGGAAAATTATTTCCATCTCTTTTATACCAGATTCCATCAGTTGTTGGGTTTTTTTGCCCATACCTTATTGCACCACACTTCAAACACACTCCAAAGGCATCACAAATCAGCTATCGATTTATTTATTTTTTTAATATATAAATAATTTTGCCATGGAGCAACTTGCAATGATGATAAAAATGGTAGTCCTAAATGGTACCTCAAAAAAGTGGTAGTCACCCACACGCACGACTCCACCTGGTTATTAATAAACTTTGTGCTGACAACTGAAAGGCTTAATAATTATATGGTAAAATTCCAACCTCCCAATTGTCCCGCAGCCTTTGCAAACAGCTCGTGCTTCCTTCCGTAAGGGGTAAGGCCCCAAAGCCAGCGGCCCTTCCACGGGCGAGGAGCAATGGCTGCAAGCTGAGGCTCACGAGTGCTCCGAATTATGTGCGGATTAATTCTCGTATTGATGTTAAGGGGGTTTCCTTTCTTGATACGATCATTTCCTTGAACTGCTGAACTTGGAAGGGAGCCGTCGCCGGTGCCATTGTGCAGGGCTGCGCTGCGCTGGCCGTGGGGCGGCTGTTTTCGGGAGGGCTGCCTGTGCCGCTCCCGGCGCTCAGGCTCCGAAAGGTTTCATGGTGTGCCGTGGGGAGTCATTCTGCAAACGTGGCTGCCCCGGCCACGCTCTGCTGCCTGGCAGAGGAGGAAAGCCCCCCGAGATCTCCCTCAGTTTTGCTGCTCACGCAGAGGGGGGGGGGGGGGTGTCACCGCTTCCGCCTTGCCATTAGGAAACTCAACTCTTGTGCTGTTTAGTCTCAGTTTTCTCCTTTCGGAGAAAGAGCAGCTCCTCCCCAGCATTGCCTGGTGTCCTCGAAACACCCCATCCTTTCCTGACCCGTCACTTGTTGCCTGTTCCAGGCTTTTACCTTTCCTCCCCAGCGCCATCCGGGTCCCTCTCCAGCCCCACGGCTTTCGCTCGGCAGCACACACGTGCAGATTCTGTTTTGACGGGTGATTAAGCAACATCTCCCTGCAGCAATCTCCAGGCAGCACCGCACCAACATCTGCTTCGAACCCTGTTTTCCCAGTGCCCCAGACATGATTTCAGCTCAAAGCAGCGTTTCATCGTTAGCAGAAGCAACGATGCTCTTAAGAATTACGTGCCTGGCTCGTCACGCTGCTGCTGATTAACACTCCGCCGTCTTGGAAGAAACAATTCAACAGAAACCCAAGAGCTCCAAAGGGAAAAATATTCCCCATGGCCAAGTTGAACTCCCACTGAAATCCCTGTAAGTGTTTCCACTGGCTCCAGGGGGAACTGGACCAGTCGCTATCCAGGAGACAACCTATAAATGGATGAGATTTCTGTGTGAGTCATCTCTATATACAGCCAAATTTAGCTGCTTTCTCCAGTGGGTCTTTTGTCTTGTCAGTGCTGTTTATGCGAGGAGCTCTGTCCTTCTGTCACCTCAATACTTTAATGGGCAGACACCCGGCGTCACGCACAGGGTGGTTACCGCAGGCTGTGGAGCATGAAGCGTCACCTCCCGACGTTCATTTCTTCCTTCATGTCAGCATTTGCTTGTGAACATCACCTTCCACAACACAAATGCTTTTCGCTCCATTTTGAAATAGCGCCTCGCCACGACAAAGGAGGAGGGCTTCAGGAGGCCACATCAGTTTGTAAAGGCATTTTGTTAGATGGCATTAAAATAAATACCTGTCCAGACTCACTTCCCAGGGAGAGCATCCAGGAGGAATGCTGCTCCCCTGGGATCTCCAGCAATGCGCTGCGTGGTAGCTGTGGGCTGGCTCTTGCCGTCCTCCCTCCCTGATAACTTTGTCTAACCAGCAACGAGAGAGCACGGAGTCTGGAAAAAGCTGTCTGAAAAATCATACTGGAAAAGGGCTTTCAAGGCCTTAACGCAGCACTTGGCCGTGACCCGACATCTGAATGAACAGCGACAGAGAAGGAGCTACCCCACCACCTCTGTAGATCCAGACATCAGAAGGTCATTAACCAGTGGATTCTGTAGCTGGAGGTCTTCAAAACATTTAAAAGAAATAAGCAGCCTTATCTGTTACAAGGGTTTAAGCAAATCAAGGCCAAGACAGTTCTTCAAGAATACCCAGAAAAACAAGCAGACGTAGGAAGTCTTCCAGATCCAAATCCACCCTTGTCTGCTTCACCAGACTACCGCTCGAGTGAATTTAAGGGGATTTGGGAGCACCTGATGTGTTTTAAGAGGGGACTACCTAAGACACAGGCAGAGAGGAGGAATGCAGTAATGAGAAGGAAGCCCTTAAGAAGCAATGAAGCCTCAGTCACACCACATGTTTGAGACAGGAACAAACAAAAGCTGTAATTACTAGAAGGAAGCATTTCCAGAGCCAACAATTATCTAATTAAAATAAAGGCGGATATATGCAGGGCAGACCTGAGGACAAGCAGCAAGTCCATGTCCCCAAACTGGCCCTCTATAAACAGTGTTTTTTGCCAGAAACTGGGCTTTCTGGTGGCTCACAGCCAGTTCTCCCTTTGAGAGATTCTTCTGGGCAGACAGTTTGTGCTCGTTATTGTCATTCCGTGCCCTGAAAAATAACAATCTCATTTGCCTGCCTGTGGAGTGCCCACCTCCACCTCGAGCGCATCGCGCCGAAGCCAAGGTTTCTACCAGCCACATCCCTCCCCTCTCCAGCGCTCCAAAAAGACCCATGACCTCAGAGACTCACAGATACGACGCAAAACAGGATGCTACCAGGTCATGACCAGTAATACCTCTAGACAGCGCAACAGGACCACATTCAGAAGATGAAAGAAAAAAAATCTTCATGTGCTTAGTGGGTGTTTTTCCTATAGGAACAGGACAGTTGGGTTCAGTTGGCTGCCTCCCATGCTGGAAACGCATACATTGTCCGTTTGGACCTGTCCAAGCTTCATTGACTTAATTATACTCCCACATTACTCGGCATGATTGGCCAAGTGTAATCCTAGAAGGTGTTTAACTCTCACATTGTCATAGGCTTCAGCCAGAGGCTCAGTGTTAACATCAGAGATGGTCATAAAGTCATCGCCTCACGCAATGGAAACTGGGTGTGTAATGGCCCTCTGTCACCTCCCAGGATCATCTTCCCCACACATCCCAACGCTTTTGCTCCACGTTTCATTTCTTGGTATTATAAATTAAATTGTCCTCAGTCTGAAAGATGAGAGGGCAGATTTTATGGTCTCTGCAGTTAGAAGGAAAACATTAAAATATAAATGGTAATGTAATATTACCTCTAAAAGTGTGGTTGAGTGACAGCTGATTTTTTTCCTAAGTGTAATTTTCAATTTTTCAAAAATCCATCTAATTAAATTAATTTATAGCAACAAAATTAGACTCTAGATAACTAGGGAAATTTCCTTTCATTTGCAGTTTTTTTCCACTTTTTTAATTGCTTGGCTCAGAAGCAAACAGAGCTTTTCTTATCAGTCTTCCATGCTTATTGTTAATTTTCTTCTATAAACTAAAGTCCAGACGTCTTCCCCGTAAAAGCCTGCCAGAATTTACAGTGGCACCAAGCTAAAGCAATAATTCCAGCAGAAACTAAGCAGATTTCGTTACTGTCAGCATGTTTTTCACATCAGAGGAAAAGGTTGGACAATTCAAATGTCACATAAAAGGTGGGATCATTTTACTAGGGGAGAGGGCTGGAGGATCTCAGTCCCCTTGGTACTTTAGCAGCTATAATTCCTCCTACAAGGCAGAGGACTGAGCTGCAGAGATCTAGAGACAAAATACTGAAAGAAAAGCTTTCTCTTTATTTCAGGTATGCAGAAATAAACCTGTTTTGCATTTCCTTCAGCTTTTACAGAGGGTTGGGATCTTTTAGCTGGAGCAGACTATTGCCACATAAGATAGGTCTGCAAGGAGGTTTGCCAAACTGAGGAAGACGCTGATAGACAGAGAAATCTGTCCTGGTGGCCAACATCTAAATTTCTCATTAATTCCCTAGTTGCTTTGTGCAGCCTCCAGGAAGTCATCCAAGGTCTGTGGCATTGGGCATTTGTCTTTAAATCAAATCCTATCCTATCAGCACCCCATTAATTTTATTTAAGTTAATTTTTAAGCAAGTCTCCTTTCTCTCTCTCTCTCCCCTTGCTTTCACCTCCCATAAACTCTTGTTTGAAGGTTTGGGGACAACAAAACCAGGTTCTGCTGACCAACAGTTTCTTGGTCTGCGTGGAAGATTACAGCCCAGGGATAGCAGATGGCAAGAGTCCTTCTTTCTTTAACCTTGAAATACATTGTTATTTGGAGGAACTGCACAAAAAAAAAAACCAAACAAACAAAACCCAAAACACCCAAACAAACAAAAAACCCCACCAAGACAATATAGGAGAAACCTAGCACACAGAGGGGAATACAGAAATAAGCCTTTTTAGCCTCACGCAAGAATAGAGGCACGTTCAATCTGAAATCGCTGATGCGGACAGGCAAATTCAAGAAGACTCTTTAGAGCTAAGAGCCCACTGTTGAAAGACAGAAGGGTTTCTTGCCCCAAGTAAAGCCCAAAGGAAAAGCAGGCAGCCTCTAAAAACAACCTCGAGGGGCTTCACAACTTTGGGCTGTTTTCCGGCAAGAACAGCCAGAGGGAGAGAGAGAGACACACAGACCTACATCTGTCCACACTGGAGCTGAATTTGTTCCCCACAGTTCATGTATACGGTGCTGCTGAACCAGTGTCAGAAGGACTTAGGAGATTATTTTTTTTCCCCCCCCGTTTACCATCCCACACCCATGTTCTTCCACTTTTCAACAGAGTAACAGGAAGTCTACCAAATCCTGACACTGTTATATAAATGAAAATCGTCGTAATTACATGGTAACAGACACATATTTATGTTGATGTTTAACAGCTGATGAAGAAATACTTGAAACTTGAAGTTAATAGTTGATTTTTGAAGGAGTTCATGACTATACCGTCAGTACTGACTCTGGAGGAGGTTCGGTCCCAGAGGGAGTAAGGCTCCAGTGTGCCTTAACATCACCACCAGTGATTAATTGCTCAAGATGTTACATTAGGAGCCAACTGGTGCGTGCGTGGCCCATGCCTGGCTATCGGTCTGCATTAGCATCCCACATTGCACAGCTGATGGTGGAATAACAAAACCACATGGAGAGCCACATCGTTGAAAACCACGGGACCCAGCCAAAGGCCTGGGCTTTTTGCTTGCAATAGAAAAAGAATATTTTCTGAGTAATATCAGAGGCAAACGCTTTCTTCGAGACCTTAGGGTCACACTTGGAATTGAACACATTCATTACAACTAGGAAAAAAAGGCACATGGTACAGCAACATTCAAGAATCCTAATGATGGTACCACACTGCTTTTGTTTTTGACCATAAATTACTGTTCCTCATCACAATGTAAAGTAATTCTCCATAATTTTTTTTTTTTTTAAATTCAGAATTAGCTGGAAAAACGTCAAGTTAATATGCAAACCATCAGCCACGTCTGTTTTCCACTACCATCCCCATTCAAAAGCTTTTGTCTGACATCACTCCAATGACCTCACTGTTTCACCATCCATTGCTGTTTGGCATCTAGATGCACTAGACTCCAACCCCTCCAGCTTCCCACAGCTAGCAAGAAATAGAGGGGGTTTTGCAAGAAGAAGGGACTCTAGGACTCTTTGCAGGAGGTTGAGGAGAGCTGCCCCAGTGCGGAGATCCATGGGGAGCAGAGGGAACAGGAGGGGAAAGAAAGATGAGGCTGTCAGACTCATGCTCATCAGGTGCAGTGCTCCCTTCAGAACCTTCCCAGAAGTGCACGGGAAGGGGAACTTCCAGCCGTTGCCTGACCTTTGAGCCAGCCCTGCAGCCACCACCTCTGCAAAGCCAGGTGAGATGCTCTGGATGTCGCATCAGAGCCCAAACCTGGCCCAGGCTGGTCTCTTCCCTCCTGAAAGGTGATCCTCTTCAGATCACCGACACCTCTGCAGAAAAGACGAGTTGGCCTGGGACTGGCAGGTCTTGGGTTGAGGCTCAGTGAAAGTCAATCCTGATTCTGCAGGGCAGGGTGAAGGCACTCCTACCGAGTACGGAACGTTGGCTATTGAGGAAACGGATCAAGATACAGTAGCACATTTAAAGCAACTTTGCAGATGGTGAGTAGGCTGCAAAGGAAAACCCAGGACACACGATATTATGGACAAAACGAAAGCTTGAAACAGCAATAAATTTAAGGAAATGATTTCTGAAATCCCTAGACTGTCTGCGTACAGTCTGACCATATTAAAATGACTGTGCTCTTTCCACAGCTAAAGTACTTGACGTGCCTAAAGAAACCTTGTGTAAACAGGCAAATATACTTAATATACTTGCTCACATTTTATCAAGCAAAACCGCCCTTTGTTGTGGCACTGCGCTGTAAGCGTTGGCACAGCAAGTCGTTTTCATTTTCAAAATGGAACAGAAAAGAGGAACAGGTAGCGGAAGAGACCCTCCCAGGAAAACCACACAAAAACGTGCAAAATGCAGAGCGTTGCTCGGCAGGGTAACACCTACCTTCCCTGCTCTGCTTCTATGGGAGAAACTTTGATGTTTGGAAAGAACAGCCAGTGCAAAGCAATAGGCGCTTCCAAAGAACAATTCCAGTTTCTTTATCGAGGGTTAAAATTCGCAGTTTTGTGTGAAGCACGTTTATGACCTCTCTTTCCAAATGCTTCAAATGGGTTTTCTTTTTCCATTAGCTGCTTACCATTTGCACAAGATGGTTGCTTTGGAGAAACCAGCAGTTTGCCAGAAAACTATCCAAAAGGCTACAGTTTGGACATGAAGGCAAGAAGGGAATAGCTTTCAGTATTAAAAAAAGACATTTTCCATTAATATTTGGATATCAAGTGAGTAATTTCAACATGTGGAAGCTACTGCTGGGAAGGGATGTTCATCTGTTAGTTAATGAGCAAAAGCCGTCCAACCCATGCAGCCTCTCTGGAACCGACTGGGTGCTGGAGACGGGACAAGTGGAGCTTGTCTCAAAATAATATGGCCTGAGCCCAGCCTCTGCTAATGAGTCATTTTGATCTGGGAATGTTTCTTCAGTACAACTGCCTTCAGATCTGAGCATTGACATGCACAGCTGAAGCCTTCAGAGATGTAGGAGAGTCAGACACTGTTTCCAACACCCCCTTCAAGAACAAGACTTCAAGTGCTCCAAGCATCAGGCTCCACATATGGAGCCTTCTTACTCAAGTGGCACAAGTGCTGGAAATGGCCAAATCATCTCAGTTCTTTCTCCTCAAAAATACCTGTGTCCACAGATGTTTCCCACACAGAAGTTGGAAGAAAAAATGACTGTGAATAGTCAGTGTCTTTGATACTTGACTCTGTGAAGCTGAAGATTTAGCCATTTATCTGCAGTTAGAGGAGAGGTCTTCAAACAGTGGTAGCTCAGCTACAGTCCAAACCCTTCCCTGACAGCGCCTGGCTGTGTTGGGCAAGCAATGCTCAGATAGCTGACCGCATTGGAGCTGCACCTCAGCTGGAGATGTTCAACACCATCCTCTGAGGAAGATGACCTCCTACAAACTGGGAAGCCACCTCCAGTGTGAAATCTCTGCCTGCTGACTCTGCTCATAACCGGAATGATTGAACTGTTCTGGATGTCTCCAGAGACCTTCTGGGTTCCTGCTGGTACCAAGCTGCTCCCTGGAGAAGGAGTTCTGCTCAGAGAGGTGGATGGAAGAGCACACAGAGGCAGTATTCTGGATGTTTTCCACAACTGATATGGAACAAGAAGGATATTGGTATGATCACAAGTGAAAGAGAGAGGGGTTGGAACATATGAAAAGTATGAGAGGAGGGACAACAAGTTGTGCCAAGAAGAAAAAAAAAAAAATTAAAAGTAGGCTTTTCTGAGGTGAATACAAGAGGAAAGGAATGGATCTTATAAAAAAGTGGCACGAAGGAAGAGATAAGTTGGCAGATGCTTCTTTGAGGGCAAAGCTGCTCTGGCAGCCCAGCAGGGAGGTTGCTCTTCTGAAGACTGCTTGCTGAGCTAGCTTAATGCAGTGTTCAACAACACTCTTACAGCCCAGACAGGCAAGATTGAGGATGAAGAGACAGAATAAGTGAAGGGAAGGCAGAAAGGTCAACATTTGTAAGTCACAGGTGAGGAAGCCAAAGCTGAACAAGACCGACTCAGCAGCAACAGGAGGAATAAAGCTGTAAAGATGCTCCACAGGCTTCCAAGGTTTGAAAATTTGGGCTGAAAGCTACTGGTGCCCACATTCTGTCTGCTGGTAGCTGCTGGTAGCAGCAGACCAACTTGAAGAAGCCACAGGATCTCAGAGCAGCCACCTTGGGACAGCAAGTCTGTCTGTAGGATCTCTGGGAAGAGATGAATCCCACAGACACCTTTACTAGAGCCAGTTCTTTGCACCAGCGACAGAAGGGAGGCTGAGGACCTGCTCCCAAGCAGCAGGAGACCCCTGGAGACCAGGATGACCCATTTTAAGAAAGTTTTGCAGCTATAGAATAGTTCACAGCTGCCTCATGGCTGACCAAGGCATGCTCTACCAAGCGTGACTTAATCAAATAGTTTTACCTTTGTTCCCATGGTTAAATGAATGTAGGACTAGGAGGGAAAACCCCAAGTACCTCCTACATTCATCCAAACCTTCCATTTGCTTCTGACATTCCTTCTTTCCCTTCTCCCCTTGGCCTCCCAGGGCCAATAACATTGCCGTGCCGTAAGCTGGAAACAATTAATGCAGAGACAACAGAAAAACATCCTTTACAGATTCGTTCACATAAGTAATTGCATTAGCCTTCTCGGCAGAACTGTGTCGAAGCCAAAAGGCTCCTGGCTTCAGTGACTGCAGGTGGTTCCAATTAGAGTTGCCCTCGTACAAGTAAAAACACAGCCTTGCTGCAAGTGACAGTGATTCTGCGCCTACAGTAATTGTGTGACACGGGTATGATATTTGACTGCCAGAGACGTGGCTACCTAGTCTCCAGAACCAGAAGAGCGTGGATGGAGTTTACTTTAAACATAATGATACTACTACTTTACAGCGGCGGTATGTTTTCTACAGAAGGCTCATAAAATGCAAAGCATCTGTATGTGCAAAATGTAGAGTGATGCAGGAAAAAAAAAATCCTCATTAAAATCCAACAGATGAAACACAGAAGAAATTCCAGAGTCTTTGCCAATATTAAGTTAGCAGCAATTACAGCCACCGGAGACCAAAACTTTACAGACGTCTGCATCCCGTCAGCACATAGTTGCAAAAGGACAGGTAATGGTTCACAAATAGACCTTGCGCTATGATTCGAAAGGCCACACTAACCTGAACAGACACTCTCTATCGGGATGGAGCTGCTGCTATAGACATAACACTGGTGTTACAGTACTGCATTACATATTTATTGAAGTATGTATATTAAGTACTTAGCTATTTATTTAGGCAGTTTACTTAAATGGAGGGGCAAATCTGCATGGCTGACGACACTGGCCAAAGCAGTTGAAGCTGAGCTTCAGCATGGTCCAAAGAACGATGCCAAGCTCTACGGCCAAGCTCGATGAAGTCGATACGGGGTAGGGAGGGAGCACACCAGCAGCTGTCTCACACCTGCTCCAGGCAGGGCCCGTGCCATCAGGTGCACTGCTCCCCATCGCACATTTACAAATCGTTGTCTGAATTCTGGCCCTGGTTAAAAATAACAAGGGAAACAGAAGGTAAAGACATCTTTCCACAAAGGAGTGGGCTGGAAGTGGGTACCTCAAGGGTACGTCTATGAATAGATCCCTGGTGGGTGGGGCTCTTTTGGAACAGCAGCACTAATACACGACTTCACTTTTGGACCGATGTGTGGCACACACAAGTCACCAAAAGGCATTACTATTAGGGCTAAGTCAGCCCAGTAAGTCATATATGGCATGATCCATACAGTTAACAACAAGCCCAGAATTATCAGGACACGGGGGCTCACACTGCTGACGTGGGCTGACGGCCACCATACTCTCATCTCCAAGCCTGCCGTCCTGTGCTACTGCGTGTTGTTGCACGGATGCGAGAAGGTTCAACTGCAGCCTCCAGCTGCAGCAGAGCCCTCTTCCTTCCAACAGGTCCATTTCTAAGGGTTCGTCTAATGGGAACTTTGATTAATCAACAGGATAAGCTATTTCAAGGGGCTCAGCTAAGCCCCCAGTGCAGAGCAGGAAAGCCATTCTTTGCAGTGCCCAGGAGTTAGTATTTCTTCCTCTTTTCCATCCCTCTCTAATCAGCCGCCATCCCTAGGGAACAGCTGACACAGTCCCAGAAGTCAGGGAAGAAAATAGTTTTGAGGTAGGAGTCATTGCTTTGGGGATGAATTATTCAAAGCAGGGCATAAACAGGCATGGTACATTTTAATGCATGTGGGGATTTAATCAAACTTAGTTTCCTTTTCCACTAGTGCAACTGGGAAGAGTCTGTGAAACTGTAAGATGTCAAATGTTTAAACCTGACAAGTTAATTCCTGCATTGTGGAGCCAAGAACAGATGTGAACCCATTAACCTCCACCTGTTGTAAATCTCCAGCAACTTCTGTGCGCTCAAGGGATGCCTCATGACCAGCCCATCAAGCATTGTGTGGCTGGTCAGGGGACATCCACTCCTCTGGTCTCTAAGAGCCCCTTTGGGCTCTGTAAGGAGCCAGCCAGCTCTGATACACCCTGACACCCTGTTCACGGCACTGCCTGAGTCCATACGAGGAGCTGGGAGACCTCCTGAATCTCTTGGAGGGGAGGAGGAGAGAAACCACCAAGCTGCACCTGAGGTATGGGTGAGCTCCTCTGTAGCCTAAATCCAGCCTGAAAGACCAACCTCAGTTTCTTAAGCCAGCAGAGATATGCTGTGATGGTCTCCCAGCCCACCCAGGATATAATGAGAAAGCTTTCTCATTATGCCAAGTTTTGGGTTCAGTGAATTGACATTTCCCAGCAAAGAAAGGTTTTACTGGAAAATTCCTAAACCAGATCTAATTTGATCCTGAATGTAATAAAAATTCCAGACCAGGTCTTCGAGAGCTGCAGCTTCAGAGCTCGAGGCAAGGTGGAGTGATGCCACCTCAGCAGGGACCTGGCACAGGGTGCTTTGGCCAGCTACTTCCCTCTCACTCTTTATGGACATTCCAGTTTGCCTTTACCTTAAACAACCCAATCTGTGGTGGACAACTATATGTAATCTTGCGTTTGGCAGTGGATGGTGCAGGCCAACGCATTCATGATTCAATGTTTGTCTTGGTCTGGAGTGAGTCAACTTTGCCCTTCAGGACATGGTTATCTATTCCCTTATGGTGTGCTTCCTCAAACCCTGTAAAAGAGGCTTTTGGCATTGCTCCCTTCCTGTCATTCCCTATTAATCACATGGAGGTTGGGAGAAAAAAAAAAGTCAGAGTAGCACTTTAGTACTTATTTATGTTAAGATAAATAAAATTAAAAAAAAAAATTGGGTAGGAGTCAATGCCCATCCAAGCTGATGGGCAGAGACTTAAAAGTAATCTGCAGCCCAAAGGCATACAGAGTCACATTCTGGGAAGAGCAAAGTTCCTTCAAAACCACCTTCTTATTTAGAGTTCCATGGTAGGCAGCCAGAATTTTCTCATCAATTATGCAGAAAATGGATTTAATTGCTGGCCTTTCAAAACTAGACTTGTAAATGGACCTCCTTGTCACAGCAGTGGCGTCTGACCACAGCTCAATTGCTGTGTCTTGCATCTGCATGTTCAAGATGTTGCTGAATCCCTGTGGTCAGAGGAAGACATTGACCGTGGAAACATCTGAATCACAGGACAACAGACAGTGAAGAGCTGAGGCTGTTCCAATGGTGCTGAAGCACAAAGGCAGGGAAAGGCAGACCTTAGGTCATCTCCTTCTCTATGCATGCAAGATGCACATCAAGGCTTTGACCAACCATTAGTTAAAGCCATCACCAAGAATTTTGAAAAACCATCCCTCTGGTGGGAAGGTACGTGTGAAAGAACAACCAGTTGAGTCCCCCAGCCTCACGCTATTAGATCAGTATATACGTGTGCATCAAAGAGCTCAGAGACTTACCCAGTGGCAGTGACATGCCTTAACTGCTTTTTCAAGCCTCACTTGGTGACACTTGGGGCTCTTAAGCATTAACTAGGAGCGAGACAAAACATTTCTCTCCACTAAGATGCGCCCCTCCTGACTGCCTACACAGCTGTACAGGCTCAGAGGCACATTTCTTTCCCACCAAGTGTCTGGTTTAAATTAGACTCAGAAACTTGTTCCAGATACCAGAACATGGAGAACTTGTGACTCATGCTCCATCATGCATATTCTGTCCCAGGGGAGCCTGGTGCCTCCTATCAAGCAGGGAAAGGAAAACCCAGTGATGCCTTAAGGGTACGGCAGGAGGGTGCTGCAGCAACAGGGAGCTACCAAGGAGTCTACACATCATACGTATACTCAGCCAGGACTTGCAAGCAGAAGTCAAGCCAAGTCAAGGTGAAGCAGAAGTCAAGGTGATTTAAAGTCTAGGATGGAGATTCACTTTCCACAACAGGACAAACACATGCTTCTGAGCAATTCCCAAGGGAAAAGTCGCTCAAGCACGGCAGACTGTACCTTGGCAAACCTGTGCGCAGAGGGAGAGTCTGCATTTGAGGGAGCTGGAGGATTGATTACGTGGTAACAAACAACTAGTGAGCTAGCCCATTTAAAACTCTTGTGATCAAGAACATTTACGTGGATACTATCCAAAGGTCCCCACCTTTCTCTTCGGCCGCTAAGGTGTCTTTCCAGCTGTTCAACTTGGTTTTCTATCTAGTATCTGCAGTGGCAGCAAGAAAAAAAGAAAAAGTAATTGCAAAGGGATGTTTTCTCTTACACATGGGAAGAAGACAGGCAGGATTAATGCCAGTACCACCTGCCTGGGAAGGAAGGAGACTGAACCCTTTCTTTTGCCCCACGTGCATCCTCCCAGAGTGCCTGGGTAACAACTGAGAAAGACCAAATCTAGAAGCCAAAAGTTTAGCAGCAGCCTACAGAGGTGATTGGCAGAACGGAAAGCAGGATTTTTAGGGATAAGACTCCCGCAGTTCTCATGTAATGAGTTTCTGGATAGTGAGCTGGCAACGTAGCGTCCCAGGTTCCCAAGGAAGCTGGCAGGGACCTCTGAGCACCATGGATGCCTCTACCCATCCAGCTAGCAGCACTCCCCTTCATCCCACACCAGGCTGAGACCTTCCTTCATCACAGACTCATCATAAAAATCAAGTGCTCACAGGGCTGCCCAGCCGGGTGCTTTATTTCCTACCCAGAATTAAACTAGATAGAGTCCATTCACATAGAAAAGCTATGAATAAATTTGCTGCCAAACTCCACGGTTAATACTGTAAAAAAGCCTTCCTGAGATCCTACTACTATTAGTCACTAAAATTGACAGGAATCCTTAAAACTTCATTTCCTCATATCATCTGTTTGCTTCTTAAAGTGTGCGCTGCTCACCAAAACCCACCCAGACAGTGAAGTGCAATTCACCCTATGCACTCCTTTAGCCAAGCTCACCATACACCACTGACTCGTTTCAAAGCAAATCAACTCACATAGAAGTAGTGGATAAGGCTTATGCTACCAACAGCCAGAAGTTTAAAACCAACAAAAAAAAATTCTCAGCATCAGAAAGCTCTTCTCTTTCCATTAAGGTACCATAGTAAACAGAGTTTATTGAAAAAGGAGCTCAGAAAAATATCTGTATATGAAGGTAATTGTGGGCATGGTAGAGACTGAGTTATTTTGATAATTCATTCTTCAAAGGACTCAAGGTTTTAGGTCTGTACTTCTCCACTTCATTTTGAAGATGATTGAACCGAAGAATACAATTTCAGAGTTAATATGCACACGGAGGACGTTTGCTTCATTTCATCTCTATTTCAATACCATTGACTATGAAGTGATATCAATCAGTTTTTAAAAGCCTAATAATGCCTTTTGCCCGAAAATGAATTTAGTGAATTCATAAATGGCAGAACTGATAATTCCACAAAGATTTAATGTTACATTTTTTTCCATGTTTTTAGTACTCCAAAATATTCTCTTGATAGGAGTAATGAATGAGCAGAAACAAGAAAATCCTAGAAAAGAGCTTGAGAGGGAAAAAAAAGCCCAAAACACAAAGTGCAAGACAAAACAGGGCTCCTTTCCCTCGGGTGGCCACTGCTCCCACCAGCCTCATCCCTGGTTCATTGCTTTCCATTCAAGTTCTCTATTTTTATTTTTTTTTAAACTTGAAATTGCATTAACCAACAGCTTAAAACGCCAATCCCGTGAGAGGGTAGCTACCGTGAGAGCAGGTACAACATGTACCTTTACTGAAACCATCCAATGGCCCTTTCCCACTGTGAGATAGCCCCAATGTAAAGACTCTACTGTTGTGTGGGGCCATCACGTCATACAGCACAACTGCCCGTGTTGAGATATAACCCAATTTGCTCTTTTAGAGCCACCTTCTATATCACTGTACAGACATACTGCTGATAGAAAATGGCCTATCTGGAAGGGACCAAGACTTCAAGAAATCATGAACTTCTCTCAGGATATGGAACAGTGGAAGCTTGTTGCTATTTAGACTTTAAAAAAAAAAAAAATACTGGTCTTAGCTACAGTTTACTTTTCCCACTTAGAAACGTGGAAAAGTTTGTTCAGCTTAAAATTTCCTGTTTGGCATTAGCAGCTGCTGGCTATGATATTTATAAATATTTCAGCAGACATTTCTAGGGGAATCTGGTTACAATTAAACAGCAAGCAATGCAGCTCTGCAGTCCCTCGCTCCCGGGCAGAATTTGTGCCGCCTGAGGTTACCCGCGGGAGAAGAGGGGTTGCTTCTGGGCGAGCGTCAGCAGCCAGCGGTGTAACTTTAGGGGGCCTGTTGTTAAACAGGAAAGTGAAATCACTCGCTTGTGGTATCCAAATATAGTAGCTCAGGAGGAACATTTGGTCAGCAGACCCGCGACCACCTACTCCGAGCATTACTCATTGCGCTTGCCTCGCTCCCCAGTGCCCCCGAGCATCCCCAGGGCGCGCAGTGCAGCAACACGTTTCTCCAAGCCAAGCATCCCTCCCAGCCCACCAGCCCCATACGTCCCAGAATTTTGTGCTCTCCCTTGGTTACACCCACCCTCAGTTTCCCCCAATTCTTGTTAATATGACCTAAAGCTAAGCAAGTCAGAGTCAAGGGCAGAAGGAAGAGCCCAGATGAAGACAACACTTTGATTTGAGGGGGAGTGGCTTCAAACTGGAAGAAGGTAGATTTAGATTAGATATTAAGAAGAAATTTTTCACTTTGAGGGCGGTGAGCCCCTGGCGCAGGTTGCCCAGAGCAGCTGTGGCTGCCCCATCCCTGGAGGTGTTCAAGGCCAGGTTGGACGGGGCTTGGAGGAGGTGTCCCTGCCCAGGGCAGGGGGGTGGAACGAGATAATCTTCAAGCTCCCTTCCAACCCAGACCGTTCCATGATTTCCCAGGCAGGTCTGCCCATGGCTTTCTGAAACATTCACCACTGCTGAACCAAAGGCAGATTACTTCTCCCCAGGTAGCCACCACCTCACTTCAGGGCTTCCCGTGGCAAATTTCTTCCCATCTTTTTTAAATCGCCTCTGATATGATCTGGACTGCTCTAGTCCTAAAAAAAAAAAAAAAAAAGAACAACAAAAAAAAACAACCACACACACCACACACCACCAAAAACACCACACACAAACCACCCACAAAAAAAACACAAACACAAAACATCTCAGCATCTCCTTGGACTCAGCAAGACTTTTGCACAGTTGAGGCACAGCATCCTGCGTGGACATACTTTCAACCCCTCAGTGCCATCACCCAGTGATGGGCAGAGGAGGAGCAGGAGAACGTGGCTTCCCAGAGAGGCAGCTCGCTCTGAGGAGTCAGGAAACCCGATAAGCAATGAGGCAATGGTGTCACCTCAGTGACCACTAACCTGAAACAGCAGCTGCCCTTTTTGCTGTAAAGGTACTTAGCAGGGGAGAGATTACTCAGAGGAATGGCAGATGAAGAGGACGTACACCAGTGAGCTGCTTTCCCCCAGACTGTCTGATTTTTACCTCCTTAACACCAAATCTTGCCCTCTCCCTGTGTAAAGCCAGGGCAGCCCCAGCGCCTCTACACCGTGCCCCAGTGACACCAGCCACACAGCTGGGACCTCATGGCAAGCAGGGTTCCCATACCCAAGCCAAGGCATGGATGAGCATCTTTCTTGCCCTGTCTGCACACCCAACGGAGAGCATCTCCCAAATCTGCACCAGGAGCTTTTTGGGCACAGAACAGGACCATGTCTGAGCCTGCACAGCTCAGCCAGTCCTATTGTGGCTCATGGTTCAGTGCTGATCCAGCTCAGTGTCCCATCTTTTGGAACCTCAACTCGGATATCTCTGCAGCTTCACAGGCATTTCAGACTTGGAGCACAGGTCATTTTATTACTCTTTCCCTACATTTCAGGCTAACAGCAGCAAGGATGTAAGGTAGAAGCAGCGCAAAAGATGAAAGCCCATAAACAATTCTGCAGTCAAAAGCTTTTATGGGAGAAGTGACTTTTAAGTTCCTCATTTGCTGATTTTACGTAAAAAGAGGCAAAATATGCTGAGCAAATAAAAGGCATAAATGCACTGCCTCACCCCCAGTTTCCGTCCGTACGCAATAGTGCCATGAACTTCTTAAAGAGCAGCATTTCCTGAACCTCAAGTGCTCGCAGATGGTGTTGTCCCGGAGCACTTTCTGCTGATGTTCCATGGTTCCCTTTGCCTTGCGTGACTACTCTGCAGCTTTGGTTTGTTTATTCCACTTTTTCCTGCTCTTTAGTTATGAGCTAAGGAAGGGAACCAGCCACTTTTGCTAGTTTAATCACTTGCTGGTGCCAGTGCACGTCCGCGGGGTGATTAACGGGGTGTGTCACTACCATTCATGTGAGCGAAAATTGCAAAATCGTGTCCCTTTAGCTTGAGTGTGGGGATGGATGTCCCGTTGTCAGGGATGAGCCTGTAAATATTTCTGTCTGGGCACTTTGGGGTCTACATGATAGGAAGGGTGAGGGGATCTGTTATCTGTTGAGTAGGACCAGACAGACTTGGTAGGGCACCCTGTCCAGCCAGACCCACAGCCTGGACTCCGAGATGCCCACCATAAGCCAGTTCCAAGCTGGAAGCCACATCACCACACGAGCCTGTCTGGTGTCCAAAGCCACGAACACGCTGACAGCATTGCTAGAACATACACCATGGTGGGTGTAGGCATGCTCACAGCAAATGGATTTGTCTTCAGACTAGCGTTATAAAATCAGGCTTAATTATAAAGTCATGACTGCTGTCACTGTCATCATGACACTTCACCTTTCTTCAGAGCCATCCTCTGGCTCTTCATGGAGGTTGGTAACTCCACAAGTGCTGCATGTACAAAGATAGTGTTGTAATACTTGGGGGTTATATGGGATTGCCACCTAACAGTCACTGTAAAAGGTCACTTATCCCAACTCTATACTTTGAAACGAAAGCAGAGAGCTAGAAGACCTACCCAGAAACAGTGGTGGAAATCCTGAAATCTATGAATTCATCTTCCCGCCTCCACAAAACCACAAATTCAACAAATGCCCTCAGAGGGCCTCCTGGTTTCACACAACTATTTTCCAAACAGGAGATCTCTGTTCATCTTCCAGAAGTAACAGATAAAATATAACCAGTTTTGCATAACAGGGCTTGATGCACAAGCTGCACGTGAAAAAAAAATAAACTAATGAAGGTGTGACTTCAGTTGATCCTTCCAATAGGACTTTATCTAACTTTAGAACAGAGAAAAAAAAAAAAAAAAAGAGAGAGGTATCAAGTCAAAAGCCTGAGAGGCAGCCAAGTTCTCTGAAAAGCTGCAGAAAAGTCAAGGGGAGGCGTACCAGGAAAGAGATGTGCCTGGGCCAACTCATGACAATTCTTTAAAGAATTTTTTAGTGTACCATGAATGGCAGCATCCAACAAACCCTCCCCATCACCTTCCTTTCCAGGAGGTGATAACTGATCCTTAGAAATGTTATTCTACCTTAGCAGGAGGATGCCTTCGTGCGGCGCAATGGCTGTGTGACTCACTGTGCACTCGATACCCCTCTGCTCTCGCACCAAATGACTTCTAGGAAAAATGCTGAGCTTTTGCAAACTATTTACTCCTAAAAATATTACAAAACAGTAAGGCATCATTCATTGTTGGAAAGAAAGTCCCCCTGAATATTTTTCTTTGGGGAATTTGCAGATTGCTGCAAAACTTCTCAAATGTCTCACCAAAAAGGACTCGGAAGAAAAACAATGCAAGAGTTGCCTGAGCCGCAGCTGGATGCTTCCAGTGCCGATTGCTCCTTCGAGCCCGTCTTTCACCAGCACTAGTATTAATTACCCTTTGTTTTCCTTTTTGCTCCTCCTGAGACAACAGCTAACAGGTGCAATGACTTTCCAATAAATCACGTGCAGAAACAAGAATTTACGTACAGTGGAAAGGCAGGGAGTACAATTCCTTCCAGCGATGGCATGTGGGTGGCTTCACCCCTGCCTCCAGGTTTGGCTTTCAGGGGTCATCCTTCTGCAGCACATCTGGCTGCGATGCACATCTTGGCTTCAGTCAAGCCCCTGCCTGGCCTTTGACACAGGCAATGGCTTTTTCCTTTCCACCTTTCTCGTAACGAGGCGCGGGAGCTGCCATCGCCCACCCCACAGCCCTCCCAGCCTGACCTCCCCCAAGACCCGGCACATGGGGCAGGTCAACTCCAAACCTCTCCTGTACACCAAGCAAACAGTGTTGCGAGATTTCCATGATGCTGGAAGAGCACATGTTTTCCACCGCGGCGCTGCATGCGAAATCTCTCCTGGGACAAAGCACAGCGCTGCTTTTTCTCTTGCTTTAAATATATTTGCAGGAGGCCACCGGAAAGTAAAAGAATTTTCTAGAAAAAAAGCGTCTCTGGCTCTTGTCTCAAGATGTAAATGAGCAAAACCACCACACTAAGCTTCCTGAAACGCAGCATTTCACGCTTAACGTTTGCTTTTCCAGCCCTTCGGAGGTGCTGCTTTCTTTTCCCTGCTCCAACCCAGGAGAGCACTGGTGCTCAGCCGGCACAGGAGCCACCCGCCAGCATCGGCCCAGCCGCCATCACCAGGCATCAGCAGGACTTCAGGACTTAGCAGAGCACATGCTTAAAAGCTGTATTTTTCCTAAATGGATTTCTGCATACATTTAATTATTTTGTTGAACTGGAGCCACTGCAAGTGAAGGAATCATTATTCTAAAAAAGTAAACAAGGGCGGCTGCACATTCCTGCAAATTTTCAATAGCAAAACACTCTTGACTCTGGAGGAGGAGCAAAGCAAGATTCTCCTCCAAAAGCCTCGTATTTGCTCTCAGTTTGGCTCTTTTTGCCCCAGCCCTGGAGAGAGTTCCTGCAGAGGACAGCCTAGGTTTGAGCTCATGGTGGCACGCACCCGCGCACTTCAGGTGCTTTCAGGTGGAAATATCTGACAACGTGAGAAACCAAAACCCACTGGTACAGCATGGTTACGTGCTGAACACCCCACTGGCGGTTGCCACAAGAAGGCTAATCCTAAACGCTGCTGTCACACGGCTGCCCCAGGGACTCCGCAGGGCTTCACCCACCAGCACCTTAATGGGGCTTTGTTTCTTTCCCCACCCCAAAGTGCTGCTGCCTGGAGACTCCTGGAGCTGTGGGGTGGGGTGGGGTGGGTACACAGGGTAGCCCCAGCTCCTCCATCCCACCACAGCCCTCGGCTGGGACATCCCTCAGGTTCCCACACCCAGCCAGGCTCGCAGGAGCCCTCTGCCCCTCAGCCAGCACTTCCCCAGGAGACTTATGTTTCTCTTCAGCACCAGCAACTTCCTTCTGCCTTTCACTTCCACCTTTTGTCACATAAAAAAAAAAAAGTCTCTAAAAAAATGACAGATGAGTTTTATATTCCCATCATCTCAGCACTCCTCATTTCCCCATCTTTCAGCTGCTCGCCTCTCGCTTCCTCCCTTTACACCCCTCAAAGTAATAGCATCTTGTTCCCCTTGGTGGGATGACCGCCAGCACCCGCCCTCCTCCACAGGGATAACGTACGGGGGGAACATCCATGGGGGAAAACATCCCCAAAGCATCACTGAATGAAAGCGAGAGACAGGGTCCCTGCTGATCGACTAAAGCAGCTCAACCATTGCTGTTGATCTCAGCCATCTGGGTAACCCTCCCTGAGCACAGTGGGGTGAGAAACCAACTTGGAGCAGGGGAAAGCAGGGAATTAAGTCATCCCAAGAGTTTCCACCAACATGAACTGTCATCTGGAGACACCAAAGCCCTGGTGGGCTTCCAAACACAGAGCCCGTGGGAAGGGACCCTGGGACGGCTTCCCAGGATGTGGGATCCCAGGGAAATTATAGAGGCGATACCATGGGGACATCATCCCTGCATCCGTGGCACTGCGGGGAGCTGCTGCTGGCACCCACAGTGGCTACGGGGATGGAGCAGGCAGCAGGAGGAGCAAGGGAGGCAGCACTGCCAGAGGGCCGGGGAGGATAAGTAGTGGGAAAGAGCAAAAAGGGAATTGGATTGAAAGGATAACACACCTCTATCTACTGTAAACTCCACAAGGTCTTGCGGACCTGGTGTCCCCCTCAAAGCAAACCTAGTAACATCAGGGCATATGCAAACCACAGAGATCAGCACTGCATCACCACCAGCCCCAGCGCCTGCCCATAAACCAGGCAGTGGAAAGCCGGGGCTGTATTCCCAGGAGATGGAAACTGCTGTCTCAGCAGATGGGACTTCTTGTAGTTGCTAAGCACGTCTAAGCAAATTTTCCCCTACTCCCATCTACTCAACTGGCTTCATTTTGCAAAGAAACACTTAATTAGTCACCAGGCCAGACACCGAGCAGGTACCAGAAAGGGGCACTCACCTAGATGAGGGTGAGATCTACTTTCCACCTTCCCAAGTTGTGAAGGACCTCATATCACTCAGTCATGAAGCATCACAGAAGACAAAAAAAGCAAAGCAAAGGAAAACAAAAAAAGGCATGACTCTACCCTTGCAACTGCATGTGCTACTACTGAGCAAGATGCAAGGTGGTTTGCCCTCTCTCTCAGGCTTTTGTAGGAGTTAGTAATTAATTATTCTAATGACAAAAAGCTGAGCCTCCCCCAGGAACCAGTCCCCTGATAGGACTCCTCTTTCTTGGGCTGCTGGGAATAGGTGGCTCAAAGGGCTCCTCATCACCACTCCGGCCTTAAATACCAGGATTGCGTCATGCCAGAAAAACAAAAAGATGAGATTGGAGGTTGGGGGAGGGAAATAAAAGAAGAGCTTGATTATTTTTCACACATTTGAGTTATGCAGATGGCTCACAGCAAATGGGATTTCAATTTGGGCTTTTAATAGAAGAAAAACTACCATGTTCCTCAGCCAGAGCAACCAAAAAAATAGGGATTTTTTGTATTGTGTACTTGATACCCCTTTTCTTGTTTGTTTTTTTTTTTTTTTTCCTCGTAATCCTGGGTTTCACCAAGGTAATAACTGCCCGGGGAGTGAATATAAAGCCCTGACGGGGTGCAGCAGTGCCGTCGGCACCATGCCATGGAGCACAGAGCTCCAGCTGTCGGCGAGGGCAGCTGAGCATCCAGCGGGAGGGATGGGCACAGCTGCCCTGTGCTCCCTGAAGTGTGTGACAGTGACTGCTCGTGAAAGTGCCACCGAAAAATGATGACAGGCCCAGCTCAGAGAGGAGAAACGCTTTCCCATTGCTCACTAGTGACTATTAGACCTGTAAATACCGATCCAACCAAATCTGACCCCCCTCTTTCCCAGTGCTCAGGTGGTCAAACTGTGCCATCAGGCAATTCAAACCAAACTAAGAACCAAACAAGCATTATCATCACTTGTCATATTTATATTTTTGATTTTATTTTTAATTTTTATTAAAAAACCAACCATTATTAAAAATTAATCAGGCTTCAGCCAGGGAGAACTCTCATTTCAAGCTCGTGAACAAAACGCAGCACAGTTAAAACCCATAGGCATAAACAAAACCCAATTTAAAAAAAAAAAAAAAAAAGAGAACAGCTCAAACCATAGCTTATAATCATGCAGTTTCCTCAATGTTAATAGAGAGGCTTTTGTTAAAAGCCCTCAATTCAGAATTTCATGGAAGACTTTTAAAACACAGGGGAAGAAGGAAACACATGCTTGTTTTAAAAAACAAAACAAAACAAAACAAAACACCACAACCAAAAAACCCAGGAAAAAAAATTGCTTGGGTAATGGTTAATTAATTCAACAAATTTGCTTCCTCCAAAGCAATCCCTGTTCGCCCAGCCATACACTTGGCCCCCGCTGATGTATTTGCTCAGAAAGCTGAACATACACAATTCCTGCCAAGTCATTCTGGCCAAAATCTCCCAGTTCTGGCACTGGTTTGGAGGGGAGGGGGGGGTTGTGAGATCATACCTGGCTTCCCACTTCGGGAGCCTGGAGTTTGCAGGGCCAGAAGGTACCACTGGGAGCCTGGAAAAGGGGCTTTAATTCAGCCCCTTTTGGTCTCCCCCAGTGACACAGCGCCAAGGTGAGCTCTAAGCTTCTCTCTGAGCTCCTGAACCAGCGCACAATTAAGCGCCCGCCCTTGTACGTACGTATCAAGCCCAAAACTGGCTATGTTAAAAATTGCAAATTAGTGACTACTTTGTGAAAAGGAAAAAACAAACAAACAAACAAAAAAACCCCAAACCCCAAACCTATCCTCAGTGTGGGAGCTTTAAGGTCAAACCCAAATAAAAACGGTCTTAAAATATATACATATATATATATGGCTTTTCATTTTTCCTATCCATTTCATTGGAAACAAAAATAAATTTAAGGGTGATATTTGGTTTTTAAAAACGATTCTGTCCTTCGCTTTCGCTGTCAGCCGGAGCGGATGGGATGGAGGCGCTGACTGCGGTTGCTCACGACGCGGCTCAGAATCCACCCGAGTTCTCCTTCATCCTCGCTAGTAACCGGGAGTAGACGGGGGCTGCAAGAGAAGACCGAGTCGGGTGGGACAAACACACAGCACGTCCCTGTCCCCTCCCCTCCCGGCTGTGCTACGTCTTGCCTGGAGCAAGACAAGAGAATAAACTTCTCTTTAAGGGACAGGGATGTACAATGGAAATCAGAAACAAACTAGAGAAGTTGTTTTACCTAGTCGAGGATTCCTCTGAGAAACCTGCATGGAAAGAAAATAAAAGGTTTGCATAAACACAACAAATCCCCGACAGCTATAAGAACGGTTTCCATGTCAATGTATTAATCCGTAGTCTCCGAAAACTACGGATGACTGACTCTTCATTATTGGAAGTTGACATACATAGTACCATGCCAAGGTTACGTTCACAGTGTGCTGCAAAACCGTAGGCTTCGTGTCGCAAAATGTGTTATTTCTTCTATAATTACATCATGTAAGCAGAGAGGATTGGTCATTCCAGGCAACACATACACTCAGTCTCTTTGGAAGTCAAAATCTGAATGTGACACTACCTTCCAATCATTATTACCGAAATATCATTTCAGTAGTTCTACAGTGAGAGATTTTTTGTCTTTTACCTTGGATAACGCAGATGCCTGTTTGAAGATTTCTAATGCGGGATCCGCAGGTTCGTCACCTCTCTCTTGTGGCCTTGAAGCTAAGGGTGGGACACAGATAGCATTGAAATACTCTTCCAAGCACGCAGGCTGCTTCCTTCCAATATTTTGGAGGATGTGTTGAAAAATCCCATAACAGACTAATCCTCCTCAATAAACTGAAGCAATTGCCTTGTGTCACCTCTCCCTCCCAACGCAGCTCTACTGTAATGGTGCGGCTCTACATATTTCTAACCAAGGACCTACCCTGAGGCTGTAAGACAGAGTTCACGGCATAAATCACACCATTTGTGGCCATGATATCGCTTTCAGCAACTGGCTCCTTGTTGATATGTATTACGTTGTTTTTCTGTTCAGGAAAAAAAAAACAATAAAAGAAAATTAGAAACTTTTGTCATCGGCGGTTTCCAATTTTATTAAAAAAGCCCTCTCTTTGCATTCATTCATTTACTGGATGGCTGTAGGCATTTTCGTTCCTCTTGCCAATTAAGGAGAATATAAAAACAAATTATAGCCTGAGCAGTTTGTCCTGGAGCGGCTGGCAGGCTGCAGAGCACGGAATTTCGCGGTGCGCTGGCTGGGAACGCTGTCCCCTGGCAGCGGAGCACATCCACCAGCGGAGAGGGCATCAGGAGAGGGCAGCTCAGGGCTGGACATGGGAAGAGTCTAGCATGCAGGTTGGCCAACTCAGTGTCCTTGGAAAAACTGGCCTTTCCGTTTTTATCCTGCATTTTCTTCCTTATGCACAGAGTGGGTCTTGAGTTATTTATTTTCTGAAAGATTTTTTTTTTCCCCCCTCAATAGAGGACTCTATATTTTCTTAACGCAGTGCAGAATTTGTGAAATGAAATTATACATCTAAATAAATCCTGCTGCGTTAAAGGAGCCCATGCTGAGATCATTTTTGTTACACTAAAAAAGATGTGTTAGCTGAACAAGCCATTCGTTTAATTTATTTATGCTTTTTCCCCCCATGACTCAGGTTTAAATTTATAACAGCTCCTGGAAATCATTTACAATTGGTCTTCTGGGGAGAAAGCTGAAGCAAACCACATTTCAAGACTGCCAGCTTGTTGAACTGAACACATGGCGACAGTCCCTCTGCTATAGCCCAGAAAACACTGTTTGGTGGGTCTGTGCGCACATTTAGAAGAGGTTCCCGCACCATCCAAATGCGCGCAGATATACCTTGGTCCTGGAGGTGGACAGCTAAAGACGGACCACAGCCCCGCTGACCGCGGAACCCCATCCGAGGTGACTCACCATGCTGACTTCCAGTTTATCTCCCTGCATGGACTTCAGCCTCACAAGGGCGTTGACGGCGCCGCTCACCAGGATCTCATCAGCCACGTGGAATTTGAGGATGTTGGCAAGCTCCTTGGCATTACCTGGGGGAAGAAAACATTTACATTTGCAAAACAGCATCAGCGCTTGCTTCCCGTATTTCATGTGCTGGAATGGCGTTACATGGAAAATACCAGAATTTCCTGAAAGTGCAAGGAAAAAATGTAAAATTGAAAAGACTGGGCAAAAGGACCGGGTTGGAGCTGGTTAGGGCATTGAGGCCGTTCCTGCCTGGACAGGTCAGGGTCCCAGCGAGTCCAGAAGGACACTCTTCCAATGTCCCACCTCGGTACGTACCAAACCTGCCCTATACCTGAAATCCCTCTCTCTTTTTTTTTTTTTTTTTTTTTTTTTCAGTCCCTCATTCTCTCACTGTGCACAGCATGAACCTGCTTCTGTTGCTGCTTTCACTTCCCAAAGAAGTCTCGGGGGGGTTGGGGGGGGGAGAAAAAGGCCTGTGTGAAATAAGGAAGCAGACAGAGCACAGTGGGTATTTACAAACATCAATACTTTCGCCAACACCAGTGTCACTTAGCAATAATCCCGATGGCTGAAACTGCAGGATTCCGGGGTAGGAAGGGGAAAAGTGCAGGAGAAATGTCACTAATGACTCGCAGGTTGCTGGCCTCATCCCCCCCCCCCACCGAGTGTCTACTCATCTAGCTGCACTTTGAAACTCAGCTGCACTTAGGAAGGAAAGATGCTTCCCCTTCGCCATCTGTTTTCCAGAAGAGGCGGTGACGTGCACAGCACGGGCCGGCAGCCCCGCTGCACCTTCTGCTTTAGAGGATGCAGCATCACCGACAAAACCCGCAGACAGGCAATGGGGAACAGCTAGTGCAAAGACGGCTTCCATCTACAAAACCAGGGCAGCTCCTTCAGCAAGGGGGACTTTTTGTGTCACTGCCCGTAACTGAATGCACTATCATTTTTTTTTCCGTTACAGTTTTTCTAGGGTGGCCCCGGTTCACACTGCCTGTCCTCACCAGCATGATTCACTTCTTCATCAGAAGCGTAAGCTAAATATTTGCGTGAAAAAAAGAAGAACATCTGAAGTGGCTGCATCTGGGATACTTCATTCCTGCAGCCGTTTACAATAGCTGCAAAACAGTTTTGAAATATTTATATATTAAGCACTAGACTGGATGTGCAGCCTGATATTACCAGTTCCTCCATCCCTGTGCTTAAAAGGATAACCAGCTACCAGGGCAGATGCTTCCCAAATTATGATGTCAATGTTTGGTTGGGCTTTAATGACGAGAAGACATTACACTCAAATACCTGACATTGTTTCCAACCACAGCCAGTTTTCAACAAGAACAAAATAAAAGATTGTGCTGCTTCTCCAGAAGAGCGTTATTAAACATTCCCGTGTTTTTTTTCCACACCCAGCTGCACGCCTGTGCTTTTCGGGATATTGGTCTCCATCTGTGCTATACTGAAACACTTGTTGTTTTCTCAGGATCAGATTGGACTTCCTGCTTTGTCCATGTACACATAGATGGAGCAACAGCTCCATCCCTTCACTACTTAAATTTCGTGCAGTGTAACTTGAAGCTGAAGTTATTTGCAAAACTTCCTTTAGGCACCCTGGTCCCATGTGGTTGACAGCCGCATTCTCACTTCTTTCATCCCTGACTTGCAAGGCAGAGATTGAATTGGTTCCTCTAGAAACACCTTAGGGTTACCTCGCTTACACCAGCCAGCACAGCCGAATTTAAGTCATAGTGAGTTTGTAGCACAGACTACAAACATGTGTTCCAAGCACAAGAAAAGTATAAGCCCATGCCCACGCTTTGTGTGGGAGTTCAGTGCCGCTCTGCGCGTCCTCAGCTTTATGCTGGATAGGGCGTATCCAAATCAGTTGTGTAGGAAGCCCATGCTTCCAACAGACAGGGTCAAAGAACGAGATAGGGCAGAGAAACTCAGCCATTCCTCCCCTACCATGCCAGTCACACACAGCAGCTGTTCAGCTGAATCTCTAAAGATGCTCACCCATTAGTTTGTTCAGTTCCCCTTGGGGCATGGCTCGGAAAGCTTCGTTCGTCGGAGCAAACACCGTGAAGGTACCCGGTCTGTTCAAGTTCTCCGTTAGACCTGCAGACTGGATCGCAGCCACCAGTGTACTGCAAGACAAACATACATAAAATGCTTCACTATGAATTACTTTGGTTGGTCTTTGAGCAATTGCACGTTGTGTTCAAAAGAGAGCTGGGAAGTTACAATTGCAAAATCCTGCTGGGGTCCAGCAAATGGCAGAAGCAAAGAATGGTTTGGGTTGGAAGGGACCTTAAAGATCATCTAGTTCCAACCTCCCTGCCATGGGCAGGGACAATTAGCCAAATCAATTAACCAAAAAGTTGATTAGGTAGGAAAGGAGCCTGTGAGGTCCAACCAGAACATCTGAGAAATGGCAAAGCAAGCTGGGAATGCTGAACCTTTGGGCACCAAATGGCAGCGAGGGGACAGAGAGGGCTGGCCACAGTGGCTCTGATGGGCAGAGAAGGTATCAGAGTCAGCTTCTTACTGTATGAAGCGGGACCACACACTCTTGGCTTACAGTTCATTGAAGGGTTATTTGAAGTCTCGCTCCCTATAATTTAGGGACGAGACCACGGTTTTGGATGCTCTTTCTATGTTAGAAAAAAAAACATTTATAGTCATGACTACGACCCATAATAAACAGAAACCGCTTTGGCAGCTCTTCTGCTCCTAACTAGCGCTTAGGAAGAGCAGAAAGGTCACCTGAAGCGATGGTCTGCCTTGAGAACAT
This sequence comes from Vanellus vanellus, assembly GCF_965231255.1. Lineage (NCBI taxonomy): Eukaryota > Metazoa > Chordata > Aves > Charadriiformes > Charadriidae > Vanellus > Vanellus vanellus. Next base: position 4,435,493 of record NC_138918.1, on the reverse strand, counting down.
CCATCACTGAGCCAGACGGTGGAGTCAACATTTTGTCCAGGCTAAACAGGGTCCCAAACCTTCCTCTCTTGTCATGGGCAGCAATGCAGGCATTTTCAATGCAAAGGTTCTGCAAACAAAATTGCACAAAAAAAAAAAAAGACTTTATTAGCATACGCTTCAAAAGAGATATTTTTTTATACTTTCCATAATGCTCAATTACACTTTTTACATGACAGCTGTAACGTTACAGACATCAAGCATCACTCAGCCATATACAGCACTGCACACTGCAGGAACTTACATTGCGGTACACAAAAACTCTCAGTTCCTTGTCACCCAGAGTCTGGAGTTTCTGCCCATGGTAAAGATATTTAGAGGAGAGCTGGTCTCTAACAATGTGGTTCAGCAGCAAGTTTTTCATGTTGCTGTCAACAACGGGGAGTCCATCTGCAGCAAAAAGTATGGAAAGAACGAGTGATTCACTTAAAAGGACAACTGAGACACTAAAAAAGTGCAAATACAGACTATTATCTGCATCAGGTTTTAATTTTAAAGCTAGATGCCACTGCCTATAGCTGAGACATTCGAGAGAGGACTTGCATGCTTCTGCATGGAAACTTGGCTGAAGACTCTCTGAAGGAGATCCGTGGGCCAAACTCATAGAAAAAAGGGATTTGCTCCCCGGTTTACCTTTGAACACGTCATTCACTGGGGCAAGGAGGGTCACTCGCTCACTGCCAGTTAGATGAGAACTGAGACCAGCTTGTCTGAAAAGGTCCGTAGACTTGGAAACTTCAGATTCTTGTGCCAACTCAAACAGGGTCTTAGCTGAGAAGAAAAGCAACGCATAGTAACCTTGCGTTAAAGGCAATCCCCCCACCACTACAAAATATCTACACCCTCTAAATCCAGTATTTCCTTGACAAAATTAAAAAAAAAAAAAAAAAAAAAAAAGGCAACAGAAAGAAAGGTGCAGAGAGGCACCAGTACCTGAGTCTGGGATCAGCAGCTCATTAACGAAATGTACGACACCGTTGGTAGCCAAGATGTCCTTGTTGGCAATGATGGGCTTCCCGTTGAGGGTCAGCTCTTCCCCACTGCAGCCCACGTCCAAGGTGGTTCCTTCCAGAGTCTCCATCGTCAGGCCAGCGATGATGGCCTCAGCGCACATGGCTGACTTCAGGATGTGATGGTTCAGCAGGTCTGTAAGAGAAGCAAGTGTCTTAGTGAGCTGGAAAAATCAGCTATGGAATTATTGCATCTTTTAGCGGTCCTGTACAGGGCCTCCTGTACAGCACTGTATGGGGCTCCACTCCAAAAGATGTGAGCCATTTTAAATCGGGCTGGTTTTCATTCAGCAGCCTGGGAAATGACGTGCCTAAAAAGGGTAATTTTTATACACCTTTGTCAACTTCAAATGGTTCTGTGTGGTTATTTCACTCGGTTGTTAGGGGGAGTTACGTTGATGAGACGCTAGTTTTCTTGCATCTTGCTGGATTGATAGAATTCACTATCACATACAGGAGTGCTAAAAGAAAACTTGGAAAAGGGACTGCTTCAGCCCCCTCCTCCGTATCTGGATAACACTCTCTCTGCCACATCTACACGTCTACCATGTCTACATCCAAAGAAGTCTTGGCTGTCCGGTTTAAAAAGCTGGAGTCTGTCAAATGTGTTTACTGCAGCTGTTGTCAGAGTGTCTCAAGGAGCTGTTCAGATGTCCTTGAGAAGGAATTCACAAGAACTGAATACTCTTCAGTCTCCCAGTGGGCTCAGTAAACAAGCGCTTACCCCTCAGGGCTTCTGGGTCCCCCAGGATCCTGTTCAGGGTTTCTCGTGGGATCTTCTCAAAGGCTGTGTTGGTAGGAGCCAAGAGTGTGTACTGGCCTTCGCTTTCCAGCAAACTGGTGAGGTCAGAAGCAGCCACAGCGGCCTTCAGAGCAATGGGGAGAGAGGGTAGAATGCATTCAGCCAGAATACAAAGGTCGGCAACTTCGTCCAGGCGCACACTAAGGCCCAGATTTATTACGGCTTTTGTAGTTTCAGAGGACTTACAAAGAGTCATGAATAGCTTCTTTCAGCCCGTTAGTGCCTTTATAAATTTGATCTGGCCCCGTGGTTCTCTTGTACTCCAGAAATTTGAGTACAAGAGCCCTTTTTGGCAAGACCGAGCGCTAGCTGGAATACCCTGATATGCCTGGAGAGGGTCACCATAGCTCCAGTGAAGAATTCAGATCAGAACCCACAGCCGGCTGACTGCAAAACCCCTGCGCTTCTTAAGTTATTCCTGAACTTGGCAGATACCAAGGCAAATAAATTGGTACTCATAAAATCTGAACAGTGAATGTCTCCTAAGGCTAAGATTCCTATAGAAGAGTGAGCAGCTAGGTCCACGTGTCTTTATTGACAGCAATAGCAAGGTGACAATTATTCTCCTAAAACCCTACTTGCGCTGATATCAAACGCTTCTCTTCCTAAAGCAAAATAAACTATATTGGTACAAGGATTTTATCAGCAGCTTTAGGGTCACAGCACCTGAGCACTGGCAAGCTCTTCATGACGATTTCAGTGGGAGTGGGACAACTGACCATCTTTCAGCAGCCCTGGAGCACACGTAGGGTGAACTCACCCGAAGAGTTTGGAGCACACGTAGGGTGAACTCACCCGAAGAGTTTCCAGGCTTTCTTCAGTCTCGATGACCTGCTGAATGCTGTTTGTAGTGGTGGCGATGACTTTGTCGATGACATGAACCACTCCGTTGGTGGCGTGGTGGTCAGCTTTCAAGAGCCTGGCACAGTTCACAGTCACAATCTGCAGAGGGAAAGAGCCATGGGGTGTTATGTGCACTAAAAGAAGAAGGTAAAGCAGCCTCTGCTGGTTTTCTATTTCAAACGCAGCGAGCACTGTAATATTGAATCAGCAGGAGCAGAAATGTGGTTTGCTAAAAAAACACACACAAAGGATGAGAATGCTCTATCAAGAATGTTTGAAACAGTTCATGTTTAAAGAGCTTTGAAAATAATCAGTGGTTTTGTCTACCCTGCACCATCGAGACTACGAAAATACGCAAAACCCAATACTTAGGCAAGCATGCTGTTATACAGCAACGTGGGCAACTTCCCTGCAACAGCACCGATGAAACTATCTGCTTATAAATATTTTTTTCCAAGCTCCTTCTAAATATGTATCCTAAATCAAACCAGGACAAGCTGTCAACCTAAGCATTACGGGGTCCTGGAGGTCCAAGGAGAGTGTAGGAGGTGCAAGGCAGCAGAAAAGCAAGCTCAGTGTGGGTGGGTTTAACACAAATGTCTTACCCCATTGGGATAGTGGTGAATTTGGATAGGCAGGTCCTGGTACATTGAGTTAAGCGTTGACCCGTGTTTCAGATCATCCGTGAGGACCCGTTTGTTCACCATGTGGTAGCGAAGGGCATTGAGCAGCTCAATGTTCACGTTACTGACTAAGGAATCCAGGGTTTCCTGAAAATCAGAAAAAAATCATTTTTCAGGGCTAAGGGCAATTAAGCCGGGTGTTAGAGAGAGCCAGGAGGTCTGGCTGCATCCAAGGTGCTTCCAAGGCGCACGTGTGCATGCGTATTAAGTGATGAGCCTTAAGCCATCTGTGCAAATTAAGAGCTCTGACTTTCGTAAATCGTCATCTTTTGCCTCACAGCAGCAGCTAGCAGCTCTGGCACCCCCAGCCTGGGCAGACAAAGGGACGATGGCAGCAAGCTCCAGTGTGGGATCACTGCATCGACACAACAAAAGACATCCCTCAGGGCCAAGAACAAATACACCGGGAGACCTTTCCCCAACTGCATTGTCCTTGCAAGAGGCTCAGCTGGTGCAGGTTTGGGGTAGAGGCTTGGTAGTGGGGAGAGCCAAAAAGATGTCCCCTCCCTACACCAGCAGTTGTTCTTACATAGTTATGGACAAGTGATTTAAACATGGGATGTAACTGGACAGGGTTTGTATAATCAGGACTGTCCCCTGCTCACAGAGATGCTCCACTAGGATCGGGGCACCAGCAGGACAGCGGTGACAATTTCAGGAGTGGAAATTTCACAAGAGACGGAGTGAGAGGGTAGATGAGGTGCTTAGGGACGTGGTTTAGAAGTGGTGGTGTTTTTATCAGGGTAGGTTAATGGTTGGACTTGATGATCTTAAAGGTCCCTTCCAACCTCACTGATTCTATGATTCTATGAGAAAAACAAAACCAATGTAAAGGAAATTTATGTGTAACTGAGCATAGGAACACATTGATGCAGAAAGGCTGAAGGTTTACAGAGGCTCCAGTTGGGACTGGCTACGTGTAAAAATTATTAAGAAAACCAGAGTGGTAAAGTAAGGGTCAACAAGAAAAACCAAAAGGGCTGGAAAGTCTCTTGCTGCACGTCTTAATGCAATCTCTAATGATAAGAATCAGGGAAAACTGAATGAGGTGACTTTTACATCCACCTGCTGGAGAGCATCCACATCCCGCTGGTGTTGGGTCTTTCAGAAACAAACCTCTGGAGCTGATGGACCAGTACAGCGATTCCCATCTTAGAAATTCACAGTCCTTCCCAGAGCAGGACTGTGTCTGTTCTACTAGATAGGGCTGGATCCAGATCCCTGCAGAGCTGGGTCTCCACTAGGGAAAGCCAAAGGAAGAGGAGAAAGAAGAGGGATTATATCTTACAGCAGACAAGGATGCCCAGGCCTCGTTACTCGGGGCAAAAATCGTAAAACTTCCAGGTCCTTCGATTTCTGGCCTTAGGTTGGAGCGGTCGGAGTAGAGCTGCGTGGTGGCAGACCCAACAACTCCCAGGGTTTCATAGATGTTTGAAAGCGGCAGCGCTGAAAGAAGAGAAGGTTATGTTCCCAACACGCCGTTCATCCTTCCCGCGCCGCACTGAATTAAAGGAGACCGCTGGTGAGAACACTTGGGGAAACGAAGCATGTCAGGGAACTCGTATCTGTTCATGAATTAGATAATAAATAATCATAGCCTGACAGCTCCAGCCTCAATTACAGCAGCGTAATCCAGGATCTACTGCGCCTTTGCAGGTCTAAGTGGAGTTACTCTGGATTTATACGGATGTGAACTGAGGCAAGCGAAGCTACTCAGTGCTTTCACCCAAGCCTTGTTTGTGCTCAGGCTTTCGGTGTTCGGAGCTGGCAGCTCACCACCAGTCTCGGTCTCCACTGACCCGGTCACACCAGCCCACGTGCTTAACTGGGCGGCAGCAAACTTTTGTGGAAGGAAGCGTTCAGAAAGCAAAAGCAAAATACATCTTTCTTCAATAAACCCAGTTCACTCCCTCCCAACCCCCACCGGTGGCTGAACTGTATTTTCTCCTAAATGCGATTTTGCTAACCTCATGCTTGCCAGAATAAAAATGAGCAGAGACTGGCAGAGCTGTCTGCTACTCTGTCGTTCCTTTGTATTGCATTTCCAAGACGGCTGTGTTACTTGGTGGAATAAGTAGTTCCCTATGGCCCTCCCCTGCTTGATTAAGATTAATTATAACCAAGATCATAAGTTGTCTGGAACATTTTGCACGCTTTGGAGCTGATCTGTCACTCAGCTGATGCTCTGCTGAGTCCATTTTTGGCTTGTTCGTGGCAATATTGTGCACAAATTGCAATAATCAAATCCACTTTGAGTAATTTTCTAACATTTCCCTTTACTAGGCAGCTGTATAATTTTAAGAAATCTAAAAATTGTCAAACATATTTTTACCAGCTGGGCAGCCTTTTTCTCCAGGAACTTTTTCATATCCAGGACAGCACTCGTAACTGATCACTCTGGAATAAGAGATGGATATGGCAGATTAACTGACGGCGTCTCACTGCTTTTTCTCTATTTGCTATAGTTGCGCTTCCATCCATATTTGGTGATGTTTCTAAGCAGACTTCGTTAGAAATATAGACTTGAACAAAAGACAAACCACAATTTTTATCTCCTTCAGGGCTGCATGTCGCCAATTTCTCCACAGAACAAAAGCAGACACAATTTCTTTTCAAAACCACACTTTCCAGGAGACTTTGTACAAACAGTGGACAGAAACCGATGCCACGGTCCCAAAAGATAACCTGTGTGAGACACTGCAAGCGCTGGTTCATTTGGGCGCGTTTCCCACGGGATTTGGGGATCTCCCCGGCTGACTGCTGCTGTCACTTCTGATCACTCTTTGGGCGACGCACTGCAACTGCGGTACGGCTGCTCCACCAAACCAGCCAAGAGTTTCCCCTTCATTTCACCCCATTCTTGTCCACCACCAGAAATTATTTGCTTACTTATGGCAAAAGCCACAAGACAGCCCTGGAGGGGGAGGAGCAGCCTTGCTCTTGGATGCGCTGGCAGAAGGGCTCGGGATGAGCGCTGCAAGGACAAACTTCACCGGTGGTGGGATGTGCATCCATGGGTACCCTGGGCAGTGCCGCAGCACACCCATCTTTGGATGTACCCTCAGTACAACGCTTCCTTCGGGCTGTTGGCAAACTGCTGCTCTGAGCAAGCGCTATGCCCCAATAAAACCAAAGGTGTCAGAAACCCCATCCCGGGGACTCGGGGCCATCCTGCAGATTTGCAGACCCTAAATAAGAGCGAGCCGCCTGAACGCTGCAGCCATTGTCGGCAGCTCAACGCAAAAGAAAAGCTTCTCGAAGCTGGCCATTTGAGGAAATACGTTTTTATGTTAACAAGAGGAAAAAAAAGCCGAGGGGGGGGGGGGGGGAAGAAGAAGAAGGAAAAAAAAAATCCAGAAGTTGCCCATTCATTTCTCACAGAGGGTTCTGTCACCTATTGCTCTTTACTTGGTGTGAAAGGAGCAAGGCCAGCTGATGGAGGGGCTGAGACAGCGAGGGAATAGGTGTTCCTCCCAAAGCCGAGCATTTCCTCTGTGCTCCCGGCTGGATTCGAGACAAGTGAGCTGCTGCGTCGCCGAGCCTCAGCACACGCATTCAAAATGAAAGGAAAATCCTCAAGCTTCAGATATTTGTCATCATTTTAACACTGTTAACAAACAGTGGAAATGCCTGGGGTTTAAGAGGGAATTCTTCCGGGTAATTAAGAGCCAGTAAGTGAAACAAATACCTGCTTTTCTGTGACAGAAGCAAATAAATTCTGTGTCACCGTTTCCTAAGAGAATTACAAAGCAAACCCAGACTGATTGTCTAGACATTATATATTCCATGTGGGAAAGAGTTTGCCTAAAGCAATCCCTTCCTTTGACTACTGGAGATCTTAACACCCTGCTGCTCCGCTCTCCCCAGCCCCCCCCGTCTCGCGTTCATTAGAAACACACGCTTTCTCCCCCCGCCACTTCCCTCCCCTACCTCCGATTTTTCTTTTTTTCACCCTAGAAACTAAATCCAGTCTAGACATTTCCCTTGGTTCAGACCTGTAATCAAAGACAAAGAGCTGATTAAAGTGAAATCATTCCAAAGTTCAGCATAAATAATTCCTGAGTGCTGACGTAGGGTTTAAAAGGCTTATTTATAGATCGATGGGGGATTAATGAGCTGTGAGGAAGGGGCAGGACGCTGACGCGGGCAGCCTGCAGCGCCGGGAGCGCGCCGGCTCGGGGCTGCCCCAGCAGCCAGGCGCCTGCCGGGAGGGGAGGGCACCAGGAAGGGATGGAGGGACCACACCGCCTGCTTGTTGGCGGGATGGTGGGCATCTCCAGCACCACCCCACAAGGGATGATAACGGCAAGAAGCATCGAGGCCAGCAATGGGGCCAGCTCCACCCGTGCAGGGGCTCATTCAAGCCCCAAATCTCACGTGCCCACTGAAGCTGACATACCAGCATCAACTGGGATGCCGTTTCACAGGCCAGCGTGTAGAGTTGAGCACCAGAAAACTTCTGCAAAGGGCCAGGTGAACACAGAGGTGCTCAGCCAAATGTTTGCACCTACGAGAAGCAAAGGTACTTGCTCCTCGTAGGTGCGAACACTTGACTTTTTTGCACCTACAAGGATGGGGTTTGTAAAACCAGCTTCAGCTTCAGCCATCTGCCCTCCCATGGCTGGTGGACTCGGTGGAAGCACAAGACCACCCAGCCCACCCAAAGGCACGTGGGCAGCATTCAAGTGGTCGCTCGGGTCAGGGCAAAGGGCATCCCCCAGCTGGTCCCGCAGCCACCTCCAGCCATCCGAGAGGAGCAGCACGGCCGTGGCTGAAGGCTGCTCTCCCTCACCTGCAGGACTCTGCGTCTCGCTGCTACAGTACCCTACACATCCATACGGGAGGCAGGCTGTTCCTTTGACATGTCTTCCTCCGGTTGGGTTGCAGCAACAGTCTGCTGACGGGGGAGGAGTATTTCTCTTACATCACCGGGGGCAAACAGCTCACGGTTGAGAACATTGAACACTCGCAACCACCGCACCGCGCGGCGGGTTCTGCACAAAAGCCTTTGGAGTTGCCAAGTCCGTCCCCGTCTCTGGAGTCTGCTCAGCGGCTACAGACCGCGACACCGGGACACGGCGGGTGCCAACGATGTGGGTTAAATAAGCAATGCCCCCCGTACAAAGAGCATTTGTCATCTACTCTCCAACACCTCTGACCACAATTTCCTGACCTCCTCATTGAGTAATTTCGGGTCACATCTCTAGTTTTTCAGCCGCTGGTTTTGAAACACTGTGTGTCTTAAATGTCTATCTGTGTCGGACTGCGGAAGCAAGCTCCCTGGCTTTTAGTAGTCATTGTTTCACTGCTGTTGCAGTCTTAGGATCTGAAATTAAATTTTAAGTGCATTTTTCAAGGTAATAAAAATAAGCTTAGGCATATATTAGTGAATAAAGATCCATTTGTAATAATTTCCTGTAATAAAATCCATATGTTTTGTTTTTGTAAAATAAGTGCCAGAGAGTCTTTTTTTTTTTTTTCCTGAACTGAGGAAAGTACATCAGACAAGAAAGGCAAGTAAATTTAAAAGTAAAAAAAGGGGAACGTATTAAGGAGAAACTTACTGCCACTAGTTATTCTTCAAGAAATAATCAAAACCCCCATTTATGACAGTTGTCTTTTCATTCCTAAGACAAAAAATGTGTGGGGAGGTGTTCAATTGCAACGCCAGTTCTGGAAAAGTGAGTCCAGTGCATAAGGGAGGTAGAAAAATATAAAAAACACAGGCACAACGATGAGAATATGCTCTAAATAAACTATTTCTTTGGCTTTGGTGAAACCAAAGTGGAAAATTACCTAATTACCAAAGCAATCTTGTTTCAGTGCTCATTAAAATCAAAGCAGTGTCAGACTCCCTGCCAACTGTCTTATCTCACTTCATCAGCAAGTAATGCAATGATAAAAAATGTACATAAATCCTCTATCCGATTTCTCCCTAACTGTGTGAGCCAATACTTCAGCAAAGAGAAGAAAAACCAAGAAGAAAAGCAGATGAAGAGGTAAGAGTCCTCTTCTGATGCCTGAGTTGAAGTTTCCATCGTGCACATCCAGCCCCAGTAGAGCACTCCACTCCACTTCCACAGACCAAAAGATGCTGCTCAGGAAGCAAACCCACAAAGCCTCACCACCGACCCTCTGCCTTACCGCCGGGACCTATTTGCTTCTGGTAAGAGCTATGGAGAAACTCAGCACGGCGCCCGCTGCACCCCAGGGTGACTGCGATCGCTCTCAGACAAGAGCCTGGAGCAGCGACCAAAAGGTGATGTACCTGGAGACAAGACCAGGCACATCTATACCTTCTGAGCTGCCTTTCCTTGATCCTCCAGTCGCTCTGCAGGAGCTCAGCTTTGCTTCTCTACAGTACCAGGTCTCTCGCTGATCTCCCTCCCTTCTACCTGCTTGAAACAGTGCTCAGAGCAGGAAAAGAAAATAAATCCAAGCAGTCAAAACTATTTTCCTACAGACAAGATATTTGTACCAGCAACACGCATCCAACTTGTGGCACCACTGACCCTTTAAGCAACTAAGGAGGATAACAGCCAGGGCAAATGTGAAGCAGGTGAGATGGGTCAAGCATCTCCTGTCCCAGGACTGCTCTTCTTCCAGGTGGGAAAAACCTTTTAGGAGGAGGAGGGAAATGACCATGCTTATCCAGCTCCACCATCTCACCTGGGCTGATGGAATGGATCCCCCTGCCAACGGGACAACCAAGCACATGGCTTCAGGAGAGGACTTCTGACTACAGATCCCAGGCAAAGGCTGGATCCACCCAGCTATGCTGCCGGACATGCCAAATCCTGTCTCTTTGGGGGATTTAAAGGCAGCTGGTATTTTCAAAACCTCTCACGGACCAGCTCAGTCCCACACAACGGGCCAGTTTCAAGGATTCATGCTGAGCACCATTAACTGTGCCCACGCACTCTCCTGGGTGCCAATGCACTGTGTGGCACAGCATCAGGCCCCTGACACTGGTTTAAGAATGTGACCGCTGCAGCATTACGCATCATGTCCTTTATGGCCCAAATGGCTCCTGATTGCTTCCATACGCCAGGAACACCACGTCCAGTGGGAGCCATCACCAGCAAGCGTTTGTAATCAGAGCTGTCCCAGGGTCCTCCGGAAAATGTGAGTCAAGGCACGTGTCTTTTGTTCTGCACAAGCATTGCTAAAAGGCAAAGCAAGGCCCGGGCTCAAAAATGACTAGAAAGAGAGAAGAAGACAATAACACCCATTGTGGAGATGATAAAAAGCGAAGAATAGTGAGCAAATTCCGTGTATAATGGGAACATTATCTCATAGGTTAACAGGCAGGTTAATGCCGTGTACGCTTTTCTCTCAGCGATGCATCATTGGATTAGACACTTGGGTAAAAGCAGAGAAAATGAGGTTAGAAGAGATCACCCCATCTCCTCAAATGAAATCATGAAATATTGCCAGGTGCCAGTTGTACCACCTCTTTCTGGAGATAAGCGGATGAGTTTGTCTCTGCCAAATACAGCTGCACACTTGGGTTACTTGAGGTTAGTTTCTCATTTGCTTCAGAGCTGGAGAAATCCGTGGCTGGATCGCTTTGCCTTTCAGGGACCATAACAGCAAAGCCATCCCACATCCACAGCTGAGTCATATTTTCTTTGGAGACCTACTAAGCTACTCTGTTATCAGAAATGGCAATGATGATACCGTATTGCCATTCCGTAATCCCATCCATTTTACGTCAAAAAAGCCACCATTCGGCCAAGATTGAGACCCTGAACTCTAATCACCCAAATTAAGTCTTCCCAGGTTTGGTGGTTTTGTAGAATTAAAGGGAGAGAGTTGTTTGTTTTTTACAATATTGCCTCCCCTTTATTTTTTTTTTTCCTGTAAAGACAATTGGACATAAGGGAAACCACTATACATGCTCACTATATGGTACACCCTGCAATAGATCCTCCTCAAGTACAGAAATTTCCTTTTAGATGAATTAATGGGTAGCACGATGAAAGGCTGAAAGCCATACACAGAGACAATTCTTATCTGGCCTCCCTCCTCACAATACCAACACCAGACACATGAAACGAATCCTGATGGCCAAACAAACCCCATGACAGCCAAACCCAGAAAGGCAACCAAAATAAAAGCTATATAGGTTATAACAGTTCAAGATCTCAACGTCTGCTATTTACCACACAAACAGAATTTATTTCATCTGCAATAAAGAACAGCATGTTCCTATAGATCTAATTACAAATTACATTGGGCCCTACCAGAAACCCAGGAGATGATTTTCTGCTGCTTGTTCTTCTTGACCCTGCAGATGCAGGACCAGACCTGTCCCAGCGCTCTGCTCCCCACCGCCAGCGCCATTCGGGGGCATCTTTGCACTGATATTGGGTAACGTGGTGGTGCGTGCTAAAGCGTGGGCCAGCAAATGTGTCTGACAGCCCAGTTTGGCCTACATCAAGGAAAAAGATCCTCTGCTCCTGATCTACAGCCTGGCAGATAGTCAAGCATGCATAGCCTTAATTATCTGCTGACTACATCTTTCAAAAGAATGTCCCGAGGCTGCTTACACAGATACTTTATGCAACAACTACTTGAATATTATTGTTTGCACTTTTAGACGTGGAATTGGCCTGCAAGTCTAATTAACTTCCCTGGTGGAGTCATCAGAGAGTGTTGGCTAAAACTGACACCTCTTTCTCCTTTTCCCTTCCAAAGCAAACGTCTAGATGAATTTTACATTCCCTCCAATATCCATCAGCTCTGGGTTGCCTTTCCCTCTCCCACCGCCCCCCCCCCCTTTTTTTTTTTAAATCTAGGCAGCATAGAGCCTAGCATGGAGAGAGACACAGCGAAGTACTAGAAAACATCCTGTACGCACTTCATTACAGCGTTGAGAGCTATATAAGTATACACAGAAATGCAATTAGAATAAACCATCAGGGTTGGTATTTACATGGTACTTTCCATTCTTAACTTTTAAGTGTTTTACGATCATGATTACCGTTTGAGAAAAAATAAGGCACGAGTACTTCTTTGGGAGTAAAAGGCTAAAGCAATTCTGAACACGTATACACGTTAAGCCCACGTCTCTCGCACCGTCTGCTTCTCCCACCCAGCACCCACCTCCACAACGGGGTCTTTGGGGAGACTCTGGCCAGCGGTCGGGTACTTACGTTGACTTCCCGCAGATCTTCCTCTGGTACCACTGCTTGCAGTTGGTGAAGTATTTCCTATTCGTGCCGATCAGCTTCTGCACGGCGCACACGTTGGGGCTGCAGGTGACGGCAAAGCAGAAGAGGGTCTGGTAAGCCTCCCTCCCTCCTCTCGGTGCTGACCCCCAGCGCAGAGCCAGACCCCACCCAAGAGCACCCAAAAAGCCCTGCTGGGGTTGCAAGGCAGGAAGCTTTGAGAGCTGCAACTCAACTTGCTAGATCTGACTGTACAATGACTACCATGAAGTGGAGGAAGCAGCGAAAGAGATTTCCCTTCACTCTGCCAGGGTATCTTTTTCTCCAGTGAGGGCAAAATCTTGACTTTTTTCCATGTTCCACCTCTTGCCAAAATAGCAAGAAATTAATTTAAAAATAATACTTCGGTCAGCATTTCTATGGTAAACAGCTACTTACAATTCGGGATCCCAGCTAAAACCCGATAAAGTTACGCAATAATTCAAATCCTCCCAAAAAATCCCCATTATTTTATTGTTTAGGACATAAAGAAGGACAGATGTTTATCAGCCTATGGACCAAGTGGCACCAAAACCAGAACGGGTGCTTTTGCTGAATGGTAGACTCAGTCAACTCTGGGCATGGATGCTGAGCTGCTGATGGGGAAGATGAACAAGTGGCACTGCCCACTCCGCTTTCCGCACAGCGGGTACGACAGCACAGATGGACAGTGGCTATCATAAGGTACCGAGAGCTGCTTCTCAACCAGCAAAGTAGACGCTTGGCATCAAATATGTGACTAACCCCACTGAGACCTGACTGCAGCCTTTCAGCTTTCTAAGAAGTGGTATCACAGCGAGCAAAGATGTGGTCAGACAGGAGCTGGGAGTTTACTTGCTGCTGGTTTGGCCAGCACAGCATTTCCCCGCTCAGCCTGGCTCGCCATCTCCATGGTTTGTGGCCAGCAGCCCTGGACACAGATGTGGGCAACGCACGGGCAGTGCATGAGATATGATTTATGGATTTGGGTTGTGAGGCGACCAACTGCCTCCGGGCTCAAGCCAGAGGTGTAGCAAACACCCAATCAAGGTGGGGATGCTCAGCTCAACTGAGACTGGATTCCCAAAACCGACACCGCATCCCAGTTGCGGCAGCGGCACCAAAACGATGCCCAGTATTGGCTGCTAGGCAGATGGAGGGAAAACAAATAATTAAGCAAAATACATAAATCATCACTTCAGCCCATCAGAAGTGCTCTGCACCGTCCAAGGCAGAGTTTTCATTTGCGCAAATGAAACTCCGCATGGGGTCTGGAGATGCTGTTGTAAAGGTCTTGTTGAGCTGTTTAGAGAAACAGACAGCAGCCTGTTTCACGCTGGGTCTGACTGAGACGCTGCCCGCTTGCCTACCAAAATTAACAAAAGCAGAGTTTGCAGCCCGACCACCAACTCTTCCTGGGGCCGTGCTCACTTTTCACCGGCATCCCAAATTCCGCTCTCTCCAAAACAGGCCAGCCTGCCCATCATTAGCATGAATTAACGTGAGGGTCTCCTATATGTTGGCTAACTCCAGCGCCAGCCTCGGCGGGAGCTTGGCTTGCCTTCAATGAGCCTTTGTTGCTGCGGCTGCTGCAGGGCCCTGCGGAGGCAGGATCCGACCCCGCGCAGCCCTGGCACCTTCGTCCTGTCCCGAGGGGAAAGCGAGGGCCCATGGGACCCGGGGCAATTAGGCTCACCGTTTCCCTCGTTACTGCCATATCCAGTAACAGTAGTTTGTTTCTGCATGAAAGCATTTAATTCCCTTTCTATATAAAAGGTGAGGGACACGGAGAAAGAATCTACTACAAAAAAAAAAAAAAAAAAAAGTTAGAAATCACAAAGCCAAACTTTCAGCTGGTGCAAACTGGCCCAGCCTCAGTAATTTCCACGCCAAATCATCGCTTAGAGAGACGTCTGTGCTCTCTGACTCAGCCCACCTCGGCTACCCCGGCCCCGCCGCACCGAAATATGGTTCCAATTACATCGAAATTCCAAACCTTGCCTCGATTTCAGCGTCTGGCTGACGGCAGTGGACAATCCCTCTAATATTCATCTTGACAAGCCTGGCTACTGAAGGACTTGTTTGATCATTTCCCCCCTATCCCCGGGAGCAGCCTGCCAAGAAAACCCTTGCGCCTTCAGGACAGTATTGAACCCAGCGCTGCTTCGCTCCCTCCTCCCTGCCCGGGACCGCAGCTCCCTGGGGCTGCTGCTCCCTCGCCGGCTTATCGGGGAAAACTTCTTCCCAGTTTTTCCTCAGTGCAGAAAAATCCCCCTCCCCAGGGCCGCGTTATCAATGATTCCCACAGGCAGGCTGTAGTAGCGGCTCCCCGCGGTGCCTGTTCTGGTCCTTCGCCCAGTCTGGCTTAAAATGAATTTGTCAACACTCTCCCCTCTCCTCGTTGGAGTTCATCACCTCTGCCATGCCGTTCCCAGCCAGCCGCGCTGACTCGAGGATAAAACTGCCTATTGTTCCCCTTCAGCTGAAGCCTTGCACTTGGCAGGCAGCAGCTGGGAACTGCTGGGGCAGGGGCTGCCCTTCGGGAAGGGGCAGGGAAGAGCAGGATCTACCGTACAGCCCCAGCTACCTGCCATGACTACTATGTCCATGAAGCTCCCCAGCATCACGTAGCGCCCACAAAGCCAAGTGGGTTTGGGGAGAACGCTCCTAGGTTTTCATCTTCAAATGTTAATGTTCCTTATATACTTCTCAGCTCCTCTCCCAGACTTGAGCTGATTCACTTAAAAAAAAAAGTTAATTAAGATGTCCAAGTTTTGCTGCAGAGCCAAGCTCTGCCACCCAACTCGCTCTCGGCTCAATAGGAGCATTGATGGGGGGGGGGGGGGGAGGGGGATGCTCACAGCAAGAAAGGGTGGCAATCCCGGTTGCACATCCCTCCTGCAAGCAAAACAACACACCTCACTTCCAAGAGCTTTTTGGCTGGTTTTGTGTCACTGTATCTCTTTGGCACATCGTTAATAAATGTTCAAAATTCAGTTGATGTTTAAAAATTAGCCTGGTATAAATTGCTCTCTCCATCAGAAGGGAACCAGTGAGCAAAGTGCTGTGGCTGGATTTATGTCAGCGTAACTTCACTTCATCTGGAAACCCTGGCATACCAATTCCCTGCATCTCTCAAAGACCTCAGGCACCAGCATGGACTGCAATCACACCTTCCCTGTGCCTCTGTTGATTGTACAAGGAGTAAAAGGCTTCTCTCTGCAGAGATGAGTGCGCTGATTTACACCAGGACGACTGCACTAACTTTCCCAGTCTGAGCAAACTTCTGTCTCAGGGCTGTCAGAAGAACTGGAGATTTACTTAGTTTCAGATCATAGAGAGATGAAGAACAAGACTCCCTGTATTTGTATGTAAATCACTGTAGTTCTTTCATTATTGAGGTTTTACAAATAGACATTAGCCCAGAATTTGGCTGCTGGATTCTGTACCTGATTAGACACATAAACAGCATACCCCTTTTCATAAATACTGCCCTGGATCCCTGCCAGATAATGTATCACATTGCGGTATTTAAGCTTTGGGCTTTTTTTGAAAGCATTTCATGGCCCTGCCTTCAGCAATCCATTTAAATGGAAGCTACAGTTCAATCAATGTCGCCATGAGAGACAAAAGCCAGCTGAAAGGTCTGTCATCCTTTCACCCTTCCTAATTCCCCAAAAATTTTAAAAACAGTGGGAACAACTATTAACATTGGGTTAGTTTTCTACCTGTCAATGAAGACTCGAACTACTCTATCCATAATGCATTGTCCATCTAGCGCGAGAGGTCTACATGCTCTTTTTGTGATATTCCTTAGCTCGGAAGGTTTATGAGTAAATAAGTGATTACTTTTGTCAAGAAAACTTTCAAGTCTTACTGGGGGTTCCAGTCAAGAGTACGTTGGTGCCCACTCCACACAGACAGTCCTCTGCCATTGAACCAATTTTCTTTTTCTATAGATGCATTAAAATGAGAATTGCTTCCAGAAAATGTCTGGAATGTTCAAAACGTTCAAAATCTGGGCATTTCCCCCCCCCTTAATGGGGACAGACCGATAAAGCATCACTGGGGGGGGCCAAAACGACATCTGCGATATTAAGCATCCTGAAAGCAAGGAAGGAAGTTATCCAAAGAAGAAAGAAAGAAAAGTTATTCGAGGATGAAAGAAAAAGTCTTTATCCGAAGAAGAAAGAAAAAGTCGCTATCCGAGGAAGAAAGCCCCCAGCCAGAGTTTCCCGGCGGGCAGGGCCGAGCCGAGCCGTGCCCTCACCGGCCCCGGCCTCCGCGGTGCCTCCGCACCGGCGCAACGCGCCCGCCGGCCGGAGCCCGCCGGTGCGCAGCGAGGGGCCGGGCTGCAACGGAGCCGCCACCCCCGGGGTGCTGGGGAGGGGGGGGCGCTTCCCACCGGGATTTTTGCAAATGTGTGTGTGGGTTGGGGGGGGGGGGGGAGAAGCCCAAAACACGTTTCTCCCCCCTTTCCCCTTCTTTTTTTCCCCGGGGGGTGGTGGGAGGGGGGGTGGCGGAGAGCCGCCGGCTCGCCGCGCTTACCCGTGCTGCCGGCCGCGGAGCCGGCTGTGCTGCAGGACCTGCTGGTAGGGCGACTTGGCGGCGAGGGACAGGGCCAGGGCCAGGGCCAGGGCCAGCAGCAGCAGCAACGGCGAGTGCGCCATGGTCGGGAGGCGACTGGACGGGACGGGCCGGGACGGGACGGGAACGGCGGCGGCCGCGCTCCCCCGTTAAATGCGGCGGCGGCGGCGGGGGCGGGGAGCGGCGGCGCGGCCCCGCGGGGGGAGAGGAGCCGCCGCCCGGCCCGGCCCGGCCCGGCGGAGGGGAGGGGAGTGGAGGGGAGGAGAGGGGAGAGGGGGCGGCCCCCCTGGAAGGGCATCCATCCGTCCGTCCGTCCGTCCGCCCACCCATCCATCCGTCCGTCTGTCCTCCCGTACCCCGCCGCTGCGGGAGCAGAAAGCGGCCAGGGGCGTCCTCCCATCCTCCCTTCCAGCTCCGCGTTTCGGCCACAGTCGCTTCTTCTTCTGGACTTTTTGCCGCCGTCCCCCCTCGCCCCGAGTCGGGACTCAGAGGGGGGTGGCTGGGCTGATACGCTCCGGGGGTCCCATCGGTCCCACCCCCTCTGGGACACCCCCCCCCCCCCCCAACTCCGGGGAGTTTTCCTGGCTGCCACCCTGCAGCCTGGTTCAATGCCATCCCATGCTGCCTCGCCTGGCACCACCACCGCCCCCCCCCCCCCAGTGCCTGCTGGCATCACATCCCCCTCCCAGCATCTTCCAGCACCGTCAGGGCTCACACGTGTTGGGAGATTCCCAATTTCTTTTAAACCAAAGCGGGAGCAATAAGGCTGCCATCGGCATGCCCCCTCGGCCAGGTTGCTTGTGTTATATATATCTCAGGGGTGAGTTTTGCAGCGAGCCACATGCCATCCTTCTGCAGGGTCACAGACACCAAGGTGCTGGCCCGCCATGCCCGGTGGGACAGGCCCCCAGGAACCAGCCCTGGCATCGCAGCCATCCTGACAGCTGACGTGGGAAACCTCCATTCCAGGCACGGGCAGAGAGGGGTGTTTGGTGCTTGTAAAGGTAATCGCAGCAGAGAAGTCAAACCCTCACTTGAGGCTGTCATTGTGCTTATCGTCATGGGCTTCCCAGAAGAGAACCCTTGCAGAAGTCCTGAAGGGGCCAAAATGTGGGCGAAACACAAATAACTGAGGTTCCTTGAGCAATGCCATGCGCAAAGGGGCAGGGAAGGCTGAAGTCACCTGGTCCCCAGTTTATCCAACCTAACTGCCCCCAGCATCCCAGTGTCAAGTAATGGATTTGCTCTGGTTGGACTGACACCAAAGCTTAAGGGCTCTTTCCTCCCTAAATCCTCCTGGGAAGTGGAAGGGGTCCTTTGTGGCCACTTGCCCGTAGGGACAGACTTCTGCAAAACCCTCATGTGGCTTTGCAGACTTGGCAGTGGCCAGAAAGGGCAGCTGCTCGGCAAAGGAGAGGATTTGAAACTTATCCAGCGAGCAGCCACCAAGCCAAACAGAAGTCCTTAGCAATAACAAACACTTGGAATTTACAAAGATTTTTTTTTTCCCCCCACAGTAAATAAATCCGATTAGTGTAAACAGTATTAACGCTTCTTGGATAAAATACACAAAACCATTCCTCAGTCAGGTTTCCTCTCCCCAGAGAGTGCCTCATGGCTGCCTCCATCTAAGTAGGTAAATCATGAAGTCTTACCTGCAGAGGCTCATGACTGCAGCCTAAAAGACAAGAAATAGAGGTTTCAGGTCTTCCTGAGAAAAAGGAGAGGTTTTGAACTCTCTTAGGTATTGCCTAACCCAAGCCTTTCTCAGCCGCAGCTCTGTAAAATGGAGGTGTTTTATGAGTGCCTCCAGTGCTCTCTTTAAAAGGGAGGAGTGATCTCCACTCTCCCCAGAAAGGGGTGACTCGGTTCCCTGGCTCCGGAGAAAGATTTAGGGCTGCGAAGCCTGATCTGATGGATGTGTATTTTTCCAGGTCAGAGTTAGACCCTTTGGCCCCAGAAGGGAACGAGCCTTAAAATTCACTCCTCCACCAGCTTTCGTAATTTATTGCCAGGGAAAGGCTTAAAGCTCCTAAAAAGTGAAACAAAAAGAGGAGGAAGATCACAGCAAAAGCATTGCCAACTGCTGAGTCCTCCGAAAGCAGCAGCCGGTTGCAATTTCTCTGCAAAGAAGAAGAGCAAAGCTCCCACGTGGTGGCAGGGCCAAGCACCTGGACGTGGGCTCCTGCCTTGTCTCACCGGTGCTACACTGCTGTTTTGGGAATGGCAGGGTCCCTCTCATTCGCACAGCTGCTTTATAGACCCGTGAGCTTCTTTCCTGGACACCCCCAAGGAGCAGGAACCCCAGATCCTGGGCAGATCATCTTCCCTCAGGAGCACACGGCTGCCTGTCCTAGGGTGAGCTTATCAGGATCACCACGTTCCACTTATGACCTTCCAAAACGAGGGTTGATGTCCTCGAGACACCAAACCCCGCACTGTGGTCAACAGCAGTTTGTTGAACCCAAACCGTTGGAAACGAACTTGGCAAAGATTTTTCCCAGTGAAGTGTTTTCCTGGAGACGGAGCAAACGCGGGCTGAGGAGGGACGAGCAGCTGCAAGGGGTCAGGGCTGGGAGGGATGGGGCAGCCCTGCCGGCTTCCCGTGCCCGCCGCTGCCACGCATCCTGGGTGCCCTGAGCAACACGTTGCTTTTCCTGCCCCCAAAAGTCTGGATTGCTTGCGCGGAGACACCCAGAGCAAGGCAAAGGCAGGACGGGAAAACACTCAGTGCAGAGGCAGATGGGCAGAGCCGGTGCGTTTGCCGTTTGGGCAGCAGAGAGCTCACGTGGAAAAGCATCTCCCTCAAACCCCGTGGACAAATTCGCCGTTTTTATCTACCACTGCTGGTTTCCTTCCTCCCTCCCCATCCCTCCCCTCCCGGTCCTGTTGCCTCCTCGTTCTTCTCCAGTGCATCCTTATTCATTATTCCCCTGCGGCAGGACGCTCTGTACTGCCTAAGCCTTCAGTTGGCTTCTGTGAATCTGTTCGAGAGCGGTTCAACTGTTGCAAAGAAATATTCAACCATACTAGGCTATCAGACTGTGACAAACTTATTTGTGAATGGCCACTGCTTTGGCTCGCACTTGCTTTAACCTCTGCTTTCAGACGGATGTTTAGTTTGCAATAAAATCCGTGGGCAGTGGACTCTCTGCACATTCATACAAATACTCTAAAATCAATCACGTAGAAAATTGCACTTACACTAATAGACACTTCTATACACATTTCAGAGTAAGCAGTAAGCAGAAATAACAGCTGCTCCACCAAAAGGGAGGAATCGCGAGGCAGATCCTACGCCAAACCGAAGAAATCTGCAGCAATAATAAACATCTATTATTTAAAAAGCTTTTCCTGTATAAACAAGTCTGCAGGCTGAAATTGCTGGATCATTAAGAGCGTAAATATTTTTGACTTTGTTCTGTGAGCTGCCCAGAAAGGCCAGAAGGAGAGCTGGTAAAGGAAAAACACCTTTTCACCTCTCTAGTGATAGTTTTAGGAGAAATGATCAACTGCACAGAATTACAAGGATTTTTGTAGTTGCCTGCCATATTACGTTTCTACCATCCTCATAACAGTATAAGCAATAATTGCCATAACAAAAAGTTATAGTGACGTTTGGTAAAATCCACACCGCTGCAATAGGTGGGATTGCCATTGCATTCCGATCTCTAATTAATGGTGATTTCAGGTCGGATTTTTTTTCCCCAGACCAGCCTCCGCTCTCGTTTTCACAGACTCCGAGCAAAAGCACTGGAAATAGCTCTGAACGTGTTTGTTGTGCTCTTGTTTTAAACTGTGCAGAATTTATTCGGAAGAATAAAGAGCTGATCCGTCATTCGTTTTACTCTCGGGAGCGTTTGCGAAATGCCCGGCGGGCGCATCGCTGCTGTGGCGGGAGGCGCAGCCCTGCGCGGGATGTGGCAGGACCGGAGAAAGGGCTGAAACAAACAAAAAAATGATCCGGAAAGATGGAATCAGAATATCGGGGAAAAATATTCCCTGGTGGCAGCAGCAGTGGCGGTGGCAGCCAGCGGTGCGCGCCTGGCTTGGGTCGGGAGTTCAGTGAAGAGTCACTTAACTGGTGGGAAATGACCTTAACCATGAGCCTGTCGATATATTGGTGTGAAATACATCCCATCTCATCCCACCCTCTCACTTTGTTACCTGTTTTCACTATCAGAACTAATATCGAGAGAAAAGATTTCCCTTCTGTGTCTTTTTAGGTCTTTTTTGAATGACTCCTTCACCCCAAATGCTCCTGCACTCACCTTTTGGGTCTTCTTTCCATGGCCTATGTGTTAACGACGCGGCAGATGCGCCTTCACACCACGCTCTTGCTTTCACACATCAGTCTTGTAAAAAGATCCCGATAAAGATCACGTAATCCTCTTCGTTTCCCGTTGTAGACAGCTCCGTTCGATGGCTCCAGAGCCTGCTTGAAAAAGGAAGAGAACTAATCCCGCTTGCCTCGGCCGCACACGGCGGGGAATTCATGGGATTTATGTTCCAGCTCCACTCAAAACTGCGTCCAAAAGGCCCTCTGTAGGTGTAAAGTGTTATAATTATGTACGGTAACATTTCGGACAGGGATTGGAATAGCAGCAGGCAGCACGAGCTGTCTTCGAAACCTCAGGAGACCCCGTCCGGCCCTTTAGAGATGTGACATACTGTGGAAATTCAGAATAAAATAAAAATCGGGGTAGCATTTGGGGGAGGTGGCGGGGAGATGAACAGAAAGAAGTGAAAATGAAACCCGCTTTGGCTATCAAATGTAGTGTGAAGGACCGGTGCTTCTTTAGAGCCTGAGAAGGGGAAAGCCTCCAGCTCGCTGCTGCGGTGGCACATGTACCCCTGTCAACAGGCATGACCCTCCGCCAGGCTACAGCATCCGTCCGGCGCCTTCACCGCGAGCTACAGGCAGTTTTGGTCCCTGGCAGTTCAGAGACCACGCGCTTGCCTGGGAGGAGCCGCGATGCTCCGCGGCGAAGGCGGCACAAGCCCAACTCTGGCGCATCCCCCGCAAAGCTGCTTGACGGAAATCAGGTGCAGTTACTCTTTGCTTTCTCTCTCCTTTCTGATTAAGGGCGAGCTCGCTGCTGAATGTCTTGTCAGGTCGGGCCAAGTTAATCTACTCTGAGCGATGCTCAGCTGCCTCCCCACGAGCAGATAAGCAGGGCGGCTGCCCTGAGTTAGCTCACGAGCTTTGAAAGACACCCCGTCCTCCTGTCCTCGGGGGCCTCGGGGAGCGCTAGCCAAAAAGGCAATTACGCACAATATTCTGCTTCCTTTAAATATATCACTGTGATGGAAGAAATATGGGCTTTATCTTCTCTGGCATAAACAAAACAATTCTCTTACCTCATCGTATAAGCTTGTAATTATCTTCCCACATTAGATACTTTGAGATAAATCTTTTTAAGAACGCCTCTCCGTCGCTCTCTGCTTCTCTCCCGTACGCCGACAGGCGCGCACACAAAATAAACCCGTTGAAACTCATGAGCAGTGCTACGGGGCCAAGCTGATATAGCCTCATCTGTTTTCTATTTTCCCCTCCTTCCCCCTGCCCCGTATTGCAGATATATGATACAGTAAAATTATAGAGCAGGAAGTCACAAGAAGCAGCAATTCAACTTTCAGGGAATAATTCAGTGTCACTTAGCTATATCGTCCATATATGAAAAAGAAAAAAGAGATAGAAAGCAGCTCCCACAAGGGGTTTCTAGCTCTCACATGTTCTCATTTTATTCCTTATCCTGCAATTTATCTTCTTGTTTTCAGCAAGCCAGCAATGGAACAGAAAAACCCTAAGAAATCTTAGTCTGACATATCTTTCTGGGGAGTATTCGTTTCCTTGCATAGCTGCATAAGCCATGGAAAAGTCTGTGCCATCACGGGAGAGCAAACCACTTGACGAGCAGAGTCTACAGTCCTTAAAATGGATAAAAGCAAGTTTTTTCTGGCTCGCTTCAACTGATTTAAAGGTCTGATAGACGCCCAGCGTCAGTGCGGTAATCTGCTGAGGTTGGCTCTAAGCCACCTTGTAACGCAGGGAGAGAGCAAACGTTTGAGCATCCTGAGCCACATTACAACAGACTGTTATTTTGGGATGTTAAGCTTTGAAATCGGAATTCATTTAGTTTAGTATGATATATTGGAACGTCCTAAAGGAAAAAAAAAAAAAAAGAGAGAGAGATGCTCATTTACTTCAATTAAATAGAACAGGCAGAAGAAACCACTGCCTGCCAAAAAGATACACAAACTACATTGTGTCAATGGACCATCGTAACTGTAGATGCGTAGCCAGAAGGCTGCTTCTGTAAGCCCATAGACTTTGGATGAAATTCAGCACACTGAAGACATGACAAAAGTCTGACTTCAAGACCAACCTCAGAACAGCCCTCTGTGGCTCAGCACAATGATTTCCTCAACGAGACTTAAGGAGCCGTTTTCTTCTCCATCTTCTCTATCATAACCATATGCTGCACCCAACGTGACAAGGTGATCATCACCTACTGATGAAGGGGCCTCTGCACAATCATCTCTCAACACATTTCACATGCTGTTAACGATGCAAAGGCAAAGGGACATTAAAGCATGAAAGTGCGAGCGGGTTCCCTACTGTGCATTTTCCAACATACCATCCACACTCCTGAAACAACCCTGAGAGTTTATACAAACCCTGTGGGCTCTCACAGTTAGGAGCATATTAAAAGTATTTAGAATCACAAAGTGCTGGGAAGTCAAGAAACTGTTTGAAGAAACTGTTTGGAGTGTTGCCAAGGCTGCAATGCCTTGTTTGACTCACACCCTCATCGGCAGGAAGAGATGCTGCATCTAAGAGAAGGAAGAGAAAGAGCCAATAATAACAACAATAGTAATAATAATATTTCACATAGTATTCACACATCACTGACGTCCCAGTTCTGCTAAGTTACACAAATGCTGGGTGTTTCGTTCTGCTTTCAGACAACGGCCTCCTCAAGCGCCAAGGTGGAGCAGGTACGCAACAAAGTGCAGGACAGAAGACGAAGTGAGCAGTAATAAACTTTAGGAAAACGCAGTAATAAACTTTAGGAAAACTAGGTCCTAGTAAAGTAAAGCCTCCCTTTTTAACAAAGAGAGAAAAAACGTCAGTGACACTAGAGGGACATCTCACAACACACCCAGTCATGTCTCGTGCCAGGCCACCACCCGGGAGGCACAGCCCTCTCCTACCGTGCATCAGACCAAGTCCTTGGACCCAGCGACCGCCCTCCTTCTGACCCCGGCACTTTTCTCCGGACTCTGTGAGCAGCTCCAACCCACCATGCGGTTGTGTGATGGCAGACCTGACACCGGAGAGGGGCTGTACAGCTGGGAGGGAGGCAGCTGAGCATCTTTCCTTCTTGCTTTCAGTAGCAGCTCAGACAGATGTCTACTGGGAAGGGAAAGCTAGCGCCGAGACAGCCTTGGGATGGGGAGATGGACTAGATGACCTGAGCTGTCAGTGGGGATTAGATCCACTTACACACTCCTGGACCAGTTTCTGCTGGGTGACCTTCGACATTACGGCTGACTTGCTCCAACAAAGATGCTCATCCCTCTCCCACGCACCGGCTCTTCCCCCGCCTCCATCAGCCCAGCACGGAGCTCACAGGCAGCTCCTTTTCACCCAGCACAGTGGGACCCGCTTGGCAGGTCCAGCTTCCCGCGTGACCCGTGGGCTGAAGCAGCTCCCCGGCAGTAGGGCCGTTTCTGGAGGAGCAGACGCCGGGGGGTGAATGATACCAGCAGTAACGGGGACTCGGGCACGGGCTGTGCCTGCCCCAGCTCTCCTGTGCCGGCCACCTCCCCACAGGGATGGACCGGAGTAGGTACAAGAGCAAACCAACCCCACTCATCTTGCTCTCCTGCCTGGCATCACACCCATAGCAGCAAAGGACCTTCACAGAATCACAAAATCACTAGATTGGAAAAGACCTGTAAGATCATCTAGTCCAATCATTAACTTCACAGTGACAGCCCACCACTAAGCCATGTCCCTCAGCGCTATATCTACACAACCCTTAAATCCTTTCAGGGATGGGGACTCCCCCACTGCCCTGGGTAACGTGTTCCAGTGCCTGATGGCCCTTTCAGTAAAGAAATTCTTCCAAATATCCAATCTAACCTTCCCTTGGTGCAACTTGAAGCCCTTTCCTCTTGTTCTAACCTTCTCAGGCTTTCCTTCAGCTTTGAGACTCCGCGGACCGAAGGTGATTATATACCTCATCAGCTCCTTCGTGTCTGGATTTTACCTTTTCCTCCCGCTTCTTCCTGGCTAGAAAACTCAGACGGAGACACCCCATTAACCGCTGTCTGCTCTGGGGGGCTGTGCGCCAAGCAGAGCTTCACCCAACCCCGTGATTCCGGAGCGTTTCTCTCTGCGCACACGCGCACATACAAACACAAAAACCATACGCACACGTAGTTTTCCATTAGGTATTGCGAGTTCAGCATCACTGCGAGGAATTATAGAGGACATATGGCTTAATTTAGTTGCATTGGTCTTGTAGCTACAGCTGAGTAGATAACATGACAAGGCTAGTAATCGTTTCTGAGAGGGAATGATTTAGTAATATAGTCTACAGCTCTCGTAAAGGCTCCTTGATAAAGGGCCAGGGAGAGCTGGAACAGTTTGGATCCATTTCCTCACCGCTGCTGAGAACGAATGTTGCAATGTGTGTCAGGAGGGTTGAATGGAAAATAATTGCCTTCATTATGCAAGTTCAACGTACAGACATATGTTCCTGGATAAATCCCTGCTACAACTAGCCAGGTCCACGTAGCTTATTTTCCATAAAATGTACGGAGCAGCGTTTTCTACAGGTTTCATGCAAGTATTTGAAACAGGCGGGCGCTATTTTATCCGGCAACGCGTACGCATGTTTCTGAGGTTCACATGCACATAGGTTTATTGCTTTTTAGAAGAGATGCCGGTGTGGGAATAGGTCTCGTAGAGGATGTCTGAACATGCACCAGGACTTTGGCCTATCCGAAGCAGAGAGAAACTGGAGACACGGATTTTTATAGGAGACACAGCACGTTGTAAAGCAAGATATCTTGGGCCAAACCCAGTTCCCCTTCTTTAGGCAAACTGACCTCTTGATTTCAGTGGTGCTTCTCACTCGGGCAAGGTAGACAGAAACTCAGCTTTGGGCATTTACGGGAAGAATCAGAGAAGTGATTTCTTTAGTGTGATACAATAGGACTTTGTATTAGCATTAGCCCCAAGTGCCTGGAAATCTGGAATTCAAATGAATCAAAACCTCACTATAAATAAAGAGCTTCTTAAAACCAAAGTTGTTTCCACAACTACTTTTAAAAAGCGGAGTTGCCAGCTACTGAGAATGCGAACAAGTGATGCTGTGGCCTGGGAGGATTCCAGTAGGATTAGTCTGGCAGTTGTAGTGCAATGAAGGCAGACTAATTTTTTTATTATTAGTTTTTAATTCTTCTAAGTCTGCTTTTCACAATGGTTTGGCACCATCCGCGCTCATCACCCTCCGACGCCGAAGCTGGCAAGCGGACACATTTCTTCTTTTATTATGGCAGAGGGATGGGCTAATTTACGCGGGGAGTGCGGTGTGCCTCCGAAGCCGGGGGAAGCAGGAGGGCAGCGCTCCCTCGCTCCAGCTGCCGCGGGAGAGATGTTTCGACCATGAGCAGGAACAAATATTTATCAGACAGGCTTTCCAGTCATATGGTCCTAATCCTCACAGCAATGTGAAACTCCCGGGATGAGGTCATGGTTGTTTAATCCCCAACTGTACTTTTTTTTTTTTTTTCTAGAGGCCAGATCAGGTAGGTAGGCGATGGAGTGCGTTTCTCCCGCCTGGGGCTCGCTGAGAGCAAACCGCGGGGTTTTAGGGACATGATGTAAAAATACACACCCTCGAACGCGCACAAAGACTTCCTCCAGAGCACAACAGGGCTGCCAGGGCACAACATTAAATTTCCAGCACCGACACCGGGTACCTGCAGCTCTGAGTTTCCAGAACTTGTCAAAATCCAACTGTCAGATTCCCCGAAAGCTCCTTTAAACAAAAACCCTTCTCAAAAGTGAAAAAAAGAATAAGATAAAACATTGTTTTTAAAGGTCATCAGAAGGTCCTCCAAGCTGTTTACTGCTGGGAGTACTTTTTTAGGTGGTTGAGGTATCTTTGGTTTGCTCATTAGCCTTTCACTGGCCTTTGGTGATTCATACTTTAAACCAAAGAACCAGGGAATTCCTCGGCCATTTTTCTCCAGGGACTGTTTGGACCAGGAACTGTCCAAATTAGGAATTGTATCTGAATCCTACCAAGGTCTGAGCTAACAGACTGGCTCATGGCTCCCGGACAGACCCTTATTATTTTAGCCCAGATGGTACTAAAAAAAGACCTTCTCAAACACATGATACATCCAATGGCATATTTTAGGACTGCACATTAAACACGCAGTCCAGCTATATTCCTTCGGTTTTCTCCTTACATAGAGTCGTGCCATGTGTATGGTAATATTCCAAACATTGTGTGATACGAAGTAAAACATCTTAAAATGTGCTGCTCATCAGTACACAGTGTACAGCAGCACCGTACCTAGGGATGAGGTTATATTGAGCAGGACTGAACCAAGGGAAAGAGCATAACCAACGTATTGAGTGTGTTGTGTTTTCATCTGGAATGTTTCCCAAACCTTGGAAAAGATGAAATTTGGATTGTTCCCAGAAGAACCTGACAGCCAAGTAATCAAGGAGGTTGGAAAGTCAGGTCATGTCTCTTATTTTAAAGCCTTTGGGTCTGAAATTTTATGTGAGATATTGAGTAATTTCTGAGTGTGGCTAACCTGGAGCAGTCCTTTTCCCTGCGGCCAAGCACTTCCCAAGAGGGGAGCTTGGATCTCCCACAGCCCAGGTGAGCCTCAACCACCTCAACCACCAAGAACCAGATTTGGCTTTGGGAAATCTCGCTCTTTCTCTGCACAGTTTTTTCCAGAAGTCTTGGGGTTTATGTCAAGCAAAAAGAAAACCAAGAATTAAAACCTCCGGGTTTCTGTGTCTCACCCCCATGTCTACGGCAGGACTCCCACATTCATCTCTGGTCAGCAATGGGGTCTACTTGGTCATGCCATTGAGTAGATGCACCAGGTTGCTGGGCCAAAGGCAGGGTCACAGGCTGAGCCTCAAACGTACTCAGAAAATCTGGATGAGAGCTTGTCCCAGGTGGTGTTTTGGGGTTTAAGTTAAAGCTCTGCTCATCACCTCCCCAGGACCAGCATCGCTGAGCCCCAAATGCTCGGTCCGAGAGGGGAAGGTGGCCGGGGAGCCAGCGTGGGGGAGAGTCCCTGAGCCACCCAGTACCCTGCAGAAACCCAGACCCTGCGGGGCTGAGCGCGTTTTGCTTTCAGCGTGTTGCAGTCAACTCTGATAAATAACAGGAGAAGCGAAAAGAAGGAGAAAGGGGTTGGTGCTGCAGAGTTGGGTTGTTTACCCTCTTTCCTGCGCAGGTCCTTTATTTATTTCACATGTGGCAAGAAGCAGTCTTTGGATCTTCAGTTTTCTTGTCTTCTACCTCATTCCCTTTGAATCCGTCAGCCAGCGAGATTAGCGGTGTCACAGGAACCAGACCTTTCTGCTAAATGCCTTCCAGATGTCCAGAGCCACAAACATGTCAGTCATTGACAAGAGCCTAATGAGAAGTTGCTCCCTGTTCGTTAGCGATGGCTACTGTTTCCTGGCAGAAAAGCTTTTTCTTCCCACCCCCCAGAAAGCTCTGAAAGCGGTTTTTGCAGGGAGGGTTTCTTCTTCCTTCCCCAGGAGCAGGGCTGCTCTCTGAAGGCTCATGAGGAGCTCCCTGGTCCGACTGCCATCGAGAGCTGCTCTCAGCTCCCCCAGCGCTGCCACCGGGAAACCGGGCACAAAGCACCGTATCGCGGAGGCATTTTAGGATCTGCAGAGAAGAAACAAGTGCCAGACCTGGATGCAGCTGGTGGGGTTTGACAAGCCCCAGGCCATGAGGTTCTCCAGCAGCTCGGTGGAATTGGAGGGTGCTTTTTCTGTGTTGGCATCGCCAGCCCCAAGGAGCCCGGGATGAACTTCAGTAGACACAGAGGTCAGGATGGTTTTGGAAAAAACAAGCAGGCAGGAGAGATTTCTGGATGAAGTTCAGGGCAGAAGAGAGGGAAATCATCTGGCTATTTCTTTCTCCTTAAGCAAGGAGAGCCATGTGGTGATGTTCCTGTCTTGCTAATGGAGAAGGCCAGGAGCTGTGTGTCGAGGGGCTTTCTCAAGAACAGGACGCAATGGGATTTTGGCTCCAAGCCTGGCAGCCACGTCCTTTCCTTTCCACTTGCCCAAAGACATGTCATGGTTTTCTCAACCTGTCGCAATGCATTAAATTTCACGTCATTCTTCAAGTGCATTTTAAGCAGTCTGTGACTGCTATGTTGGATTTGTCTTATACCCCCAGCTCCTCACAAGCTCAGGACGTCTTTTCCAACCTAAAACTACCCTCAGAAAAATCAATACTCTCCATTGTGAAGATTCCTGAAGTTTGTATTTTCCCCTCCTTTCATCTCAGTTAATGGATAGAATTAAAAAAGTGCAGTTGGCCAGCACAGGCTGTTTCTTCCATGGAAAGTGCCGGTCTCTTTGCTGGGATGGGCAGGCGGGATGGACTCAGGCAACATCCTTTGCCATGCTCCCAACCACACCACCGCAAGGAAATGATATTCAGCAGCTCGTCCCACCTTGGCACAGAGGCTGCAGTGAGATGCCAAGCCAAAACTTGTGCTGAAGTCTCTGAGAAATGCTTTTTTTAATGTAGCTGCTTATTAACATGACCCTACTTGGGGAGATTTCTTCCTTTATCCTCTGAATTATGAAAACCATTTCAAAACTTGATCCCCATGAAGGCTGGGCATTGTGTCAGCTTTAAGGAGTTGAAAATAGCGACAGCTTCTTTGCAGTGAGCAGAAAAACCCACTTGGAGTCTGTCATTTGGATTTATGAATATGAAGTCTGCTCTTTTGACATAATCTTCTTGATTTAAGCTTGTGGTTTCTACACACAGTTTCCATTGAATTTAATGTAAGTCATCTGGGCAGATCTCTCCCAGGTTGACGGGATGAAAGGTTCGACTCCTGGAGCTTTATTCCTTGTTTATGAGTTCAGTGCTGACCTGTGCAGGATCCAGCCCACAGCCTGGGTTGGAGCCTCCCATCCCTGCTCAGTGGGACCTTCAGTGATCGGGTATGAGCTGCCTGATCTGGACACCCAAAGCATCTGGGAAGGTCAGCAAAGGCCTCTGGAAACTGTGCTCCTGAGCACAGCCTCAGAACGAGCACCAGATATTTGCTAGATAAACCAGAACATCAGACCGTGCTCACCTCTTCATGCTGCAAAGCTGTTGTGGGTTGAGACGTTCTGCCTGGTGTGAAACCAGCTTCAGCATCAACGTCACTCCCACAGCAACGTACTGTAAATGGGTGAAGCAGACGATTGAGCAACTCAGCAAAAATCCCAAACCAGGAGGTTTGGTTGCAAAACAATACGAATATGTGCTGTAAAAGAACATACGGATATCTCCTCAAAGACATTAGCGCCTCATTTTAAGTCAAACCCACCAGTTTTGCAGAGGATTGCTGGCATCACACCCATTTGAAAAGCAGCTGGAGGCTGAATCCCTTCCCAGATTCAGATCGTCCATGTGAGCCTACCACAGCCAGCCCAAGAGAGCGTTGCTTGAGAATCAGTCTTCCAAATTTCCCCAGATAAAACCACTAGAAGACGCCGCTATGTTCGACAGCGAGCCCAAAAGTGCTGACTCAGCTCATTGCTTCTCACAGTTCCCAGTGATGATTTATTTCCTTTTTTCTCCACTGCTATCACATCTTTGACCCTAGAAAAGGACCTCTAGCTCTCTTCAGACCAAGACCTGTCTCTGCTTCCCAGCACACATTAACACACATTCGCTGCGCACTCAGAAGTAGGGCACTTCATGTTTTCCCCAAGGAAATCTGGAAAACCCTATCTCCTAGAGTCCTCTTCCTCCTCTCCCCATCTGGGAGGTGGGTTTGCTTCTCCATCCCCCATCCCCCATCCCCCATCCCTATCCCATGCTCCCTGTTTCCTTCCCCAGTGCCCTGGGCGGGGGGGGGATGCCTCTCATGGAAATTGTTCCTTAAAGCAAATGGACGTAAAGAAAATCTCACCAAAACCCCACAAACCCACAATATTGGGATCCCCCTGTGCTAAAATAACAGCACTTCTCCTCTCCCTTGTGCCATGTGCTCCCCCAAACCTGCACCTACCCAGACCCGCCACCAAATGCCTCCCAGCCAATCCCTCCCCAACGCCGCAGGCTGCCTCCTCCTCCTCCTCCTCTTCCTCCCACAGCTCCTCTCAGTGATGGAGAGTGAATATCTCAGAGCCTGACTGCAACCCGGTCTTCTCCTGAGGTGCAGAGAAGCGCGGTGGAAAACACACATGTAACCTTATTCCTCCCCACAAGGGACAAAAGCATGCCATTCTTTTCCCGTAAGTGATACAGTTGGTCCAGAAAACGCAGCGCCCTCCAGGCATCGGCTCCAGTCTGGGGAGTGGGGCGTGATGGAAGGACGGAAAACCAGAGTGAAAAATGCGATAGGTGAAACCAGGGAGCAGAGCTCTCTGCGAAGGTTTTGCTTTGACACTTGTAACAGGGGTTATTCATTTTCCAGTAACTTTATACTGCTCTTAACCAAACGAGTCAGTGCAAAAAAATGGCATTACGAACACTTGAGGATTTACATGAAGGGTTTCTATCAGCACTCGTGTGTGGGGAGAGTCCTGCGGCGGCGGCGATTGCTCCATGGCCTGGGGACAGCCTGAGGACAGGGACCTCTTGTCACCAGGAACAGCAGCCCAGGGCAGGTCCTGACCACGGCCCCCAGATTGCCACAACACCTCAGCACGTGCCTGGGACTGAAAACGGGGCAAATAACCGCCAGCAAGTGCATGTTTTGGATTCCTCAGTCATAGCACCAAGAGCCTGATGTGCCCACATATGCTGATTAATGGATGAATGAACAACAGCATTCCATAATTGCCAATTATTATTTTTAAGGAATGATTAATTAAATAAGAACTTTTTTTTTTTTCCCCTGAACACTGAAAGCCTCTAAGTAGCCTAAAGGATGAAAGAGGGATGTGTGCAATATAGATTTTACTAGGACAGTAAGTCACGGAGTCACAGACTCACAGCACCCCAGACTGGTGGGGGTTGGAAGGGCCCTCTGGAGCTCCCCCAGTGCCACCCCCCGCCAGAGCAGGGGCACCTCCGGCAGTGGCACAGGACACCTCCAGGCGGGTTTGGAATGGCTCCAGAGGGGGAGACTCCCCCCCCTCTCTGGGCAGCTGTGCCAGTGCTCTGCCGCCCCCACAGGAGAGAAGTCCCCCCTCATGTTAAGACAGAACTTCCGATGGTCACGTTTGTGCCCGTTCCCTCTTGTCCTGTCACTGGGCACCACTGAACAAAGACTGTTCCCACCCCCCCGGCACCCGCCCTTTAAGTAATTATAAGTATTGATAAGATCCCCCCTCAGTCGTCTTTTCTCCAGACTAAAAAGGCCCACGTCCCTCAGCCTCTCAAGTGCAATGTTAATGGCAGTGACTGAATTCAGTGACTGAATTGAAACCAAAAATTAGAAAGGGAACCAGGGTCCATACCTACTGTGGGCTCTTAATTTCTTGTCGCTCTGGCTTCCCCGCTATCCTTCGGCTCTCTTGCCTTTTACATTGCACACACTGCGCTATTGTCTCGTAAAAGCCTTAGTTCAGCAAACGAGAAACATATTGCGGAGTCTGACATAATTGCAGGCCATGATTCACCCGCATCCCGGTACCTACGGTAGACTCCGCGCTGCTGTCGAGGGCTGCTCCTCGTTCCCAGCCGCCGGCGGAGGCGTGGAGGGACCCGATGCTGAGGCTCTGGGGATTACGTGTGGGAGAATGAAATCATCTTGGTTAGCATGAACGGCGAGAGGAGGGAGAGGGGAAAACATCCCAACTGCTTATTGCCGCGGAATATCTGGAATTAATCTCTTACATCAAAATGTCGCCTGCAAGCATAGACCAAGCCTGCGCCCTCCGCTATGAGCGGGTTCACCAGACTATAAATCCCGGCGTAATACCAACACTAACGACCCAGCAGCACCATGAAATGGAGATGCCTCGCTGGTGCTCAGCCGACCCACGTGCGCTGACGGTAGTTGAGTAGCGGGCCCAAGCGCTGCCTCAGACCCTTGGGCACCTTCACTGAGGATTTTTCATTTTTTACAGTTAGGAATTGACTTCCCCATTTTGCCTGCCCGCTGGGAAAAACTGGCACTAACTTTAGTCCCTGATGCTATTGCCTCATGTTCTGCTTAGACTGTAAAATGCAGAAAAGGAGGAAGAAAAAGTCCTTCCCATTTAAAGGAAAAAAAAAAAAAAAAGAAAAGAAAGGCAGAGTGAGAAGAAGCAAACTCAAAAGCGTAGAAATTGTGAAATCTAATCTGTAAGACATTCAGTGAGAAAATTTCCTGCTAAGTCATAGCTCGGATTTCTCTTTATCTAGAAAAAATATTTCCCTTTCTTCTGTCAGGTTTTTCAGAATAAAAAACAAATGAAGAGCCTGATGTGAGGAATTTGAGCTAGTGTTGTAAACCCTGTAAGCTCTTAAATAATTAGAGACCCTCATTGGTATTACACGAAGATAAACGATTCCATATAGTCCAAAGCTGATCTGTACTCCTGCTAAATACCTTAGTCTTGGGTAACTGTAGGAATCAAGAAATATTGTATATAAATCTCTCCATGATCTTTTCATATAGAAAAATAAAGTGCAGTTGGTTTGAAGAAGGTCGATGGATTTGCTGTTTTCTTATTATATTATGCAAATATGCCATGTAGGAATTTGGACAACAAATGGTTTCTGAAAGGTAATATATTTGTTGGCATCAGAGTAACAAGCAGGATTTTTGATCAGCGCTGATGTATTATTCTTTCATGCATATATATACACATACGTGCACGCATATAAGTTTGCAACACGTTGCCATAAATCACGTGAAAACATAGAGCAGATGTCCTGTAGTAGCCGGGATTATCGTGCCTTGGTTGTGCTTTCGTGGGAATGGACCCACAGCGGGCTCGGCAGAACATGCCTTATGGATACAGTAATGGGGCTACTTGAAAAGAATATTTATACGTGGGGCTAACCTAGTTTTTTTTAAACGTGAGAGGTGACTTGTCTTCTTAGTCTGCTTTTAGATGAGTCAGACTGTACACAGACGGTGTCATTAGAGGAATGTTTTCCAGTAATTGGCCGTTTGTCATTGTCTGCACATCCAGAGGAGGGGTTTTCTCAGCCGTTTCCCCATCCCCGTGCGCAGGGATGCAGCAGGTCAAACCACAGCCATGTTTGAAACGCTGCTGGAACCAAAAGGTAAAAAGCCAGAACATACTGAGTTAAAAATGACTGGTCAGAAAGAGGTTTACACCTTCATTTCTGGAGGGAAACCGCACATCGGGTGGAAACTGGTCTTATTTATCCCCACCTTGCCCAAGCCAAGGGATTTGTGTATCTGCGTCCCCAAAAGGCAGCCTGAGGGAGGATCAAAATAACCTGTTCTTCAGACTAAACTGCTTAAATTGTACTTGGTTGGCTGCCCGTATTTCCAAGGACAATGCAGTGACTGCTGCAGCGCTGTATTGCTCTGCCATCAGTGTTTATCTACAGCAGAGGTTATAGGGACTAAAATCATAACACACTATATAAATGTATAGCAATTTATAAGAAACTAAGGATTAATGCAGCAAAATCCTCAGCAGCACCAAATAAAATGCAGAAGCAAATGCTTTAAGCAGCATCAGAGAGAATATACCACAAAACAATTTCAGAGAGACCGATAAATCTTAAAATCCGTGTTTCTTAGATTTTTCCGGACTTAAGTTAATCTGTCATCACAGCTCTCACATTTGAAAAATGATCAAAACACCATAACTGGACTTTTGGGAGGAACTGGGGAGAACGGGAGACCAACAGAGGGGTCAAATAAAAAGATTTATATATGGAAAGAGAGGTGCCAGCTGTGATGGGCAAATGAAGGGGTCACACCCCCTCAGCGTGCTGGTTCGGCCCTTGGCAGCATTTCCAGGAATTTTTTCCCCGTATTCGGGGAGCTTGTGAGTTTGGGGGCTGCCGAGAGCATATTTCTACGAGATGGAGGGGACGGAGGGACACCCCACCGCGGCAGCACCGATGGTGCAAGGAGAAACCATCTCGGCCAGGCAAGGCAGGACGGCAAACGAAATGTGGGAGATGATGCAACACCCCTGCCAAGATTTTCCACATGTCAGAGCAGACAGACAGCGATGAATGAAAAATTAGAAATTTCACATGCATGCATGTTTTTTTTTTAAAAAAAAAAAAAAAAGAAGAAGAAAAACCCCACTAGTTTCTCTGCCGTGCTTGCCAAGGGGCAGCTCTAATTCATCCCCTTGGCCATCTCTGTTGAATTTTCCTCTCTCCAATTTGCTAAACAGCTGGATTTCCATGGTTACCAGGGCTCGCTGCTGGTCCGTCTCAAACATACTGCACATTTTTGCTGGGGAGACGCAGACGCCGAGTCGTTCCCGCATGACTGCCCGGAGCAGCGGGCTGCAGCCAAGCCCCGCACCGGTCCCTGCCGGGGGCACGAAGGTGATGGTAGGGAATAACCCAGCTGAGGGGTGACGGGAGAGATGGTACTTCATCCTCGCTTCTCCTTGCTTGGGGAAGAGACAGCACATAGCCAAAGCTTTAACCGTTTGGCACAGGACGCAGGATTGTGCCTTGGGAACCCCCGGGTCCCCTCTTCTGGCTTTACCCCTTGTACACGCAGCAGCGTCTCCAGCTCAGGAATCTACATGGCTTTGTGGGGTCAACTCCCAACGTCCAAACCTTTCTCCCTGTCTCATTTTTGGCACACGTGTGCCTAAACACACACGCACATATTTCATCGGTGGTGGGTTCACAGGAGGGAATTGCTATGTTAAATTCAGGTTGGTTTTGGTTTTTTTTAAAACACCCCAATGCAATAATTAATTTTACCAAAAGAACATATATTTTCCTACTTTTGATCTCTAATAAGCTACTTTCAATGGAGTGGTTGTATAATTTCCTGCTTTTGAAGTCTAATGAGTAAGTTGCACGGAAACCTCCATAAAGTACAAAACTCATTAATAAATGTATAGTCCCTTTGTCCAAGACTTCCAACTTTAAATCAAACGCACAACAACCAGATGTTTTTCACATTACTGCATTTCAAGATTTTACTGGAAGTGATCTCATCATACATACTTAATGTAGGTGTCCAACTGTGCGTGTTATTCGTATCACAGATCAGACCTTGCAGCTTTAGGACACTGTGTGGCAAACACAACTATTGTTTAAAGTGGATAAAATTTATGCTAAGCTTGCCACGGGAATACGAAGGAGACCAAATTGGATAGAATATACTGATTTTGATGAGTGTCAGAAGTGAGGAAATTATATCACTCAAACATTTGAACTTATTGTTAGGAAACACTGAGCCACTGTTTCTGGGAAAGATATTGAATTTAGCCAATCTAGTAAATCAAAGACTTTTCTGTTTTGCTTTGAAGTAGGAAATTAACTGCAAATGCAAAAGATTGGGACCAGGACAGAGGCAGAGCTGAAAGGAGATGTACATTTTTCAAAGAGAACGAAAATGACGGCTCGCTTGCAGGGAGGGGTGGAATAACATTTCGGTAGGAAAACATTGCTTCATCATTTTTGAAGAAAATATATACAGTTAAGTTATGGTTTGAAATTTTTGCTAGGAAACACGGCAAGCCAGGGGAGCGAGGCGTCCTTCCCTGAAGGGATGGAGAGCTCAGGGTGCAGCTCAGTCGGCACACTCGCGCTCCACGGCTTCGGCTTGCTTTGGTCATTAGGGAAATACCCACCGGGGACTCCAACCTACGAGTAGTAATTAGTCACCTATTAATTACCAGCAAGAGTTGGCTGAAGGTTATTCAGGACCGTTTATCATCAGAGCTGAGCAGTGG
This sequence comes from Vanellus vanellus, assembly GCF_965231255.1. Taxonomy (NCBI): domain Eukaryota; kingdom Metazoa; phylum Chordata; class Aves; order Charadriiformes; family Charadriidae; genus Vanellus; species Vanellus vanellus. The sequence continues at coordinate 4,398,243 of NC_138918.1, read as the reverse complement.
GCAGCCTTTTGCCCAGGGTGAGCTCGCACCTCCGTTGACTGCAGAAGAGCCCTGGCAACTCCCCTCCTCTTCCCCACATGTCTGAATAAGATTTTGAGTTTCCTCAAGACTGTAAGAAACCTCACAGGAAGGTTTCTCAGGGGTCTTCATATTCTTTTTGGTTCCTTCTCCCATTGGAAACACCATCGGAGCTCAAATCATACAGAGCATCCCGTAGGGCTTTTGCTGGAAGAGAGTTGCTGAGGCACCCTCATACCATGGCTCCACTTTGAACCAAGTGGCCATGGGAGGCAGGGAAGAAGAAAACAAGTGTTTAATTTGAGAAATGGGTGAAATTATCTCATCTTGCCCTCCCCATCAATTCACCCCAACCTGTTTTGATGTCACCGTCCTACAGAGATCAGGTTCCTCCATACTGCTCTGCCACAGCTTTCTGGGACATCCTCAACAGCGAAGGGAGGGCTCGCAGCCTTCCTACAGAGACATGACCACCAAAAATGAAAATACTGCCACTTCCTATTGAGTCAGCTTTGACTCACAGGACAAGTAATGGGGAAGCAGGAATACTGACCAGCATCTGGCTGGTTTCCTCTTTCAGAGATGAGGGAAATTCACCCAATTTCTCAGCCCTTTCATTGAGAAGGAAAGGAAGAAGCAGAAATGACTCATTTTCTCTCTCTACCAGGAGAACCATGTCAAGGAGCTGCTGAATTTGTGCCTCTTACTTGCAGCCAGGTCATCTGAGCCCAACACATCCGAACAGGTTCAGTGAAAGCTCTCCAAGTCCTGGTGTAACAACAAGGATCACCTTGGCACGTACAAACACAGAGGAGTCTCACATTTAAATGAGGGAATTTTCTCCTTTTAAAGAAATAATAGGCTTTTCAAACACACTAGCAAGCCCTTTAGTGTCGTCTAGAGACAGCTCAAAATACAGAGATCAATCACACAGCCATGAGCAGGAGAGCGCGTGGTCCCAGGCTGTACCCAGACCTGAGGTCTTTGGTGTGGTCCTAAGATGTCAGTGGGAGCAGCGGGTCTGAATACGGGAGCCGAATTGCTCCGGGCAGTTCCTGCAGGAATTAGATCACTTTTTTGGCCGTCATTAGATTAATGCGCACGGCTGTTGGCGCAGGCGAGGCGATGAGGGGTGCTCTGCCTGGGTGCAGCATTGCCGAGGTCTTGGCTCTCTCTTCCTTTGCAAGAGGAGTGCGTTTGGCGCGTTGCTCACAACACGCTCACCAAATAACCCCGTCAATAATCTTTGTAAGATCTGTAGCTCATTATGAAGAGAATATAGACTCGAATTAGGGGGCTGAATCCAATTAGGCTGCGCTGAATTGCGACGCTCCAGGTCTTAAAGAGACCACGAAAGCCCCGTCCCGTTTGAGATGTACAGTTTACATGCTGGAGGTTTGCAAAGGGCAGATTCTGCGAACCCTCGGATCAGTTTTGCAGCAGTCCTCATTATCCCCATGCCAATTTCTGTCAATCATAACTGGCACTGTAAAATAAATAAATCCCCGTACCGCTACCAAGGGGTTGGGAACCTTCTGGAGACTTGGCACTCGTGTCACGCTGTCGTTGCCAGCGGCTGAGCTCAGCACAGAAGCCCACTGCTATGAGAATAACAAGGCCCCGATCAACTCAGCCTTCAGCGTCAAGCCCCGGTCTGTAATCTAGTGAAATTATCCTCTGCCCCTTTTCACCGGGCGCCGGCGCACAAAGGCGGCAGCGTGCCCGGGACAGTGTGGAGCGAGGCTGCCCAGCTCACCCCAGCACTGCTCCTGCCCAAGCAGGGGCAAAATGCCCGCTGGCTTTCTGTAGGACCAGTCTTCGGGTTTTTTTGTTTGTTTTAAGTGTCAAAACAGACTTTGCCGGCCAAAGGAACCGCTTGATCCCCGGCGATTCTCTGGTGCTGTTTGGCTGACCCTTGGTGGCAGAGAAATTACTCGCGACGGGTTGATATAAGGATCATAACCAAGCGACTTCTGAACCCGGTGCTACAAAGGAGGGCTTCATAATTGGGGTGTCAAGTGCCTCCTGCCCAACTGTGCGTAAAAGCTCGTGTCAGTCCATGCAGACACCGGAAGGAGCAGCCGTGGAGCACTGGGAGAGGTTTCGTGCCTGATTTAAAGGAGAGCTAATCTTGCCCAGTGTTTGCATTTTGCAAGCAAGAGCCCAGAGGTTCAAATGATCCCCCAGGTAATGCTCTCCTGGGGCATCCGTGGCACGGAGAACTCGCAACGTGGGGAAAGCAATACCCTGCCCTTGCTACAAACACTGAGAACAGCACCCCCCAAAAAAAGCATTACAAAATTTTAACAACCCCAACACGATTTGATACATAAAGGTTTCATAAAAGCATATAAAACTAAATATAAAAGGACACTTATAAACCTCCTGTTCACTGCCTACCAACAAACATTCCACATAGTTGGATATCAGAGAGTGTTTTCTGAATGAACTATAATACTGCTCTACTTTTCTCTAAAATTAAGTAGAGATCGACAGCAAAAGGCCCCTGCAAGCTCTTTTTCCCTTAAAAAGAAAAAAAAAAAAGACAAGAAAACAACCCTCAAACCAACAAAATCAGTGATGAAGACATCCTTTCCCCGCAAAGCAGCTGTGCAGACACGAGAAGCTGCTGCACCCTCTGCCAGACGCTGCCGAGAGGAGTCCTTCACACAAACTCCACACAAGCTGCATACAGTATACGTTGTCCTCTACAAGAGAAACTATTTTTTTTTCCTGAAGATGTCTTTCCAATTGCACAACACAGATGAAACCACAACATGGCTCAAAGCAGCTTTCGTCCCAGTTAGAGATGACCAGAGGTGCTCTGGGCACCAGGAATCAAGCATCAGCCACGACTAGGAGTGAACGGGCAGCTGCCAAGTTTGCTTCCAGCAACAATTAAAATTAAGCATCTTTTCACCTAAGTATCATTGAGAGTGGCTCAGGGGACAGCCTTGCAGCAGCATCCAGGAGCAAACGGAGGAGATGCGTCCAGCGCTCCTGGTCTGAGCACATCTGGGTCAGAAACACCCCATCAGAAACACCCCCCAAAGAGGGGCCGAGCACCCCTCGCTGCCTGAGCGGCACCCACCAGCCCGCTGAAACGGCCCAGGGCATCCTGCCCCCTTCCCCCTGCACCAGGGTTTGGGGTTCCACAGCCCTGTGTGGACTCACCCCACAGCTCTTGGTGGGTCACGGTCTACTTCTGAGGAGCAACGGGGTAAAACTGAGAGGCATCACCCAGCTCCTGACCTGGATAACCATGGTCTGAGATAAAACACTCTAGGTTTTCCATAAAAAAACATTAGTCCATGAGGTTTTCCAGAGCCACAAATACATTTCACAGTACGTCTGACTAAACCAAAGCTATGTGTCCAAGAAAGACCTTGCAAACAAGTAGGAATTACTTATCAGAGCTGCAGGAGCGTGCAGGCTACCTGCAGGCACTTGGTTGTTTCTTAAAAGGAAAATAAAAGCTTCCCTAGCTTTCGTTGCATCAAAGTGACAAAGCCTCGGGAGGCTTTAATTAACCCGCATGCACCAACAGAAGGAAATGCATAGCAGGAAAGACTCTTTTCCGAGAGAAACCATACAGGAAAGTTATCAGCAACCCAACCCAGAAAATACAAGGGCAAGGAATGAGCTGTGGGTTTAATGGCACAAGAAAGAGTTTTTTACAAACCCTCTCTTAATGGTGCAGCATCGTTAGCTAACCTGAAGTACGCGTTCAGCAGCAGGGGGGGTTGATACCACTGGAAGCAGCATTTAAGATATTGCAAAGCAGCTGTGACACCTCAAATGCATCAAAGGGGACCCTGGACGTGCTGCTGTCCTTGACTCTGAGGTTAGTCACCCAGAAGAAAGAGTTGCTGCTGGATACTCATTAGCAGTATTTAGATTATATGGGATGATTTATACCAGAATTAATTTGGGTCACCTCAATAGTCCACTCTGGCTTCAGTGTTTGTGGCTCTGAGGTAGGATGTCTTCTCGCTCAGAGCAGCCTGGGCTCATTTTCTGGCTTGTCAACATAACCACATCACTCTTCTTTCCACAGCTCCCCCTCTCTCGTGTCAAACGTGTCAATTCGTCTCCATCTCAAGGCTCTTCACAGCTCAGCGCTGTAGTGGCCATCTCCCACATGCTGTCAAGCCATCAGCGCCCACCTCCAATCTGCCGGCATCACTCGCCTCCACTGCCGCAGCAAACTCTCCAGCCAGTCTCCTGCCCTGTCCCCTGCTTGCCTGCATGCAGGAGACCTCTTCTCTGTCACCCAACAACCCTCCTCAGATGTTCCCTGCAGGTGTGCTCCTCCATGCCACCTATGAAAAAGCAGGCTAAGCCTTTCGCCCATGGTGCTGGCCAACGTGGTCCCCCTGCTGCCTTCACCCTCCTGCGGGTCCAGCCCACTCACCCTGTGCACAGACCTCCTTCAGTGGGCTTTCACAGACCACCAAGAATGAGGGACCAGAGTGGTGTGATGGGGACCATCAGCCACGACCACGGAGCAATAAATCACCAAACACGCAAACACGATAACAAATATCACACAAACATCCAGTTTCTGGCTTTTTTTCTTTGCTGGGTGAGCAGCAGTTTAATGATGTCTTCCCAACATTATAAAGAGATTTGTGTTTAAAACAAACAAATTCTAGCTTTTGAGCACAGCAGGATTCATGAGCCGTGGACAGCCTCGGCCAAGGCACTGCCAATGGAAGCAGCTCCTTTGCTGCTTGCCGCCTCTCAGGCAAAACCAGGGATGTGCAATGGAAATATGTAAGAGAAATGATACTGAGACAGATATCTGTGTTTTAGCAGTAGCAGACTTTTCTAATTTGAACATTAATGCAAGCGGGTCTTCTTTCTCCATCTCTGTAATCCACACACAGTCTTCTTCCATGGAAGGGCTTGGGCAGAAGAAGGGAGAGATGCTTCATCATAAAAAATATTGAAGCAAATGGTTAATTGTCCTGAATCAGGCCCATAGACTTTAGGAGGGATTACTTGACCTCGAGTCAGCAACTTTTTCCACCAACACTAAAAATACCCTTGAATGAGCTGTAGAAATACGATAGCTTAAACACTTTGCAGTACTTTAGGCTAGACAGTGGTTTATAATGACATGGTTTCCGTTCAGAGACCTGCCAAGGGGCCATTCCCACACACTCTTTATTTTAGCGAGGAGAGGGCTCTGCCGGCCCGAAGGTGAGGGGGATAGGCGGTATCTGCCTTTGCCTATCAGCAAAATCAGCCCCAACTCCTGCACCGCATTTTCTGTCTGCAGCTTTTTAAAATCCAACTTAAGCTGTAAAAGAAAATCTGCTGAACACCAAAGAGTAGCAATCACCACAACAGCTGTATCACTTATTTTCATAGTCATCTTTATGTGCTTTCATGTTTGAATACCCGATATATTGCAGTTCTCCGTGCTGCTAATACCAAAGTACTGAGAAGTTGTTTGTGAGCTGATCCTGGGGGCTGGGGTACGGGGAGAGGGGAGATTTGGGATCCCGGGCACCACAACACCTGGTTGGGGATTTCAAATTAAACTATTTGTGGTGAGATAAATGTCTCTCTTCCTTCTTCCAAATGTGCTGGAGCACAGCCCTGGATGGCGGGAGGTAAAGGAGGAGGATGTAGATGTGCAATGAAGGAAAAGCAAAGCAACTTTTCCATTTCTGCCCACAAACCCCTGTTAATAGCAGCCACCAGGTCAGCATTTTGTGTCCGATAAAGAACACGTCCCTGGAGGAGGTAAGGGACTCATTCTGCACTATGTACCCCTTCCTCAGCACATGGGCGTGGGAGGGATTGCACATGCAATGCAGAAAAAGAAAGAAAAAAGAATCACGGGGCATTTATGAGGGTGGTGAGCCCCTGGTGCAGGTTGCCCAGAGAACCTGTGGCTGCCCCATCCCTGGAGGTGTTCAAGGCCGGGTTGGACAGGGCTGGGAGCAACCTGGGCTGGGGGGAGGTGTCCCTGCCCAGGGCAGGGGGTTGGAATGAGATGATCTTTAAGGCCCCTTCCAAACTAAACCATTCTAGGATTCTATGAGCTGAGCAGCCAGGGGCTGCACACATTAGTTCATCCCAGTCCCAGTGGGCAGATGCTGATGAACATCCCCTCCCCATAAACCCCAGCACTGGGGCTGGGTTTCCCTTAATTGGAGAAGGAGAGGTACAGGTGGCAAATACACACACACACACACATACACAGACGTTTTCTCTCTATCTATATGCGCAGAAATAAAGATGCAGGGAGATGGGGAAGGGCTGCTCGGCAGGACCATATGTGCCTGCTTTCCATCAGAGGGCAGTGGCGGCCCAGCCGTGTCCACGTCCCCTGCACACTTCAGCTGATGAACACCTCGATGCTTTGGAGGAGGAGCGCTGCCCTTCCCTGGTCCTCCCCTGTTTCTCCGGTGTCCAAAGCCAAGACCTGGCTGGGACCAGGTTTCCACAAGCTTCTCCTGGATGACCCCAGCTGTGCCAAGATGAGCTTTTGCTCAATAGGTTTTTCGGAAGGAAAAAAAAAAATAATAATCCCAAAATATTCCCAAACCCAACAACAGGGTAAGAACAGGCCACTGATGGAGAATACACAGAGTGACCATTGCCGTGGGACACGAGGGGCATCTCGGGGCCAATCCGCCGCAGCAGGGGGGAAGGGACAGGGGACTGGGCAATTCATCCCCGTTGCACCCTGCCATGCCCGCGGGGACCTGGCGCCCCAAAGAAAGTACTTCCTGCGAGAGCCAACAGGCAGCTATGCACAGACAACCGGAGGTTTTAAAGGTAACAACGGACTAAATTAAATACTGGGGGCAAAGCCTCACAAGCTGCACCTCGCCTGGGTTTGGAGGGGCATCTCCTGGGACAGCCCGGAGGCAGCTCTGCGTCAGTTGGGGAAGCGCTGGAGAGAGAAGCGCGTTCTCACGATTGCACACAGCATCTTCAGTTGCTCACATGAACTACTAAAACAAACCGCTATGTGTTTCTACAGATCGAGGCAAGGCTTTTTGAGGAACCACAACCCCCTTTTTTTTCCACAGGCTGAATGTTTCTAAACTATTTCCTGTGAAACTCCGCAATAAAGTCTCTCTCTAAATTACACTCATTAGTTAAATTGGGTTTCATTACCATCCTTTCCCTCAGTGCCCTTTACACCAGCTGGATGCTGCATTTCAGGAATCCGTTACACACTAACAACAGAAAAGTTTCCTCTTGAAAAAATAAAAAATAGTAAACCCCCCATTTTTGGTGATAAATGAGTTCCTATTTCTTTAAAGTTCCGAGATATTATGGGAGAAGGGGGGGTAGATGAAACAGCTGGTTTTAGACACCCGAGTGCTCTCCAGAATGCCTTGTTCTTACAATTTATTTATTTTTTTCTAAGCATAATTAACAGAAGCAATAAGTTGTTGTCCACATAGACAGCTTTTTGACTAATTCAGACCCTCTTTTATGCACTTGGCAGTCTCTAGGAAACTTGGGCAACACAAGCCAGCACAGCAAGGGGAAAGTGCGCTGGCACATGGGAATACAGCCCGTCACCTCCTTGAATGGCTCATATGTGGCCTTTGCCACCATCAAAAAGAAGAAGAAAAATAAGAGGTTGACAATAGACATCTGCAGTACCATGCCTTGGGGCTTACTTCCCTTAATTTCATGTTAGAAACTAAACTAGAATCTTGCAAAACCTGGATATTTCCAAAACCTGACATTTAGGTAACCAAACTGCCCTCTCATCTTTACTGCAATCTGCCCATACACAGGGATCTCATTCTATTTAAACCTGAAGGTCTTTTAAGCCTATGTCGGTGTTTCAGGTTGTGCTAAGTGAAGAACAGAAGAGAATGAGAAGGCTCCTGTCTGTTGGGTTTGTATGTTGGGTAACCCCAGTAAAGCAAAAACCAGCGCAGGCTGTGAGCTTCCTGTACCCGCCTGACCAAAAAGCTCAAAATCGAAGGGGTGGCGGGGAGGAGCAAAGAGCATTTTTAGCGTAAGTTAATTGGGCTGAGAATTCGCAGCCTTTAGGGCATTGCCAACAAACTCAGTCATGCCTTGGTACTTGGTAAAACAGAGAGGAAGCTGTTACAGCTGTTTGCATCCCTTCCATAGCAGGGGAAAAGCCCCCTCACACTGCTAAGTGACGGGCTGAGTCAAACACTGCCTCTTTAATGAAAACTTAATTAGATCCCAGCACGGTTACCATTTTGGAAATTGATTTTAGTGAGTTTGAGGAGTTTTGGAGCTAGGATTTAATGTCACTGTCTTTTAAATTTAATCTTACTCGAATTACATTGAATTTGATTGCACTGTGGTACTTACTTGCATACGAGTAGTTTACCATTTTGCTGCTTATTCACCCCTTTGCGAGACACCCACCTCCCCCGGCGTTACCCCCAAACACAGCACAGTGGGTACTCAGAAACCACGGGGGGTCCTGCAAAGCCTACAAAGCTGCAGTGTTGGGGATTTTTTGGTGTTTTTTTTCCCCTCCAGCTCCTCCAGGCTCTGCAGCTGCTGGTTACCACCTCTCCTCCTATTTTTTCTCTATTTCCCAGTGGCTCCCAGCACCACGAGCTGAGGAAAAGCCCTGTCCTGCCTCACTTACCTCCCACACGGTGCCCCCCCCCACTGAAGGAGCCCTTCACCGCCTGCATCGCACAGGGTCTGCCCTCGGTTTTACTCCCCCCGTCCTGCTTGAACTCTTTCACACGAGTGCCGTCAGTGCAAAGCTGAGGAACTGCCCATTGCTGCCACCTTTCTGCAACAGGTTCGTCTGCAAAGAATCAGAGAATCACAGAATGGTCTGGGTTGGAAGGGACCTTAAAGACCATCCAGTCCCACCCCCTGCCCTGGGCAGGGCCACCTCCCCCCAGCCCAGGTCGCTCCCAGCCCCGTCCAACCCGGCCTTGAACCCCTCCAGGGATGGGGCAGCCACAGCTTCTCGGGGCACCCTGCGCCAGGGGCTCACCACCTGCACAGCCAAGAATTTCTTCCTAATATCTAATCTAAATCTCCCCTCTTCCAGTTTAAAACCGTCCCCCCTCGTCCCATGGCTCCCCTCCCTGACCCAGAGTCCCTCCCCAGCTCTCCTGGAGCCCCTTTAGGCACTGGAAGGGGCTCTGAGGTCTCCCCGGAGCCTTCTCTTCTCCAGGCTGAACTCCCCCACCTCTCCCAGCCTGTCCTCCCAGCAGAGGGGCTCCAGCCCTCCCAGCATCTCCGGGGCCTCCTCTGGCCCCGCTCCAACAGCTCTGTGTCTGGAGCTGGAACATCTCACATGGTCTCCACCAGGCTATGAAGCCCACTCCAGCCAGGCTTCAGCTGGGTTCAGGTGTTGGCTCTGTCCATGCCAGGCTGTTGCCGTGTCGCTGTTACTACGTGACAGACATAAGTGACGTAGTTGGATGATACTTTACTGGGAGAAGGGGAAAGGAGAAGGCAGCACATGTGTGTTGATGACATCCTGGTGGGATCACTTCCTTTTCCCGTGAAGTACAACTTCTCTTCAGCAGCATCCACCAGCAGCTGAGGATTCCATCTCCAGCGAGGATGGGGTTGGAATCCTGTGCAGCAGAACTGCTCCTGGCTCTGTTTTGGGATGCAAGGCCGGTCTTCACCCATCTGGTGCCACAAAAGAGAGAGAGTGAGGGCACAGCATCCTGGCTGAGAGCCCCGACCCGAAGCCGTAGCTAATCTGGGCTCTCAGTTTTTCACTGCACATAGAAACAAAACGGTCAGTGGGTCCCAGTGGCACAGACCGGGCGGCCATAGAGCCGAGAAGACAAACGACTTCCAGCTCCTGGCTGTAAACCAGGGCAGGGCATTCCCTCCCTTCCCAGAAACAACACTGGAGGTGGCCTTGTTCGTGCTCCAGTGTTCTCTTCTTCTTCAATTTCCTGTAATTTTGCTCAGCCACAATATTATAGGGTTTATAACATTTTCTGTTCAGGCACAGTGAAGATTGTAAACATGTGTCTTTCCCACTGTTAATACTGAAGGTTCAATGGCAGCGACATGGCAATATCTGGGACGCATTAATGAAGCCGGCTCATTAAAATGGGGTACAAAGGATTCATTTCACGGGTCGCCTAATCAGATTTTTCCAGCATGAGGTTGGGTGTGATGCGTGGCACAGAGCTGTGTCCACCTGGCTGAATTTCCTTCCATGAAGCAACAGCCGTGGTGGGAGGGAAGGTATCCATCTGCCCAGATATTTTTTTAAGTTCCTTTATATCTTTTTCCCCTTCCCCACCCAAGTTCCCTTGCTGAACTTCAGGATTGTGCAACAAGCAGGAATAGTTACAAATTGTCCTTAAAATTTGGGTTTAAGATACATAGTTTCATTGTAAAGAAAAGCACGTAGCTGCTATTGCTAAATGGGTTGGAACCTCTACACCGCCAATTAGCCAGGCTGGTGGTACACCTCGAGGGCTGCTCTCACTTCTTGCTGCTGGTCTGAGTCCACAAGCAAAAGAACCGAGGCCACATACATTTTCTGATTGGCTGGAAAAATTTGGATACAGCCTCTGCTGAGGCGTATAAATAGAAAGCAAAGTATTTTAGACCTTTCACTTTGGAAGCAGAGCTCTCAAGGCACACGGAGATGCACGGAGTCACAGCAGTCATCCTCGCCATTGCCATCTCCAGTGGTGAGTTAGCTGAATTTTAGTAAACATTTGCTCATTGTAAACCGCATTCTTTTTCTTTTTTTTTTTTTTTTTTTTTTTTTTTTTTTTTTTAAATGAAGTGTATCTGTGAGGGTTTAGGAACTGATTTGTTCTCTGCCATTTTTTGCTTTTGAAAAGAACCCCTTTCCCATTGCATAGAAACCTCCATGGAAAAATCCTTTTCAGATATTGCAAAGAGTTGTGACAAAATTTTGTTGGAGTAATAATGTTGATTGAATAAGAAAGAATCAGCTGAGGTGCATCAATTACTAACAGCACGCATGTTTTCTTAAAAGCCTTTTACTTAAAGATCAGCCCCCTGCGCATAGAGTGTTCCCAAAGAAGTTTCTATGTTTAATGTCATCACCTTTGATTTCACAAAGAATACACAATTCATTCAAATCGATGAAGACTACCCGGAACAAAGGGCTCTTTTGCTTGAGGAAGGCGTTAAGAGATTTCCTGCACCCTTTTAGCAGTGCAGTGCCAGCACATCATTTCCCCCGTTCCCATATACTCCCGGAGCCCAGCCGGGCTGTTCACAGGCGAATAAACCTCAACCCGTTGCTTCTCGCGCGACCAGCCCCCATTCTTGCTAGAGCATCCCATGGGAAACCCTCATAGTTTTGGTGTGGGGAGCAAGGCTGTTAGAGGTTTGTAGACGGTACCGAGTCAGGGGTTGCCTTCCCCCCCCCCCCCATCTCCCCTGTAAATGCCTTCCCTCTCTCAGACATCGCCGGGGCCGTAGGATCACCGTGGGCTTGACTGTGGGTGATGATAGCTGGAGTCTGGGATAAAACATACGAGGATGTTACCCTACCGGCCGCTACTTTGAAACACTAACACGGAAACGCTGGGAGACAGAAAATGCCATTAACAAAAGGCAGATGACAGCTTTTATTTTTACCTGGATCCCATGTTAGGGAATAGGGATGGACTTGCTGGGTCTCAGCCCTGGTTTTTCACAGCCGCAGTTCAGGATGCCAAGATCCTGGGTGGCTTAGGTCACCTTCCAGGCAGAGACACCCCCAGCCCCACGCCTGCCCTGTGAAGGCAGCACGTCTGCCCTGGGGCAATGGGAGAGGAGCGCCTCACTCCACCATGGCCCCTCCGCATCTATTTGTTCTGCAGTTTTGCTTTGAGGTCTCTGCTTTGAGCACCCTCAAACGTCACTGGACAAAGCATAAAACCAAAAAAAGCCGTTTCATTGCATACCTAAAATTAACATGCATTAAAAGATGAACAACTTTCTATTTCCCTGGAGCCTGATCCACGGTTACAGCAAAGTCCAAAGGGACCTTGCTATCGATTAAACAACCCAGGCTGGGAAGTCCCCTTTCTAGCTCATGGGTTTCACCTTCTGTTCTTCTCTCTTCTCCTTTTCTAGCTGCTGCAGCACGATGGGCGAAGATCTGCTCAACTCAACCTGCAAACAAAATCAGAGGCTGCGACTCCCAGGGCTGCGGCGGGTACCACGACCCCAGGTCCTGGCCGGGGACGACGGCAGACGGCTGCGCTTGAAACTTTCTTAAAATAGAAACGAGCATGAAAAAAACGGGCGAGAGAAGGGTTTCTAGCTGGCAAGGCGCTCCGCTGCGGGTTAACCCACCTCGCTCTTCTTTTTCAGAGGAGGGAAGAGGCACAAGGGAGTGGACGTGGTGTGCGAGGACGGCTCGGTGGTGTACGCACCCTTCGCGGGGAAGATCACCAGCCAAGCCAGGCCCTACGGGAATGGCAATGCCATCGACAACGGAGTCCGGCTCTCAGGACCAGGTACCAGGGCTGAAAGACGTGTGTCTCGTGAAGCCCGATTGCAAAACGCTCTGATTTGTTTGTAGAGCTTAAAAACTAAGCCAAAAATCATGAACCCGACCCAAACCGCACCGTGCTTGCACGTGAATCCGAGTGAAAACTGTAATTTTGAAATCCACGTTCTGTTAATGTAGGAAAATTGATTGAAAGGATTACAGCATTTCACCTCTATTAAAAAAGTCAAAGGAAGAAGCTGGTTCCTTTGCACATTTTGGCTAATTAAAGAAGCAGCCTCTGACTTGCTCGTGCAGTTTTGCCCACCGTAATCCCCTTCCCCACGCTGCTCCACGCTAATTTATTTCTTCTCCTATTCTCTCTTCTTGATGCTGTAGGAGCATCACAGCATTTTCTGTAACTTCTGCTGCCGCTGAGTCTCTTCTCATTTTATTGTCATTTGCATTTTGCTCCTGATCGTTCCGACTTTGCCAGGCTTTTACACCATTCCACAGGAGCAACGCTTTCCCCCCTCTTCTCTCTCCCCTGTTAACAGGATTCTGCGTTAAAATGTTTTACATCAAACCCGTCAAGTACAGCGGCCCCATCAAGAAGGGCGAGAAAATCGGCGTCCTGCTGCCCATGCAAAGGGTCTACCGAGGAATTACGTCCCATGTCCATATCCAGAACTGTGACTTAACAGATCCTACTCCCAACCTGTAAATGGGGGGCTGCGCATCAGGGGCAAAGCCTTCACCCCCCGGCTTGTGTCTTCATTAAATTGCTTGGGCATAGGTAGTCGCTCTAGTTAAGCGGACGCCACTGAGCTTCAAACAGTCGTTCCACCTAAAAAGTACCTGTGGACAAAATGCTGGTGGTTATCTGAACACGAAAAGACTCGGAGTGAGGCGTAACACATGCTTTAAAGCTGTTACCGGCTCTTGCGCATCACTGCGCTCATCGGTGAAGGCTGAAGCAGTGGGGACCGGGGGAGCGGGGGGAGGGTGGATCCTGGATGCCCAGTGGCGCCGCAGAGAGCCGTGCTGCAGCTCTCTCCTCTTGGATTTCTCTGCTCTCTTCGCAGCCAAATGCAAAGGTTTCTTCAATCAGCCAGAGATTTCACTTGTGCTTGCGCATGGAAAGTCGCATTATTAAAGGGCTGCTTCACTACCAATTGCTTTGGATTTCTTTGGTGCTGTCACAGAGTTTGGGCTGGGTTCTGCTTTTTTTTTTTTTTTTTTTTTAATGCAGCTGGGGAGAAAAAATGTATATAAAGCTGAAACCCAAATCTTTCCTGGGGCCCGTGACCCAAAATATGAAACAACATCAATGAAGTAACTCATTCCTTTTTCCCAGACTCCCGCTTCAGGAATGCCTTGGCACACCCAAGTTTCTTCTTGTCCAAGTGAGGCATTTCTTTCCATTAGTAAATCAGCTGAAGACTCTCCCGGGACAACAAGCTCTTGTTGGCAGGACAGGGCTTTCCAGGCCGAGGCTACCAACAGGCTACCGGGAGTCTCTACGAGCGCTGCAGGTTCACCCACCAGCAAACGTGACCGCAGCCTCAGGTAGGCAGGGGAGCTGCTTCAGCGGCAGCTGCGTATGTCCCGACAGCAGATTTGTTTCCTCCGAGAAATTACAGAAAGATATTTGCTACATCTGTGAGAAGTGCTTAACCTGCTGCGTCCCATTCCCCTTCCCCAGGAACCACTTTAATTTTGCTGTGAATGAAAAATCAGCATGTTTATATAAATACACAGCCCAAACCTGCAGGGGCAGGTAGCAACCAGGCATTGAAGGCGAGTCAACACAATTGAGCTTGCTGTGAAAAAAAACCCTTTTCCTCATACTTAAAGTAGAAACATTTCAGCAAAAGTGCCCAGTATTCTCCAATCCTGACCAATTTTTAAAGTTTTTGTCATGAAGTTGGTCGCCTGCAGAAAAGACAGGCTCTCACCTAAGTTTCACTTGGATAAAACCCCAGGTTTTTACCCAGTTATCAACTTCTCTGGGGGTTATTCAGCCTGGAGATGGGGTTGTTCAGCCTGGAGAAGAGAAGGCTCCGGGGAGACCATATAGCATCCTTCCCGTATCTGAAGGGTGCCTACAAGAAAGCTGGAGAAGGACTTTTTACAAGGGCATGTAGTGACAGGATGAGGGGGGATGGCTTCAAGCTGAAAGAAGGGAGATTTAGATTAGATATCAGGAATAAATTCTTCACTCTGAGGGTGGTGAGGCACTGGCCCAGGTTGCCCAGACAAGCTGCGGCTGCCCCATCCCTGGAGGCTGAACAACCCCAACTCTCCCAGCCTGTCCTCCCAGCAGAGGGCCTCCAGCCCTCTGATCATCTTTGTGGCCTCCTCTGGCCCCACTCCAACAGGTCCATGTCTTTCCTACGTTGGGGGCTCCAGAGCTGGAGGCAGTACTCCAGGTGGGGTCTCACCAGAGCAGAGCAGAGGGGCAGAATCCCCTCCCTCGCCCCGCTGGCAGTATGTTAAGAAAGACCAAATAAATTCGAGATGGGGTCTTCAATCAGAATTGTGCACCAGCACAACTTCAGCTTCAGCTTCAGCTCACACTTAGGGAAGAAGAAAGGCGACGTACTCTCATCTCCTACAGCTGCTTAAAATGGCATGCCCAACCATCCTTCTGCCTGAGCAGCAGCGCAACCTGCTGATTTTCCGGCGATACTACAGTACAGGCTGTGCACACAAAGTTTAATTAATCATTGTGGCAAAACTCCCCTTTATCTCAGCCTCGTCAATGACCAGAAGCCTGACTAAACAGCGACTGCAATTTGTTTTACGTGGTGCCAGCTTGATTTTCACCACGAAAGCCTGTGCTGCTAATTGCACAAGTCAATTCTTTTACAGTTAATTTTTAAATCGTGATTTGCTTTTTAACCATCAGCACAAAGTATGTTATTTATTTTCCAGAGAAACAGCTTTCAAGCTTCTTTAATAACATATCCTATGCAGATCAGCCGGGAGGCGCGTGCTGAGCACGCCGGGCTAGCCAAGAAGGACAAAGCCAATTGTTCTGTAAAATATAGATAGGAAGAGGATTTACCTTTTTGATCACCTGCTAACGAGCCTGGCAAACCTACAGTTACCACACTGTAACGTTAGCAAGAAACTATATGTGCAGCTCTCATTTATCCAACTCCCTGGGGCTGCAGCCCCACAGGGGTTGCAAAGAGGAAGGACTTCATGGACCAGTTCATCAGTTTTTGGACGTTGGTGGAATCCCACCGAGCTGCAACATGTGTAAAGGAAATGATGGAGAAACCAGCCCTCGCTTGCGGGCAGCCAAAGGGGGATGGCAGCGCCACTGGGAGGAAGCCGCAGGCTTTGCCCGGGGGATGGATTTGCCGTGGCTCAGGGTTTAGCTCCGGCTTTTGCTCATGTTGCTGCTCGAAGCGTCCACTACCATTGCCCGGCTGTGTGTCACAGTCTTCCGGCTTTTCTCCTCCAAAAACCTGATTCCATCATTCTACCATCCGACTTTTCTTATTACGAGATAATGTTAAGATGATGAGTACGTTAAGAGGGACTAGTCTAACCTTTGCAAGGTTTATGGACAAAGGCAAGGCAGGTACCATCTATCCAAGAGCCCTGGTAACTGGCAGTGGACCCTCCTGAAACACCCCATAATTTACACAGCAGAGTCACAGTAGCTTTGGAAAGGCTGAATAGCAAAGTCGGGATTTCTCCTGGACAGCATCAGGCTTAACTCATTCCCTGCCCGTTGACATTAGCCCAAACACTTGCATTTGCCCGCTGCACTCTTGCTCGGTCCATCAGAAGACCTCGAAGGGACTTACACAGTCAGGGAAGTCACTACTGACAGAAGAAGGGCAAAACGGGGAACTCGCACCATTCAGGCAAGAGAAAGAAGTCAGCGTTTCCCAAGTCAGCCCTGGGTGTGCTCCTCACAGCGCCGCACGCCGCCGGCTCCTCTCCATCTCCTCACCCGCTCCCCACCACAGGGAAGGAAACAGCACAACCGCAGCTCCCGGGGGCTGTGCAACGCCAGCCGGTTGTTCCATATCCTTCTGTTAGTGTGTGCTAAGCGACCGGTTCGGGTCTTTCACAACTGCACCTACCAACTGTCACACTAACATCTCCGTTGCCCAACACGGGAATCCCACCAGCTTCGGTTCAGGGCTTCCTCAAGCCCACGGTGAGAGGTCTGCGCCCTCCCGCTTGCCCAGGAGAGGGGGGCAACGCACCGGGAAACCTCAACCGCGATATCAGAGACTTGAAAACTGTTTTATTAAGAATACTTTACCAGAAGTGCACTAAGTGTATTATTGTAGCAAATGACATCTAGACAGGTTTTAGAAAGAACCGAGCAAAGTACAATGCTGTTAACATCTCTTACGGAGAAAACATTAAAAAAAAAGTACACAGCTACGAGCCATTTGGGGTCAGCTCTGTAACACAAAAGAGATGGAAAAAACTTCGCAAAGAATGGGTACCTTCGAGCCGTTTTACAAAATACCAGACTGCAAAACAGGTCTCAGAGAAAAGCTTCTTCAGTGTCTGTGCCCCTTTTACACGGTTGTACTCCTCGTGCCGACCAGCTCGGCTGCCTTTACACCCAGCCTTTTCTTCGCAAGGCTTTGGAGAGCGGACTGAGGTGCTGCAATTCCTTCCTTGGTCAAATTAGGAGCACGTACATTCACAAAAGTCTATAGAAATCGTTAACTTTTCAAGGCAGGTCTGCCCCAGATAAAATTTGTATAATGAGATATTTAAAACTTTACTAGTGCAAACCGGCAGTCAGAAATAAATCAGAAGTAAAATCCGGTTGAGCGAGATCATTATTGCAGAAACCCCACTGGAGACCCCTCCAATGGGCACCACCCAAATAAAGTCTGTAGTTTTAAATGGGTTTGTTTCCAAGAGGAAACAAAAGCTTACAGCAGCTAGCATCAAGCTGGCAAAGCTCGGGAATACTTTACTACCCCCGTGCTACGAAATGTCATTGAAAGATGCCACCGGGCCCACCTCCCTCGCTGACGCTCTCTGCTAAGGAGAGCTGAGGGGGGTTGTGGAGAGCTTTGTGCCAAGCGAAGGTGAGTGAGCCTGGAAAGCTGGGACGAATATTACACGAGCTCTCCCAGCTTGTAGCAAGGAAAGCTGTTTCTGGCAAGGGTTACACAACCCCCCATACCCCATCTTTCAGTTCAGGGGGAAGCAGCATCCCCAAACCCCGAATACCCACTGAGAGCTCTTCCCAGCACCTCGTGTCATTTGTAAGCCTCGATGCCATTATATTGAGCTAATTACAAGCAAAAGCCCCATCAAAACAAGACTGAGGGGACGTAACACACAAATATTTGTTTGGTGGCTACCAGTGGGAAAATCAGTTCTTTCTGGCAGGACGAGGGAGAAAGCAGCAGGGGTAAAATCCGCAAAGGCACTTGCGCTAACCCCAGGGAGGGCTGAAAGATTGTTTGAGGGTTAAACATCAGCTGTAAAAAAAAGCTTGGAACCACAAGTGAAAGATTTGTCTCCAGCTGCTTGTTCCGTGGAGGTTTTCAGAAAACACAATGTACAGATGCTCTTTGCAAACTAGAAGCGGAGCAGAGGAGGCCCTGGAGATGCTGGGAGGGCTGGAGCCCCTCTGCTGGGAGGACAGGCTGGGAGAGCTGGGGGGGGGGGTCAGCCTGGAGAAGAGAAGGCTCCGGGGAGACCTCAGAGCCCCTTCCAGTGCCTAAAGGGGCTCCAGGAGAGCTGGAGAGGGACTCTGGAGTAGGGAGGGGAAAAATGGGATGTTTTGATGGGAACAGTTTTAAATTGGAAGAGGGGAGATTTAGATTAGATATTAGGAAAAAATTATTTACTCTGAGCGTGGTGAAACACTGGCACAGGTTGCCCCGAGAAGCTGTGGCTGCCCCATCCCCAGAGGTGTTCAAGGCCGGGTTGGACGGGACTTGGAGCAACCTGGGCTGGGGAGAGGTGGCCCTGCCCGGGGCAGGGGGTGGAACGAGATGGTCTTTAAGGTCCCTTCCAACCCAAACCATTCTATGTGTCTGTAAGAGCCCCTAAGGACTCTGCTTAACAGTACAGTAGCTGAAATCAAGCAGGTACTAAACGGATCATTTTAAAACCTAGAATTTTTTAACTCCGTGTAAGTTATGCCATGCAACTTGGGTTTGCAACTGCTTGTTTCAGAACTTGAAGATATTTTAATAAGAATTTAGTTGTCAAAAACTAGGGCTTCAATGAAAAAACTTCATGGATTTAAGTCCAGGCTCGGTGACAATGTCAGCTGAACAGGAAAAAGACATGTTTCCATGCAAAAGTGTCTGTATTTCTCAGCTTCAGTGATTACTCATGCTACACCAAACATTATACCTTTGTGTGTTCTCCATCACTCTGTTAGAAAGCTCTAATAGGCACATACACCTGGGGAGGAGGTACTGGAATAAGCAGCACAGGATGAACTGGTTACATCCACTGTGGAGTTCTGCCCATCTTTTCCCTCCAACACAATCCTCTGGACCAGATTCTTCCATTTTTGGCCTGAAGTATGCCCTGGCTTCTGGAGGGGGAAGAAAAGGTGTTAAGAAACAGCTCAACCAGAGCTTCCTGAAATGTGGGACTGCTCATTTCCATCTGTTACTGTGTGCTAAGAGACTAATTATTTTATCCATCTTTCCCAACCAGCTCAAACAACTGTTAAGAGTTTGTGGACTTCCTCGGTGCCCCGTATGGCAACACCATTGGCCCAGAGCTGTAATACTTTGCTCAAGACTGATTGGCCAAGACACCAGAGTTGGGCTCTCAAAAACACATAAATAGCCCAGGCAGCTACTGCTCAATGTCTTTGATTGGATCAAAGAACACCGGTGAAGCAGCCACAAGATGCCAGCTCTCAGTCTGGTCACTCTGGTCAGCTTGGTGTCCACTGGTAAGTTGAGATCGCTATAGCGCAGTTGGTCTTGACTGGTTTTAGGCAGATATGAATGAATTATTAAAATTGGCTCCAACATAAGTAATGCTTTTTCAGCCTAGTTTTATGAAAAGTTAGGGTAGTGTGCACAATTATAAATATGGAATTAGGTGTGCATTTAGAGTCATATATTGAAGTGTTTAGAGGTTTCATGAAGAAGGTGAAAGTAATTTGACTTATTTCACAAACTAGCATTAAAAATATTTATCTATAGCTTTGCCTCGGTTTTAGTGTATATGCCTTAAAGTAAGACCTCAAGAAAAAGGGATCATCTATATAGCAGGTTGTACAATGTTCTTTTACCTAAAGTTTCTGAGATTACAAACTCCCATGAGCTCACATCTTCCACTTTAAACACCCTACTTCGCACCGTAACGTTTTCTGTCATACTGTATTAAGAACATGGTTGAACTTTCCCCATTTTCCTCTTTTCACATGTGAAGTTTTTGCCAAGCAGTTGGACGCGCACCCGCCCCAACAACAACACAGACACTGGGCACAGATCTGCAGCGGGAATCCCATCAACAAAATCCGGGGCTGTGATAGATACGGCTGTGGCCATTTCGGCGCTGACAGGTAATGCAGCGGGAGTCCGGACCAGTGAGGTTTGCTGTTGCTTTCCTAAATTAAATGGTCACAAGGGAGAAAGAGCAGAGTTTAACCAGAGTGGACACTTAGAATGAAAGAATACTGTTGTCCGCGGGACCTCTTACTCATTTTTGGGATGTTACTTGGCAGTTATGCAGAAGTGGAGTAAGGCTACCACTACTATGTGATGCACGGGGGAAGAAGCGAGACTGTTAGACAAATTAGCAGCCTGAGTAAAGGAAATGGAAAGTTTTTCAAGGATTTGTGCCATTTATTCTTGCTGCTGACAGACCAGATATTTAACTAACGTTCAGCAACAGCTTACAAGAAGACAAGTAGATTAATTTACACAAGCTAAAGGTCTGCCAGCATCGTTGTCTTTAAGTAGGCACCTCATAGCAGAGCAGGTTACATTTCCCTGAAAAATGCTTCTATACATAAAATGATTCCTGCCTTCCCTGTGTTCTCCTGTCGTGTCCTCTTCCCCAGGTGCGATAAGAAGTGTCCATCCTCATCATGCAACTTCCAAATTTCTAAATGAGAAAGTGCCAAACATAAGATTCTGTTTTACACCGGCACAGATGTATTTCGGGGAACAGGGGTACTTTTCTATCACAGCTTGAAACATCCCATGAACTTGGGAAAATAAAAATACGCTTAAAATTTGAAATCTCATCCCCCTTTGAAGGTCAGAGCAACACAAATATTTTGCAATGATAAAAGATGGATTGAAGCCGCTATTTCTTTCCAATTTCATCGCAGATGCAAAAGTCTAGCTAGATGAGCTCCAGATATCATACTGAGTTGACTGATCTACCTATACCTAATGTAAAGCCTGACAGACTTCTCTCGTTACATATGTGTGTTTTCAGGCACAGCAATAAAGGAAAGCATGCGGGCGTGGATGTCGTCTGTGCTGATGGAGCGACAGTGTATGCTCCTTTCAGTGGCCAGCTCTCCGGACCCATTCGCTTCTTTCATAATGGAAATGCCATTGATGATGGAGTCCAAATCAGGGGATCAGGCAAGTAATTAATAGCAGCTATGTTGTGAGGCGTGCACACGTAATCATCTTATTTACTTGGGTAAGCTTTCTGTAGCTCTTCAATTCAAGCGGTGTTGATCAATCTTACACCCTCTCTAGCTGAAGCACAGTGAAGCACAACTAGACTGCTGCTAAGAAATATGGGAAATCGGCACCAGCAGGATGCAGTCCTTTTCCTATGCTTTTCTTGGAGAGGAGGGAAGAAGGGAGTTGAAAAACAGGTAGCAGGAAAACAACAACCCCAACTCAAAAGGAAAAAAAAAAAAAAAAAAAGGAAACAGTAAAAATAAAGTACCAGAAATAGCCCTCAGTTTTGCTGAGAGGATGTTTTCCTGACCCTATTTTTCAACACCCTCTTTTCCATAGTAATTTTGATTTCAGGACTGTTGGTACCTTGACGACATTTCTGCTTCATCATTAGTCTCCAGCAAGAGGCTAGCACGGAAGGTTTCTTGCTCACCCCAAGAACAGATGCTGCTGGTTTTTCCTGACCTCGCTTCCTCTCCTGTCTCTTCCAGGTTACTGTGTAAAGCTCGTCTGTATCCACCCCATCCGCTACCACGGCCAAATCCACAGAGGGCAACAACTCGGGAGAATGCTGCCAATGCAAAAAGTATTTCCTGGCATTATCTCTCACATCCATGTTGAGAACTGCGACCACTCCGATCCTACTCGTCTACTTACACCTGGTAAACAAAAAAAAAACCCAAACCAGAAATAAAAAGCAAACACCACCAACCAGAATAAG
Source organism: Vanellus vanellus (assembly GCF_965231255.1). Lineage (NCBI taxonomy): Eukaryota > Metazoa > Chordata > Aves > Charadriiformes > Charadriidae > Vanellus > Vanellus vanellus. The sequence continues at coordinate 4,376,459 of NC_138918.1, read as the reverse complement.
TAGTATAATGAAAATTAAGTTATTAATTAATTTCAAATAAGGACAACAGTATCAAATAGCAATAGTCCTCTCTGCCTTAGGTTCTGCCTGACAGCAACACCCAAAAGAAAAAAATAAGCATTATAAATACACTATAACAGGACTGCAGACAGTGATCCAGGAAGGAGAATATATCAGCTTATCAAGTTGTATTTCTCACCTCCCCATGACACAGCAGCATCAAGTCTCAGGAATAAACTGGAGTCAGACATCTCTTCTGTTTGTTCACTTTTAACTACTAGCCATGTTCTCAGTATTGCGTCTTAGCAGACTTTAGGGCGACCCTTTGCAAATAGAAGTACTACACCGGTAGTAATGGAGAAGACGACTGGAGGAGCCCAGCCCCATCAGCCTGGGCACAGAATAAGAAACAAAACTGAATCTTTTCCCATTCTTCAGATTACACTCTAGGAACCATGACACCCTCTGAATTTTGCTCTTTAAAGCATGTTCCTTGCACGAGATAACACTAATCTACAAACATTACAATCCAGTTTTAGGTGTACATTCTATTTACATTTCCTAAAGGATAACAAATTTTGCAGAGGAAACATCCAACTACATGCGTGGAATGTAATTCCAGTATATTCCTACCTAAATAAAATTAAAATATAGTATTTACAAACACACAACACTTAGAACCTAACAGTTAACTTTGATGTGCTGTGTTTCTGTATTTCAAAGTTGTTCCACCATTCCCACAACAAGACAGACAGTGGGCAACAGTGTGCTCCGGGAATCCTACAAATGAGATAAGAGGCTGCGATAGGTACGGCTGCGGATACTACGGAGCTCCAAGGTACTGTACCATTGGAACCTCTGGCGGTTTATTGCTTTTTCCACTGAAAAAGAGTTGAACTCTGTTTAAGCCATTTAAGAATTAAAGCTTTGAAGCTTCAGGTTGGACATAAGGAAACATTTTCACTGCCCGCATTGTTCATACAGCCTCTGTGCTTGGAGGATTTTATGACTCAGGCTAAGCTTAGTCTGACCTGACCTGCTGTTGGGAACAGTCTTGAGTCAAGTGGAAGGTTGGACTTGATGTCCTCCACAGGTACCCGCCAACCAGCATTTCTGTGACTCTACAGTTCTAGTTAAAGGCTTGGAAGAAAGGCTTTTTATTTTTACTCCAATTTGCAAAACTGCAACACTATATGGCATTACATCATCTATACCAAAAAACTTTTTAGAGATTCTTCAGCCAGTCATGTTAACGACTTCTCAGTACAAACAACCCATTTCCAGATATTGAAGCCTGCTAACTGATCTATCGCTCTATATAATGTTAGGTCTGACTAGAGACTTCTCTAATTACATATCTGTTTTCAGACGCAACGGTAAAGGAAAGCACACGGGTGTAGATGTCATCTGTTCTGATGGAGCAACCGTGTACGCTCCCTTTTCTGGTCAGCTTTCTGGACCCATTAAATTCTTCCACAATGGAAATGCCATTGATGATGGAGTCCAAATCAGGGGATCAGGTAAACAGCTATTTTTAATTTAATATTTCTCTGTCTTGAGGTCATAATAGATGCATGACCTTGCAGCTAGCCAAGTAGTTAAGCAAGGTACATGCTTTTAAACGCTGCATCGCCTACCCATTTACATGCAGAACTTTTTGCTGCTATGTTAGAATGCAAATAACTGAGTCCTGTAGAGTGTCTTTGAGCTCTTCTCTTTGCTAAAGCAGAATTCCCACCTTCTCTCTGCCTCCCATCTTCCCTCTTCCACCAAGCCAACAACTCCAACCACTACCTCTATTTTTTCTGACCACAGTGTCTTTGCTATTTTATCCTTTCCACTGAGAGAACAATGGTGGAAATACCAAGACAGAAAATGCTAGTATTTCTGAAACAGAGTTAGTACAGATGAAGAAATGCTTCATCAGTCATCTGATGTTTTCCCTCCTCTTGTTTTCACCAGGCTTCTGCGTAAAACTACTCTGCATCCATCCCATCACATACAACGGTAGAATTTCTAAGGGACAAATCCTTGGGAAAATGTTGCCAATGCAAAGAGTATTTCCTGGGATCACATCCCATATTCACATTGAGAACTGCGATCACTCAGATCCTACTACCAATCTCCAAAGGGGGAAAGGGCAAAGAGAGTGAAATGGAAATGCAGTAAATTCCAAATAAATTCATCTCAGCATCCAAAAGTTGTTTTTTCTTATCATGTGGACAGCCCATCTGAGTGAAGGAAGGAAAAAAAGTACTTTACAGAATCAAAAAAGCTATACAACATGTACAGCAACAGTTTATATTACAACTGAGTCAATATTACTTTGGGCCTCACATAATACTGCACAGTGCTAACATTAGTATACACTCCAGATACCGGTTAGGTACTGTTTTCTAAGTATCTGTAATTGTTGTGAACGTTTTACCTTAGGCTAAATGATGACCTTTATTACAAAATCTGAAGTAATCTTGTTCGCCAAGGTCTGAAGGCACCTGAACTGAGGAAAAGTAGAAAGAAACTTATTGAAACACTCCACAACGCATAAAAGCTGCTGTTTGGAGTTGTCATGCCAGAACCACCAGTGTCTCTACTGAGTGGCAAAAAGGGACTCCACACAAGGAAAAGAGTGGAGTTTTTGTTAGAAATTGCATTTACAAGAGAATCGGGAAGTTAGCAACACCTAATGATAAGCTTTCTCAAAGAGTCTGAGAAGTCAGCAAGCATGAAAACTAGCTCACCCCCTCATGTGGCAGAAAAGGTGCACAACTGATGGCTTCTCACTGAAACTTGGGACTTTTTTGTGACCCTACAAATCTCTCTAGCATATCAGGTGTAAATTCTGTGCTTCATTTTGAGGGGTTTAGTTACTCTAACAAACTGTCATTGCATTATACACTTTAGAGATGGGGTTGCAGAAAGCCTTTGCAGGGCAGTAAAACTAGGAAAAGACAGTAAGAGACAAAACTTGCCCCGGGTAGGACAAGGCAGAGCTCCGAAGCACAGGCTACTCAAGGGATACTGGGAGTAAAGGCAGCAGGCGGCTATTTACAGGTTCTTGGCAAGTGCAATACCTCCACTGCGATCATTCAGGATGACCTACTAGTGAAGGAAAAGAAGAATTAATGCTGCTTTACAGTGTTTTGGCACTTGTCCCCAAAGCACGATGCATATACTATAGCACCAACGCATGACAGTAAACAAATCTAACACAAACTATAAAATTCAACATTATGTCAGAAATTACCTTTCAACTAAAATTAACTTCCCACACTACCACTGAAGAAACATATTTCACACTACAACTAATGCATCATTTTATGGACATTTAGTTATAAACTCAAGTATCAACAGATCTTGTCAAGACCAGTTCGAAGAGCAAATGCACCAAAAAAAAAAAAAAAAAAAAAAATCACACCACAGTTCACAACATAAATAAATGCAGGTCCATTTTTCTAGAAGCTTGGAGCTGGAGCAAGCTAACAATCGCAGAAAAGCTGCTTTAGTAGCAGGGACAAAGAAAGACACAATATTCAAAGCAGTTTAGTTTCCTCCTGAACTGTATTTCTTTATATAGCCACTGGTGTTTGATAGTTCATTAATGCTGCTAGAGAGACAGGGAGGACTGTAGGACTTACCCACCATCTACAAGGCTTGTCCACATTTCATTTTATGGTTTCAGCATGTCAAAAATCCTCGAGTTTGAGGCACAGACATGAAATGACAATGACTAATTCACTATAATCCAGCAGTTAAACATTTCTACTGCCTCTCCCCAGGTTTGTCAAGTAGATGGTTTCTAACAGGCCAGAACCCTGCCTAACAGGAGGCCATGGTGCAACAGATGGATAAAAGTCTAATATCAGTGTACATATTAGATCACTTTATTATATTTACATTTAAAGCAAACCACATATTAAACCAAATACTGTTTAGAAATATTTCAGGCTTTTGTTCAAAAAGACAATTACAATCCCCTTGCATATGGAAGCAAGCGCTTGGATAACAGGTGCTGGTAACCAGAGTCAGATGTTTCTTAACTGTACAACAGGCAATAATGCATTACTGATTCAGGCAGGCATTATATGTTATCTTAAATCCTTTAGCTTGCAACTGGGAACAAGTCTGTTCAAGACAAGGGCAGTTTAACCCTTTAGCTGTTACTTTTGCAGTAGTGAAGCATAAGCATGGAAGAAACTGACATTATCTGATGTGAGAAATACAAGCAGCAAATCAAATGTAGACTTCTTACTATAAACAGGAAGATAGAACAACAGCAGGAAAATAATTACAGCAAAATTTGTATACAATGCATTTCAGTTTACAGTGTGCAAAATGTCAACACAAAAATACATATTCTAATTCACATCAACTCACTGTTCCTTTATCCTTTAATAAAAACAAATAAATATAATAAAATCTTCTTCCTCAAAAAACAGTTAATAGCAACAAATACTAAACAGTCCTGAACTAAAAATTGCAGGATCACCCTCAGCAATCCTTACTCTAAAAATCAGGGCTTATAGTACAGCTTTGTGAGATACGGGCAGAATTACTACAGGCCATTTTGGCCTCTAACCGGCATTTTTTCTTATTTTTAAGTGCTCTAAACCTTTGATTTCAGATAGAAAGCAATCGAAGACAACTGTATTCCATTTGATCCTTCCTTCTCACTAGCCACATTTATGACATCCTTCTTAATCTTTTAATAATGAAAGCATGGCACAGCATTCAGACAATCTCTGTAATCAAAGACTTGAACTCTCTCAAACCCAGAAGCTATCCCCTATACTCTGGCCCTTTCCAAAGTTCTTTGCCATTCACCCAAGCAATCAATCTAGATCCAAACTTTTAAATTCATTAACTTTAACAAGGTCTTTTTCCCCATCCATTTAATATGTAAGACAGAAAACCAACATACTGTACAGTGCAGTCTATACAGTTCAGCTAATATGTCAAAATGATTTAGAGTGCAATTTAAAACTGGCAAGTTTTTTTTGTAAGCATAAGCTTATTTACCAGAATGTTTTAATATACTGTCATGAGTTTAAGCTAGATTATATTTGAATAACCTTGGCTAGTGTAACTACATTAATGTACAAGCTTTTACATTTATAACATGAATATTTCCAAAAACAGCTGTATAAAACAACACGACAAATAATATGATTTTCCTGAACTCCAAGCTGAACTCAGTTTCCCATAAAGTTAGATTTGCTAAAGGAAAAAAAGTTTTTCTAGTCCTCTTCTGACTAGATCGGAAAGACTAAGCAAAGACATGAAAAAAAAATTCTTTAACGTGAATGGAACATTTAAATTGAAGCTCAGAGAAGCCCAAGTTCACTGGAGTTTGAAGCACCTGTAAACCATAGACATACTTTCAGAAGTATTAAGTACACTTAATCTATTTCCTATTTCAATATGCCATTAACATTCTAGAATGTTTTTGCTGTTGAGCTACTAGAGGTTCTCAAGGTACAAAAACTGAAATCTGGAAATAAGTTTTCATATCTCATTTTTAAATTCTTTATTTGCATAGAAAACAACGCCCTGATTCTACCAGTTTACCCACAAATGTAGAGAATTTACCATGTTGGCATCATATCAGGAAACCACATTCTTCCCAGGTGTTTGGAGACTTCCAGATGAAGTCGATCTAAGTTATAATCATTATCTGGAATCAGTACCTCCTCCATTATAGAAAGCTGGGTAAGCCTACCCCCACACATCTTTACAAACTCAATAAAACCTCTGCAAGTTACTTCACATTCACCAAGTCCCATTGCTGTTAAGTTCTTACAGCGCTCAGCAATCTGAATAAGTTCATCGTCCAAAGGCTGAAGTCCATTAGCACACACAACCAACTCAATCAACCTTGGGCAATTCATGCCAATACGACCCAACATTGCTTTGCTTACTGCACGACCAAAGTAAAGGTGTGTAACAGGGGTTTCCTCCCTGAAGAAAGCATCAAATTCTTCTTCATATAAGAAGAAATACATCACAATGTTGACTTTGGGGGAGTGTTTAACAAGAGCATCCCAGCTTTGCTTTTTAATAGTGTGAAATTCAACTTGTCCGGGATTTTCACTCACAACATCTATGCGAAGGTGTTCAAGATCAACATGTTTTTCACTTGAAAGGGCCAGCAGCAGTTCATCACTTAGTATGTAGTAGTTCAAAGCCAGCTCCTTAAGTCCATGACATTGGTCAGCAACACAAAGAATTCCTGAAGAACCAAACCAAAATTACTTTGTAAAATGAAAAGTGAATATAAGTATAGTTGTTTGCTGTAAAGTTCAAGCAAGTACTAATCCTATTGGCTTGAGTATTCGTGCCTATATCCAAACCCCATGAAATACAATAAAGTTCTAGATATCCACATCCTTTTATGGGTTTTTGGCCATAAACACTTATCAGTAAAAGAAGAAAGTCTAACCAGTCGCATTCATCCTGGATCTGCATATCTTTCTTCCTCTTTGCCCTTCCCTGTGCAGAATTTCCTCAACTTTGAAGAGGAAACTGAAATCAGGTAAGATCCAGTGAAGTTGCCACTGTTGCATTCTCTAATACTCCTTCCTTCTGCATTCATCTAAGCATTCTATTTAAGTGACAACCAGTAGCCAAGTTTAAGAGCTGTGCTAAAACAGACCCTTCCCTGAATTAAGATATAAACAACATAACTGCTCTTAATCTGTTGGAATACAAGGTACACAGACTCCGGATAAGAATATAGGAAAGAAATCAGACCAGGATTCCCTTTCCCTAGCACCAGGCTTTCAGGAGAAAGGCAAGTGAGAAGGGACTCAAAAGCTCTCTGAACTTTCTGACAAGCCTTTATTTTGAAGGGAGTGAGCTCTTCACCAACCAATGCCAAAATGACCAAGTTCATACTACCAGATCTGGACACACGAGGGCACTACAGAAACTGAAAAACTCTTATCTTGCACTACTTGTTTTTGAAATTTGTATACACTCCATGCTTGGTTTTTTAATAAAACTTTGAAGCATTAACACTTTTGCTCAGTAAGTTAAACTCACAGCACCTTGCAAAACAGTTATTGACAACTGCTTTTATCTCCTTTATCCCACCAACCAGTAGTTGATACATGGGTCAGGGATTTTGCATGTGTGTTCCCACAGAATGCCAGTTAGTTAAGTTTACAGAGTTGCACACATTAAGCAGCACAAATTTGGTTACCCTTACAGAGAACTGGCAATGAACATTAAGTCCTTGCAACACGTGTTAAAGGCTTGCACTAATTTCAGAGTCTTTTCCTCCTCAAGGCCTACCATCAGAGGTACTGAAGTACCTGAGAAGAACAAAAAAAAAAAAAAAAAACCCCACAAAAACAAACCACCAACACACCCAAACCCCAGTATTCGAGAAGATGCAGTCAAGCGAGGAGCACCTCCACCTTCATTAATCCAACTCATTCAGTAACAGAAAGACATTACTCTTCCCCTTCCAACTGCTCAAAGGCAAGACAAGGTCAGTAAGAGGACTTGGCTAAGAAACTCAAAAGAGCACTAGACATTTTATGAATAACTTGTTTCAAACTAAATCTTGACTATTGTTTTATGATACTTTACTACTACATTTGTCATATATATTCACTACTCACCAGCAGGTGATACGTGAGGACAGCTGCTCATTTTTAGCAGTTTTAGAGTATCACTATTGTTAGCAACAAGAACCTTCAAGGAAGGATCATCAAGTGGTGTGTCATCTACCTTGATTGATGATAATGACTTGGAGTTTACAAAAACTACTGTCAGTGCTGAAGCAAAATGAGCCTGTTCAGAGAAATTGAAGGAGAGGGAAAAAAATCTTATTAAAAGACAGGCAGAACTTCAGCATTCAGGTTTTTCGTGCACAGAAAGTTCAAAAATTATCACTTCTTAGGCATCCACTTTCTTGTGTGACAAAGAAAGGCTTATTTGACCATGAACGTAGGAAATCTTTGTTTAAAAATATGCTGCTGCATGTAACAAATATTAACTTTACACTCAGTAGTTAACTCATCCACTGATTTATCTTTTCACTGTAATAAAGTAGGGATAAATGGACATAGTGATAAGCCGGAAGCATCTAGAACGTATCTGCAGAAAAAAAAGGAAGTGGCATTTATTTTACTTTCCAGAAAGTAATTCTGCTGTGACCTATAGAGTCAAATAAAAAAAATCTCCCAAATATTGCAACAGTATGTTGCAGCATGTGATCATTGTATCTCTAATCTAGAAATTAGGAAACTCAAGCCTTCTAAATGATTCCCCATCTCTACAAAGTATCAACACTACTAAATAAATGAATGGAATCAATGTTCAACTGCTTCCCTTATACTAAAGAAGATACGCCAATAAATACAGACTATTTCATAAAGATTACCATCAACTGAGTAACACCACAATAAGAAAGTTCACTCTTAAACCACTTTAGCTAAGTCACTCTAGTTACAGTTGGTGGAACATTACCTTAGAGACGTTCATGAAGCTTGGTTTTGCTGTAGAAATCAAACCCAGCGTCTTGATAGAACAGTTCACCAACTGCGAAAGGATATCGCAGGCTGCTTCTGCTGACTCAGTACTACTATCAACCTATAAAAGCAATTTAAAAAGCAAGAAATCACTCTTTATTATTTAGAAAACAGCATCATGGATATCCAAGACTGCAAGGTCCGCATCCACTTAGCTGTACTGCACCAGACTGCATTTACAACAACGACAAAATGCAACATTAGTTAGAAATTCCAAGACAAGAAAAGAGTTCAGGAAAGTTACTACTAGAAAATTTTCCTGAGTACGACTGCTGGATATTTCCAATATGAACAGAGAACTTAAATCTAAGCCTTCTCTTCAAATAACCTCATGCCTTCCTAAACAACTGTAATTAGTATTGGTGTATGTATGTAAGGTATGGTGTTTGTGGTATTGGTATGGTAGTTTGTATTGGTGTATGTGGAGTAAGGCATGCATGCACCTTTTTTTAAATGCCAATTCTAAACTCTTAGAGCAAAGACAACACCTTTGCATCTCAAATAATGAGCCGATTCTCAAGTCGTCTAAGCCTCATAACTAACTTTGGACAAATCACTATTTTGTTTCGCATTCCTCTTTTGTAGTAGCCAAGATAAAAGTGTAGCTGAAAAAGCATAGAAGTTGCATTAAGACATTATAATGCCAATTCATTATAATCAGTTATACAAAATGCAGAAGTTACAGGTATTTAATAACTGATTATTTATGAACTGCTGTGCAACCAAGTCACAACATCTCCAAATATAAAACAGCTACCAGTGCTGAGAAAAAGCAGCTTCTGTTTTTCACCCTAGCTTTAACATCAACCCTTTCTTTTGCTTTTTCTTCACAGCTTAGAACTATGACCTCCTCTAAGGAGGAGTGTCTTCCAAAACTGAAGAAAGCACCTGTAATTCCAACTATGATCTCCTCAGATAAACAGTGAACTGTACCAAGTATTCAAATGAAAGAAGTCTGAATTCATGCAATCTTGAGACTACAAACATAGCCTGCATTTAAATCAAGTTTACTGTTACTTAATTATACCCATATGTGTCAATCACCCGAATATACAGGCACAGAATCATTCTCCCTTACTCACACTTTTTCAAAGCAGGGTTCTAAAATTTCAAGACGCTCTTCACTGTATAGCTTTATTTCACAAGTACGTTATACATACAATACAAAATTATTTCCTCAAGTGCTTCCACGTGCAAGAAATACTTATCTGCACAATAATCTGCCAAGAACTCAGACTGCTGCTAACATTGACTCACAGCAACTACGTATTCTGCATATTCTGAAAACATATCTTCAGCACTGTATTGCATGATGTTAGCTCCTTCTTTACTTTGTAGAGATTAGAGTGTAGAAAATGGAAGGAGACTCTGTGCATTGTTGCAGTAGTTGTGTTTTTAAGCATAAGACTTCCCACGTACAACACTTGAGCCACCTGACAGAGAAGCTGCATACATTATGCCAAATAATGTGACAAAACAAGCCTCCATTCATCCAAGACTTACCTTGAAGCTGACGTACTGCAGATGATCAGCATGCCTCTTGATAATCTGCTGAATGAGATCAGGATGTGTAGACTTTAAGTAGGAAGTAGCTGGCTGGCTAAGCTCAAATTCAAATCTCCTCCAGAGATCTGGGATGTGAAAAACTTCATTCCACCTTCGACAAACAGAAGATGCCCTGGCTCGATCTACTAAAGGTAGACACTGAAAAATGCGCAGAATAACATGGTGCGGAAGGCTTCCCCAGTCCACTGAGGCATGCAAGTCAGATTCACCAAACACTGAGCCATATAAACAAGTTCTCTGTTTCTTGCTTTTCTGTGATGTTTGAGGAGCTTCATTTTCAACCACAACTTTCTGCCTAGCTCTCTTCATCATGAAAGTTTCAGGTACTGGAACAATCCGACGTGTTTAAACTGCAGAGTTTCCCGAAAGGTCTCATGTACAGTAGGTCTCTGAAAAAAGATATGTTCATATGTCAATATCCAGTGCACAGACATTATCAAGGACGTTTTATTTGCTACAACTTGATTTGAATCTGAAGAATTTGGGTTTGTTAATTTACCGAGTGTTGTACTATGAAGTACTAACACATCAAACATCAAGCACTTTGTAGAAAAAGAAGTATTTAACAGCAACTTAGTGCGCAGTAGCAAATTATGTGTGTTCACATTTAAACTCAGCAGGCAAACTACAGAATCTACTTGTGATTTCTAGAAGAATTTTATCACAGAACCCAACTCATAAACTACCTTTTTAAACTATGAAGAACTTGAAACAGATGCATTCATTAGAGTCAGATTCAAAAGCTTTGCCTGCCTTCCCCACTGTTTTGCTTTATTAGGTTTTTGTTTTGTTTTTTTTTAAGTCATGCCAGGCAGAGGAAAAATGTTTGTACAACTAACAACAAAAAACTTCAGAGGCCAATTATCAAAACAGGGCCAAGTAAGCAAGGTTCACAGGCTGTTTTTCAGCAGGAGAAAAGGACAGTGACCCCAGAATATAGCAAACTGCACGAACTACTTTATCAAGGAACGTTTGCCATAAGCAGCATAAGGAAAAGCTCTGCTTTCACATGCCAAAGCAGCACAATCTACTCAAGTCCATTCTAACACTGAATTCTGTTATTCAGTCAATTCTCAACACCTGTCTTAACCATTTCAAGTGCCACTTCATTTTACAGTGGCATGAGGCCGCTTCTCAAATGTCCTACTAATTAGATGTTCCGCCAGACCTTATCTCTTCCCAACCTGTCTGAAGCTAACATTTTCAAAGCAATCATGCATTCTGCAACAATGTACACAACATGTTATCTATTATTACTGAACAACCTTCCATGGCAACCCTCACAGTATGCTTCTTCGGGGCTGACAATTTTCCATAGTATCTTCAGGTGGGCAGAAACAGCTATCAAAATACAGACTACCCTATCAAAAATTTATCCAGCATTTTCCCCAACTTACAAAACCCCATCCGTATGGCTGATTAGGTGTCTGACACACAAGTGTAACTCCACTTTCACAAAAAGAAAGCACGTGCATTCTTTGAAAAGTGGGACAGAACAACCTAGCCAGTTAATCAAGAGCTGTTCATATGACCAGCTTCACTGCTGTCTGTCCTCCTGACAAATCATATTGACCACCAGGGAATTTATTCTAGCAATCTTCAGAAATCTTGGCTTAGACTCTATAAAGTTCCATTTATGATAGTGATAGGTAATACATGTAGAAGGATAAACTAGTAATACTCTTTAAATTATATTTAATAATGAAAGTTTTTCCTACCCTGAATAGATACACATGCCTTGCATTAACAAGCAAAGGCAGCAAGTCAAAGAGAATGAAGAACAATACACTCCAAGACAAAGCAGTATTTCTAAACAATACATTAGTGTTACTAATGTAATGAAGATACAAGCTCAGCATGAATAAACATTTGGCTACTAGACCATTTAATTAAATTATCATCTACACAACCATTTTATGACTTTTGAGTGCTTTAAGTCATACAATGAATGGGCATTCCAAAGCATTATGTGTGGATGTAGTAATTAACCATTACATAACTTTCTTGCAGTTTCTCACAGCCTTGCTAAATTTAGCTTGAGTGAAATGCTTGCCTGTTTTTTTCCACCCTCCTCAAGAGGAATTACAAATTTAGCTGTTTCCTAAAACTATAGTCTAGAACAAAAATGAAACTAAACAAATGCTGTTGTCTGAGAAGCTTCTCTATGCTTTTGCCATTCTCAGGCAACTCTGCAACATCTTGGTAAAAAAATCTAAGTTTCTTAAGAAAATGGAAATTTTCACTTTATTTGAAACTTAGTTGAACTTCATGGGTGCTCTTTTGGCTCCCACAAGGGAGTTTTGGCATCTGAGAACTACCAGAAAGGACAGCATTCCCCTAAACCACAGGCCAGGCTATAAACCAGATGCAGCATATCCAGTTCAGATGAAGAGATGTGACAAGGTATGCATGGTATACATAGTATCCACGGTCTTGCTGATGGAATGTGGCTGTAACTTGTTCTTGTTGCTGCATCTCTTTAAAATCAAGAACTCTAGAATTTCTATTTTTAGTATTCTATATTGCAGTACTTCAGCAGAAATACATTGCGTTACTCACTGTAGCAAAAAAAGCCAAAAAAGGTTCCATTGGTTATACATTATGAATTTTTTACCAAACACAAAGCCCTAATATTTACTGTGAAAACGTGAATTCTAATTTTGTTCTGAAGAGTTAAACCATGAACAGTATATATTTTAAAACACAACTGAAGTTAACTAAATTATAGTTCCATGTGATATAATCCAGGCAGTATTCAATGAGAGGTTTACATGCACACATACCTCCAAAGAATGTGGAAGTTCCTGTCAAGTTACCAGCACCTTTCTGGTATCTGAACATCCATCCCACTCTTGAGTCATCCTGTATGTGTGCACTGATTCCTTAACCAGAAGGCAGGGACGGGTCCCAGAAGATGAACTGACCTGTGAAGCCACCGACCAAAGAAAAACTGTTCTGCAATATCTAGGAGACCCACTGGAGGGACTAAACTCAGTTTTGGAAAAAAAAACTGAGACGAATAGTACACATTGCACTGCAGGGCTGACGTGGAAGTAGAACAACAGATTGTGGCAATTAGTTTTACCAAATGTTATCTGAAAACTATCATTTAACTAATGGGAAGGTGTAATTGTTGGCACAAATCTAGTTTTTTGCATTATCTACAATTTCTGTCACATCAATACTCTTATGCAACACAGATACACCTCTGGATACTTGAATATTACCTACAGAAATTACAAACCCAGATAAGAAATGTTTTTTGGTTTTTTTTCAGATTATGTAAACCAAAACCACATGAATCAAAACAATTATACTTATAGATACGACTTCTAATATTTTAAAATATAAGGACTCTTGACTTTAAAAGTTACTCACTTTTACTCCAAAAGTATGCTTACTGCATCAGGATAACCTCGACAATAAACAAACTATTTTGGCTAATTAAACTCTATCTGGAAAAAAAGATACTGATGATGTACAAATACGCTACCATATACTAATACAAAAAAGCTATCCTGTATTTTAGTATGAAAAAGTCTATTGGTCTGCTATAAGAAAGTATACCCAAAACCTCCAAATTCAGCTACCCATTTGATATCGTTTGAAGACCGTTTAATGGATGAAAAAGTAGACTTAGAAACTGAAGATGTTTACAAACTATTGTGTTCAACCAGTAATAACATCTTTAGGAGGTTTCTAACCCTGAACTTTTTTTTCTTTAAAAGATGGAAGACATGAGGCTTTAGATTCTCCCAGGTCATATCATCATCTTTTGAAAAACTACCCAGTTAATATCAGCTTTATAGTTGTAAAGTTTAACACAGGTGTAGTATATGTTAATTATATTAATGCAACAGGAGAAGCAGCCCCTATCTCCTAAGCAAAATCAAACTCAAGTACTGAAATCTGTGCAAGCAATGCTGTTGCTCAGCCCACACATCAGAAAATTTAAGATCTGCGTAGCCATGCTTGTTTATAATTAGGAAGTTGATACACATTAGTAACTCTGTTTGTAAATGGCATCTGAAAAAGGTTGTAATTTATGGTGGCACAGTCTACAAGAATTACATGTTCTCTTGTGAAGCGAGGAGACTGTCCCTTTGCTAACTCTGCACAGCACATAAAATTAATTTGCAAAAGTGCTGTCAGTTTCTAACACAGAAAAGGTAGGTTTATGGTGACACATGTAAACAGAATACATAAATAACATTATAATTGAGAGGACAAAACACTGAGATGCAATTTAAAGATTCAGCACAGAAGTGTATTAAATGTAAATTTATAAACCACATGACATTTTGAAGCAGCTTTCTTACCTAAAGAATGCTTCCAAGTTACAATAGGCAATAAACGAATGAACTGAGGCAGCTGCAGCCATGGGGCATTCACAAGCATCTGTCTGCTTTCCCCTCCTGTCCAGATAAAATGCCAGGAACCTTTATTAGTTTTTAAAAAAAAAAAAAAAAAAAAAAAAAAGAGAAGAAAACAACCCTTGTATTACATCCCACACAAAAATTATAGGAAAACACTGACATCAATTTATACATTTTCTTGCTTTAGTGAAGAAACTTGAGGTCATCATCTTAACACAAGGTAGCTTATCCCACATTGCAAACTGTGTCATTGGTAGAAACCTGCAGGCCAGATTAAGTATAAAACTGATGGGAAACAAGTGTTGCAACTACGTTTACATTGTAACGCCAACAGTACAATGTAACAGTAAGTTATTCAATATTTGCATTATCATTGCCATTAGTAGTTAGGTTTGGTAAACAACACTGTCTATAACTACTAATGTAATCTAAGAGTCAAGGAAAACATAGGGGGGGAACTAATACCGAAATGTTTTTTCCTGCCTTTTTCCCTTCATTGGCAAGGCTGTCTACTGGCCCAGGGAACTATGCAACAGATGATCAAAACACAGAAGCCACATGGCACGGCTTCCTACCACAAAACGTGCAGCAGCCTTAAGTCCCCACCCGGTACAGCCCTGGGTACAGTCACACAGCAAGGAGCAAGACAGGAGCTGCGCTTCACCAACAACAACCCTCCCAGCCTGCAGCCTCCTCCCTCTTCATGAGCTCCCAGAAAGAAGACGACAGTCCGTACAACCTGGCAGGCGTATCACCAACCACCACATCAGGGGGGCTTAGATTAAAAGTCCCCTACTTCCCTCCACACTATTTTCCTTTAATACTACGTTACAGGTAAGTTTGTGTTTCAGTGTCTTGCGTGGTAAGTAATCATTCAAAGCTTTAACCCCAAGAATATCACTAAGTTAGCTTTTTATAAAACACACCAAATAACTGAAATCTTCCTCATGATAAACTTTACATGCCTATCATGGGGGGCAGGGAGTACACCCTTCCAAAGTATATCCTTTGAGTTCTAAACTCAAGAGCTCAGTATCCTTCCCAACACTTCTCAGCATGGCTGCAAGCGAAATAACTGTTAATAGTAAAATAACATCTGAAAATTAAGAAAAGGACTGTAATACCCTTTTATAGTAAGAGACGTATCAAATATAGTTCTATTAAGGTAGTCAATAAAGACTAGCTACAACATTCAGCAGGGTTCTGAATTTCACAAAGGTTGCCAATAACAGCTGAATACTCCCTCCTAAATACAGACTATCTCCTGATGAAGCAAGCTTCTCTTTCACAGACCTGTCCTAGAACCCCTCAGCACAGAAGGAAGTTTATACTTTTACATTGCAGACAAAAGTAGCAAAATCTTAGATACTACATTTAAAAAAAAAAAAAAGCTACTGAAAGTTCTTGTTAACAAACAAAAAAAAAATTAATCAGGTGCACAATCTACTGATGCTTCCTTTAAGTGTTCAAGGCCACAAGAACCATCCAAAGCAGCTTCAAACGTCAGCTCACATAAGCAGAAATGTTTATAACAAAAAATAACTAGTTATCAGAGATGCAATCAAATACAAGTTTGTTATGTAAGTAACAGCGAATTGTTATTCTAACGTAGAGTCATGCAAATTATTATCAAGGATAAACAGCAGCAATAGAGTAGCTGAAATGAAACACTGATAACAGGTGAGGTTTATCAAATCTATTCATATCCTTGTTTGTGTAGAGGAAAGTATCAAATATTTGTGCACTACCATATACAGCTGTTTTCCTCTATAAACTCTATGATCAAGTATTTTGCACAGCTGCATGTTATCCTACTCAAACTCAAATCTGTAAAACCCAACAGGGATACAGAAAAAAATCAAGTTAAATAACTGTTTCTGCAGCTTATCCTTGTAACAGAACCATAAACTTCTGCTAAAATTAAGACATTGAAGTCTCTCCCACGACATGGGGTCTTGGCAGGGGATTCTGAGCAGTGATCAGCAGCGGCTTAGTTAAGCTAGCAGCTGTTCACTACTTCCCCTGCTACAATGTCAGTCAGAAAAAAAGAGGTTTTATTACTATAACCAAATATATCATAGAGTCAAGCCACAAAGACAAAACTGCTTCCTCCGATTTGTAGATTTCCCCTTTCAGTTCTCAACACCAGGACTCAGCAGGAATTAATAAAACAAAACACCATAAAACCAGGTTTCTAATAGAGACAGTAAAAAAAAAAAAAAAACACCCCAAAACAAAGCAAATCCAGCAGAAATGAAGTTCCTGAGAAATGAAAAAAAACCCACCTTTCAAATAACTAAGCTTGGAAATCCACTAGGATAAAGCAGGCATCATGATAATTACGCTTTAAATTTCTAACACTTGGAAATTAATGTTTATGGATCTGCTTTTAACAGCTGAAATACTTGTCATATTATCACAGTCTTTAAAAAAAAAAAAAAAATCCCAGTTCAGTGATAGTACCAAGGTCACCCACACACAACATTAAAGAATTCAGCGTCCATCTGGGGAAAGAGCACAGCAGATACCGTACACAAGAAAGGCAGCATTGGAAAGCTGTTGCAACTGCAGATGCAGCCTCAAACACAATTGCTGAGTATGTTTCAAAATATAGATCAAAAATGCATTTTAAGCTTAAGTCTTGGAAGATCTAGTCCTTCAGGGTGATGAGCTCCAAGATTAAGCTTTTTCTTCATTTAAGACACAGCGATCTTTTAATAGGTGGCATTTTTTCTTCTGAATTTTTCTCAAAATTGAGCCTCTCTCTCAAGAGATTTACCACATTTTTAATATATTTATGACAAAACCTCAGAGACCTAAAAATAACTGCATTCAGCTGAACATCTGAATGCTTGCATTAGTTTTAACTGAAGAAATACAAACGCATTGCTACTTCCAGTGTTAGTTAGGTGACAAAACTTAGCTATTCGTGTTCTACTGATGTAGTTTTAGAAGAAAGCCACCTCCACTTTAATAGCTTTTAGACCATGAACAACACCCAAGACTTCCCTTGTTTTACTAAATGACACATCTGAGGAGTTCTCCTGAGGGCCTACCACGCGGCAGGAAAACAAAACAAAACAACGTTCTTTCTACAGGTTTTCTAGAAATGTTTCGACCCGACTTTCAAGCCATTCAAGCTCTTTAGAGTGGCAAAAAAAAAAAAAAAAAAAAAAACACAAACCCAAACCCGTTCGTTGCCAGCCGACGGCCCGGAGCATCCCCACCCCCGGCTGCCGAGGCCCGAGGTCGGCCGCCCACCCCGCCAGGCCCCGCTCCAGTCATTCCGCCGGCGCGGCGACAGCCAGGCGACTTTCGAGAGGCCACAAGCCGAGTGCAAACCACATGAATTTCTGTTTTACCTCGGCACAAGGCGGCTGGAAGCCGAACGCAGCCCGGGGTAGAGCATTACCTTTCCCGGCGGCGCCCTCCTCAGCTCTCCGCGGGGGGAGGGAGGGCGGTCGGGTCCCCGACAGGTGACCTCCCCTCAGGCCGAGGACAGGGGTTTACGTACGCGGGAGCCCCGCTGAGGTCAGGGCTCCTCACGGCTCAGGGAGAATTAAGGTCTCCGGGCGCTGCGTGCGTCTGCCCGCCCGGCCCGGCCCGGCCCGGCCCGGCCCCGCACCGCCCTCCCTTGGGACCCCGCGGCCTCTCCCCGCCCGGCCGCCGCGCAAAGGCGGCTGCTGCCCCCTCACCCCCCCAAGGCCACCCCACCGCTCACCGCCGCCTCGGCGCGGCTCCCTCGCAGTAGCAGGGCGGAGGCCGACCGCAGAGCAGGAGCGGGAGCGGGGAGGGAGGCGCCGCCAAAAGCCCCGAAGCCTCCCGGCCCGCCGAGCGCTCTGCCCACACCACCACGGCCGCCCGCGGGGGGGAGGAGCCGGTGGGGCCCGGCCGTAGCCGCCCCGTCCCGCCAGCGCAGGCGCCCTGCGAGGAGGCAGTGGCGGCGGCGGCACATGACGGCGGGCGCCATTTCGCGCCCAGCTGAGCCTCGCCCCGCGGCTAAAATGGGGAGGGCGGGCGGTGGCGCTTGTGGCTCCGGAGCGGGCTGTGCCCTAGGATGGGCACGGAGGGAGTCTGCCCCTATTCGCCTGTCTTCTCCTTTCTCTCCCCTGAGCTGTAGGGGCGGCTGCTCCTCCTCCTGAAGCCCTCGCTGCAGGCTCACTCTCCCGCTCATTTTCTGCTGTGAAGTACCTGTAGCCCCTTATTTTCCTTTGGTAGCTGCCCTGTGTGCTTCTTCAGAAGGCCATTTTCTTCGGGCATGGCCTTTCCCCATCCCTCCTGCCGGAGCCAGGCCTCTGGGGCGCAGCGTTGGCATCACAGTGAGGGAGCTCTGTCCTTTGGGCCTGGAGGCTCATGAGGGGCCGCGGGAGCCATGTCCGCTCTGCAGCCGTGTGCTCCTGCCCTCCTCACGGGAAGCCTCAGCGGGTCAGTCCCCAGCTGGATGCTTAGGGATCAAAAGGAGGGGGAGTACAAGCAGCTTGTACTCATTTTTAGCTGTCTTGGCCAAAAAGGGCCCCTTTCTGAACAAGGCTTTCCCCACTTGCTATGCATATCCTCACTGCCTTCCTCTTCAAAACCCCTTTCCGGGGACCAAGGGCTGGTGGCTGGGTTGTATGTCCAAACCAGAGATGCCAAAAGTATACCTCTCATTTACTGAAGCATAATTTGAAAAAAAAAGAAAAAAAAAAAAAAAAAAAAAAGCAGCAGATTTTATCTCTGGAGACATACTGAGTAACAGCTCATAGTGACGATAATAACGAAACACTGACCAGTGATATCTGAACAATTCTGTTTTTATTACCAACTGCTACGAAACGCTTGTGACCACAGGTTTCCTGGCTCTTGCATATAGCAATAATTAACCAATAACAAGCCTTTATAGTGTCTTTTTATGAAGAGATAATACTAAACACGTGAAGCATTTCAGTGGTCATTTATATCTGCCCTATATAAAAATGCTGGCAACATTCAGCTGAGTATTTGTGTGACATCAAAATACAGTTTCTTCACTCGTATCTTAAAAAACTAGAAAATGAGCATGTTGAAGGGTTAATGAAACAACCTGAAAGCAGTATATATCATACAGTGATGGTGACATCTTCAAAGTACACAATTTCTTCAAACAGAATGGTAAAACACACTGCACATTTAAAAATCAGTTTAGTTTAGAAAATATACCAGAACTGCTCCTTACCTATAAGGTTCTTGACTGTTTTATTCAGATCCTAAAGGAAGTAGGATATTAAGTTCCAGGTATTTTTTTTTTTCAAGTCTTCTTTTCCTGGTATATGTTTCTAAACTGATTTTTAAGTAGGTACTGCTACAAAAAGCACCCTTAACTTAGAAGTTACTATCTGTAGACAGTAATAGAGGATAGATTGTAAACAGAGATTAATGGAGATTTGCAGCTAGTATGTAAATCCACCAGCCACGGGTTTCTTTGGTGCATTGCCAGTAACCTTTGGGCTGCTGTACAGGAACAGGTTCAAATGTACATTAGAAAGAGTTACACAGACCAATTTCTGAGGCTTTCTGTATAGAAGAGTTTCCGCTTTTGATCTAGTCTAGCGCAGACATATTATATACATAACTTAAAATGGAGGATAGAATAGAATTCAATGCATTTTATAGCTATACTCATTATTGCTCTAAAATGCTTGCAGATATATACAAATAACAACAACAACAAACAAAATCCGCCAAGGATTTGCCAGTACTGGAAGCAAATAAGCATAAACACGGGCACACACCAGGAGCTTCTATTTTCTATGCATCTTCCAGGTATCAGGTGCCTGGCACAGAGCTGCCGCTTGTGTCTCCAGATCCTTCATCTCACACCCAAGGTGCAAAGAGCTCAAAGGAAACTGCACCGCTGGATATGTGCCCTCCTTCTCTAAGCCGTTACTGTGGGCTGCCCACGACACCCAGGCACTCGGAGCGAAGCTTAGTCTTCCTCCTGTGGTTGTCTCTCCTGGAGACAGATTTACAGAAAGAGATATTCTACTCACAGCTCATGTTTATGGTGGTTACAGGAATACTTTGCATAATATTTCACACTGGTTTCATGATACACGCTTTCTGTGCTTTGATCAACAGCGATAGTCAGGTTTTCTATCATTGGGCTTTGAAGTAGTAATCAAGAAAAACAATTTGAGTAAACCCATGAGTTAATTAGCATAAGAAAGCTTTCAGGAAATCAAAAGTTTCCTGAGCATGAAGAATGAACATGTGTCAATTCAGAATCAGTATGCCATACACTTAAAAGATTTACAAGAATGGTGTGAAAAGTTAAAGAGAAGTCTTGTGAGATTATTGACCATTTCTTAACTGGTTTCTAACAGAAGGACTGCAGGAGTGGAGAGAGTTGGGGGGAAAAAAAAAACTAAGAAAATATAGTCAAGGACGCTAAGCCAAATAAGTACTATGTTGTAGCTCCTGCTTTGAAAAGCTTCATTTTAGAAAGAACCATGTATTTCATAAACAGTATTGAAAACATGGTGACATACTATTACTCTTAATTTAAAATCCAAATACTTTGGGATCAAACACTGCAGCTCCAACCATTTAAATTTCTCTGAGCAGACTGGAGTAGTAAATGACGATCATGCCCAGAAAGTAGGTTAGTATGTCATGTTTGCTGGAGGCTTGTGAGCTGCTTTGCTAGACACCGGCTGCTGCACAGGCAGGCAACAAGAAACAACCTGTCCTCAGAGCAGAAATCACCCAAGTTCTTTTGTAAAAGTTTCTGTAATCCACGCTGAATATGAAATAAAATTAATGAAAATAATAGCTTATTTACATGCCTGTTTACAATTGCCTTCCTTTATAAGAAAGAGTTAAAACGTGGGTTTATATGGAGAAATTTTTATGAGACGATATTAAGCTTTTAGAAATGCAGTAACAGTCTAATATTATCTCTCCAGAAATAAGCATGAATCACGAAAGGGAGTAAATCAAAGAATGTTGTAATCAGATCCTTTTGTTTGATGGGGTGAGTGTATAAGATGGTATATTACAATTGTTTTACAAATATACTAGGCATAAGTCTTTCAGACAAAATTGATAATAGGTACAGTTAACAGTGCCCATTAAACTGCAAAAGTATAAGAAAACTATTGATACAGATGCTGATTGTACTTTCTGTGGAAAGAGCCACCCCAAAGGCATATTAATAATTTTTAACTTGTCTGAAGATAAATTATGGAGAGCAAAGATTACTCTGTTCCTTTGGTATACTCTAGTAGGCATGTTACTAAAATCCCATTAGACCGATGTGTTTTAATCTCTAAACTTAAAAAAAAAATAAAAGATGTGTCATCTCTAACTAGCAGAGAATAAGTTTTACGGTCAGGGCATCACAAGGGCTGGCTGGGAGCCAGCGGGGTACCGCGGCCGGCTGGGCAGGGGCGTCACCAACCAGCTCAGCAAGGCAGAGCCGGAGGTGGTTCAACCAAGAGCCCACAGCGTCGGGCACGTCCCTGGTGACCGAGCGGGTCCAAGAACAAGCCAGGGGAGGGTCCCTGGCCAGGCGCAGGGGTGCCGGTGGCTGCAGCATCCTCCAGCAGTGCTCAGGGTGGGATTTAAGGGCCAGGGCTGAGCTTAAATGGGCATCCGGGACCCTGGGAGACACGTGTGGGTGAGGCCCCGGGTGAGGCTGTGTTAATACCGATTAGGGTATTAATGTATTAGTGCCCTGACACTTTCGATAAGTAACCCTGCCCACTAATCCATGAAACATAGCTTTAATGGATTCTCTGATTGAATATTATCTGAGCAGCGTTAAAAATAAACTGTCAGGTAATTCAACTTCTGTTTACTGGTGTTGATATATAGATTGCCATTTTGGGGAAAAGAGGAAAAAAAAAAAAGAGATTCTGTAATTCAGATTTTTTATGTCATTAGCTATTCGGTAAATGCCACAGTGTGGCTGACTTGATAATGAAATTCCCAGAAATGGCTGTATCCACTTGCATTCTGATAAATGTCTTGGAGTTGAGGGCACAGTGCGTTGTCTTGAAGACATCATCTGTAATAACTGGGGTCCTGATTAGCCTCTTCAATAAAAAGATGCCCTCCAGACTGAAGACACCACCAGCCTTAGAAAACTAAGGCTGTCCAAAGTAGGCAGCTGAAGAGTTGATTTGATCAGAAAAACGGCTGATAATAGAAATAACTGATAAAAAGTTGGCAGCTGAAATAGCAGCAAATGCATTGAGTTTTAATACAAAGAAAAGGTTTGACGTTTTATAGCTAGCAAGTATTCAGACAGGCTGCCCACAGAGGCTGCAGGATCCTCTTTGAAAGATTTCAGAGCAGGCAAGCAAAATTTTGATCAAGGATGGTCTAGATACATAAAACTCCAGAGCAGAGGAAGGGATTCAGTGATCACTTAAGTTCCGCTTCAGTCCTATGTTTGGATCATTCGTGCTGTCTTTATGTCTGTATCTCCATTTTCTGCTACTGGCAAGTGCCCATTTTTTTCACAGATATGAGAAAATCTGTTCACCCAGTTGGCAGGAGGAGGACGTGGGTTTGTTGCAGTTCCTCTGGCAGGAAGGAAAATGATAAAAATGTTAAAGGTTATAAAAGGGGTTTTGACCAGTTTCTTCCACTCTTTTGGGGATTTTGTCTGTGGGACCTAGGATTCTTTTAGCTTTAATCTTTTAGCTTTAGCAACTTTTAAAATTTATATTTGTGACAATCTTTTCCAGAAACAGGTTTCTGCTAATTCTTTTTCTATACTATGCAGAGATGGTGTAAACATTTTTTAAAAGAGTTATATCAATGGCCAGTGAACAAAAAAAAAAATAATGCAGAACTGTCATGTTCTCTGCAATTTGAATTGTTCGTTTGCTTTCCAAAGGTCTGCTTTTTTAAACACGTCGTTGTTTACTTTCCGGTGTTGCTATAGCATCGTTTGGTCACAAGAGGGAACTCGCGTATCAGTCTCTGTGATTTATTTTTTTTCTATTAAAACTCCGAGTTCTCCGCAGACTAACAAAAACAGTATGTAAGGGTATGCATGTATGTGAGACGTGTGTATGTATAAATCTATATATGTTTATATACCCACGCCTTTTAGCTACCAAAGAAGGGAAACCATTGATGGAAATAAGGAACAGCAGGCATGACAGCACAGAAGAGCCTTTAGAACAGCCCAGAAATAACTTTATTATACTCATAGGTATATACCTTACACTCACGGGTTCATGGACTGTGGCTTATCTCTGTTCCCACACTGCAGTTCCATAAATCTCAAAACTAATACTGACTTACAGTACCAGGACACGGACAGAGCGGGACGTGCTCCCTCCCAGCAGTGCCTGACCAGCAGGGATTACTCTTACCAGTAGTTTTGAGCAACCCTTAGTTTTAACTTTCTGGTTTGAGCTCAGGATTGTGTTTCACCTTTGCAGAGAGTCCTTTGCCAGCCAAAACGTGACTGTAGTTGGGTTCTGTCCCAGAATTCATAGCATCGAACGTGTATGTATATCGTTTGAATGTTAACTGTGTTCATTAAAGGAGAAGACTCAAATACTAATTCATTTTCAATTTCTGGTAGATGCCAGTGGCAGCATCATGGATTGTATCCAATCTGCTCAAGGCTCATTTTTCTAAAATAAATCTATAAATCCAGAGCTTTCTAACCTGAGAATGAATGTTGTCCTCAGAACTTGGTGTCACACATCTTCCTACGCTGCTGTTCCCACTGGTCAAGCAAGTGGCCAGCAATCCTGCTTATGTATTTTCAAGTTTCTTCAAGAAAACACATTATAAATGCCCCGAATAAACTGAGCACAGTATGAGAACTTTTCTTGGAAACCTTGCTGCTGTTTCTGCCCAGCTGCTCAAGAAGACAGCCCGTGCACAGCTTACAAGATAATCCCTGACAGTTCAGGAGCTGGATTTGTAGCTAGATTTGTTGATATTTGAGTTGTAGATTCTCAGGGCAGTTGGTTTCCCAGGGGTCGGTAGAAACCTTCCTGTGTGGAAGTTTTATTTAAAAATGCTTAGGAAGCATTTTTTCACTGAAAGGGTTATTAAACATTGGAATAGGCTGCCCAGAGAGGTGGTGGATTCACCATCCCTGGAGATGTTTAAGAAAAGGGTAGATGAGGTGCTTAGGGACATGGTTTAGAAGTGGTGGTGTTTTTATCAGGGTAGGTTAATGGTTGGACTTGATGATCTTAAAGGTCCCTTCCAACCTCACTAATTCTATGATTCTATGATTCTATGAAGTGAACTACCTTGTCTCAGCCCTGGGATGTCTCTGGTCCCTCACACAGATTCGTTAAGCTCTGTGGTCTTGTTAAGCACTGCTGTCTCGAGCACAAATGGTAGCGGCCCTTTAGCTTATCCCGTGGCTGAGAAGCAGCGCGAACCCACTGCACTATGCCGGCAGGAGCTACCTAACAGGGTGACAGTTGCAGCATGCAGTCCTGGTTGGTTTGTCTTTCAGATGTATCATGTCCATTTTGCGCATTTTCTGTTTTGTCCTCTGACCTTGTGAGTTCCTTAGTTCCCTTCAAGTTTTCTTTCTGTACAACTGCTGCCCTTCAAATATGGCACCGTGAAGAACATCCCCACCACGGCTGGTGGCACTGCCATGGATGCAGTGGACGTTGGGCCACACGTCAGTGATGTGTTGCAGTGAACTTGGGGCCCTGGAGAAAAGAGGTGTCCTGCGCCGTAGGGCTGATTCCTAGAAGAACCGTTACATATTTTGTTTGGGATCTAGCAGTAGATGCTTAGAGAGATGTGCAAGTTTCAAGAAGCACGGAGTGGATTCTGCATAGCTGCTTCTTGTTTATGCAACAAAAGACACTGTAGATAGGAGAAGGCAGCTTTCCTAACCTGAGCTTACTTAATGAACCGTGAAGCACGAGGATATCTGTCAATTTTTATAGATGGTAGGGCTGCTGGTCTTGAAACTTCTAAGAGAAGGTTAAGCATAACTAATCATTATCTGTAATCTGCACATCTGATTTATTAAACAATCTAATTATAAATTTAGTTGCCCCACACCTGCATACCACTGTTCTGTTTGTTTAACTTGGTGGGAGAAGAAAGTTTGCACAATCTTAGTTTTGAAGATCTTAAAAGTCTGGGATTAGTCCAAGAAAATTACAATTAATAAGGTTAGACCTCAAGCCAGGTGTAGAGTCATGAACATGTCTCATGCTGTTAGGACTTACCACATGGTACCGCAACGTGGATATAAGCACAAACACACCATCGGAAAGGTGAAGACCCTCTCAAGGCTGTATCTTCTAACTGCTGTAATATTTTTGTGTCTTGTTGATGATTCTGAACTTGGTTTGTGTCTCAGTATACTTTTAGATGCCCTTTACTAGTGTATATATATGTCTTTTTGTAATCAATATAGCCAAATTATGGGACTGGATGGTCCTCCTTGGAAAAGAGTATTTGATAGCATACTGTTGGTATTCTGTGAGTCTCGGCTGTAGCCACTCTCATCCTTGTGGATTAATCTGCAATAACTGGTGTTCCAGCTTGGTCGGGAATTTTGGTAGGAGTGACTGCAAATATATAGTTACCAACATGTGAAGTAAAACCAAAGCATGGCGATAACTGAACTTCATTTCAAGAAGAGTGCCAACTGTAGAACTATGTAGAAGTGTTTGGTTGTTTCCAAGAAACTTTGAGGAAAAATTGCATGGGAACAAACCCATTGAGCCTTCATTATTAATTCTCCTATGGTTTTCTTAGAACACCTCATTCAAAAATATGAGGTTTTCTTTAGTTTTCAGTTGCTGAACATTTCCATAAGTTTTCCAGTGGGAATATGAATAAGTGGATACTCCTTGAAGGTATTTCTATTTTGAGGACACAGCCATTTAGATCATACATTTACTATGGAAAAGATTCAGTTAGATTTTGTAAGAGTTCATTATAAATCCATCTATTATCTTTTTGATGTCAGACAAGACTTGAAAGGACTCATAGTTCTGCCAGGTTTCCTTTCATTATTGATAAGTCTCAAGAGGATGAAGCATGTTGCCACAAGTACTTACCTGGGTGTTGATTGAAAAGATACCTTTAATGAATGCACTTAGGATTGGCCTTTTTGAACAGAAAAACTGACAACTTGTCTGAGGACAATTTCATGATACGCCTAAACTTACTTAACTGAGGGCACCAAGTGGGGGTACAGTCCCGTTCTTCTTCACCATCTCCCAGCTGTATGAAGAGTCAGATGGAAAATGAGGGATTATTTTTAGGTTGGACAGTTTTCCGTCCCACACAGTCTTGTGATTCCTGTGTTGGAAACTGTTTAGCACAGCCAAGGTTGTTCCAAAACACAGGTATTTTCAAGTCACTGAATCACCTCTTGGGGACAGCAGGTGGCAAAGCTGGTCAGCACTGGTCAGGATCTTCTGGCCATCACTTCCCCGGAGGATTTTTGGACATTCTGTTGATATTACAGTCAGTCTGCTTGCCAAGAAGTTCAGTTACTTTGTTTGAGGCAGGAATTCTGTCTGTATTTTGACTCAGTACATTTTAAATGTCTCCATAAGGTATTTGTATTCAAGAGGATGACCTCTGCTAGGAACATGTCATTTTGATAAAATATCTCTAGTATCAAACAAGTATCAGACTAAGCTTCCGTAGGCCTCTGCCAACTCTACTTCCTGATGCAGCTCTCATGTATATGCTCAGACAGAGGTTTTTCCTCATTCATTTTTTCATAGTTCCTCTTCATTATATAAAAAAAGGAAATAAAAAGGGAGTAAGGTAGAATTCTCTGTTCATTTCTGTAGCTGGTATTGCGTTGGTCTCTGCAGCGGTAGTGCTGGCTGCAGAGCATTCCTGCTTCACCCACACTGCTCCACTTCCCTGGTGGTTTCCCCTCATGCAAGGGGATTTCTCCGTGTCATGGTTTAACCCCAATCAGCAACTAGGACCACGCAGCCTCTCTCCCTCACCCCTCCCTCCCAGAAGGGCAGAGAGAAGAGGGAGAAAAGGAGGGGAAAGGAAAAAAAAAAAAACACCTCATGGGTTGAGATAAAGATAGTTTAATAGAACAATAACAGAAAAGGAAAATTACACTAATAATAATAATGGTGAAAGAATATACAAGAGACAAATCATTCTCGCTGCCCGGTGAATTGGTTTCCCAGCCAGACCTGGGCAGAGATCATGGATCCTTCCCCCCCTCCCCAGCTAGCCCCCCATTTCTATACCAAGCATGACATCTATGGCATGGAATATTCCGTTGGCCATTCTACTGTTCTGTCTATTCTCCTTCTCAGCTTCTATGGGAAGCTGAAAAAAAGTCCTTGACTAGTATAAACATCACTTAGCAACAACTAAAACAATATGCTTTTTTGACATTCCTTTCATACCAAATCTGAAAACATGGCAACCACTAGAAGGAAAATTAACTCTGTCGCAGCTGAAACCAGGACACTCAGTTTACCACCTGGGAAACTCTGGTTCCCCCTATCCGGGTTGTTCCAATGCCCAAGCATTTTCTACCTTCTGGACCCCTCCAGGAGGCAATAAGCAGAGAAGAAAATTTTCATCGTATCTTCTGGTCTTTTAGTCTGTCCCAAGGTTTGATGCAAAGCTAAGCTGGTGCAGGGTGGCAAGAACATCTCCAACAGCAACACTGAGCAGCAGGTCCCACCGAACGCAAGAAGTCTGCTATGTTCCAGCCACTTTTTTTTCCCTCATCTTCCTGTCCCATGTAAACAGGAGCATTATATTGAAATATGCAGAATACGTGCTATATACACATAGCTTTTCCTAATTGCACATAGATCAGGAAGAGGATTATTGGAACGGTGAAAGCTGCAGAAAACTATCTTTTGCCTGCCCATCTCGTCCTCCATGGCCCATCAGTATCACAGAGGCTGCAAGGAGCAGGGAGACCGTACTTTAAAACACCTAAATTTCCCTTCCCCATTCCCCAAAACTGTTCCACAACTTTTGCTGCCTCAGTCAGCCACCAATGAAGGGGATCAGTGGGTCCTAAATGCCCGTTTTCTTAAATCACTGTGAGATGTGCTAAAGCAGCTAGTCCTCAGGGGTGCGTGCCTCTAAATAGCTGATGACCACCAAATGCATTTTTGCACTTTTCCTTCCTTGCAAAAATAGCCTTTGTTTCTCATTGCTCTATGTTGCTGAAAATACCCTGTGGGGATCTTTAAGTCTTCATGCTTTCCTTTCTGTCGTGTTTTAGTTAATAATTTGATGTCAGGTGTATGGGAGCACTGCAAAATGAGAGTGAGAAACTTTTTCTGCCACCGTGGAACAATCTTATATCTCAATGGCTGATTTATATCCTGCCTGAAGTCAGTGTCAGACAGAACATCTCTCTTCTCTCCCACAGGCTGCTTGCAAAGTCAGAAGTAGACTGATCGTTATCTGCATCTCTTAAGTCATGATTTCCCTCTTATTTTGCTTTTTTACAATTCCAATTTTGTGGGGAGTCAGGGGAAACTCCCCTCACTCCTGGGCTTTTTGTTGACCTATTACCCCTGGAAAATAGTTATTTAAGCTGAAAGTTATCAAATTAAAAACTAGCAATATGAACGCAATAAACAAATCAAGGGCATCTGTTTTCTTGTGAAGTCTCTTGATGATGCTGTTTCTGACACGAGTAAAAAGAAATCTCACTGATACTTTACAGGGAAAAATGTCTTTAGTTTCTTACTTACTGTCACTTTTTCTAGATTATAACCTGATACAAGCTTAGGATTGTTTCACATATTACTACACTACTAGATTGAAGATAGCAGAGACAATTCAGATGCATTGCTCATTTGTAAGCGTCTTTGATTTTTTAAAGCCAGTATGTGAATCAGGAAAAAAGCCACCGTGGCAATCTAGCTGTGTTAGCGAAGCATTTTGCCTTCTCTTTCCGGCCCTTTCACCCCTTTGGCTGCCTGAGCTGTGCTGCTGCTGAGCTATAATCCATTCCGCATCTCAGCAGGAAGAAGACAACATTTATCTTACATCTCCTAACAGCAGTGTGAACATTCAGGATTATTTACAGTTCATACAAGGCGACAAAAGGTTACTGTCTGAACTGGTGCTCGGGGTGCAACTTACACTACTGTGTCCGTGAAGATGCTCTAATTTGTAGATGACCGCGGGTGTTTCCATGAGAGATGCGCATAAAAGTGCTGGGAATTTTTAGCTCTAACTTTTGGACGTCTTCTAGTTGATTGAATCAAAAGTGGGAGACCAACAGAGAAGAAGAGAAGGGAGCTATGGGCAGGTATAGGCTTATCTGGAGGAGGAAGCAGACTGGAAATGGTAGTTACTTTGGCTGTGGCCTTCCCAGTAGCTCTGCCTGGTATTACGTGTGCCTCATTTGTGTCTTGGCCAAAAACTAGGACGGATGTTAAGCCCTGGTGTGTGTTGAGCTCTGCAAGCAAACGCTGTCGGTCTTCAAATAATTGTAAAATGCAGAGTGCTGGGGAGAAATGACTTTTCCATCTCATCAAGCTCTTGTTTCCTCACTTTTCTGTAAAACCAGAAGAGTGAGGCTTGTCCCTGTGCCTCAGGAGCGTGTTGTGAGGATTCGCCAGATAAGATCAGCTTTCTTACAGAAATATGTAAAACTGCTTTTAAATACCGCGTGTGATTTATGACTGGGAAGCATTTGAATGGCAGCCCAGGGCCTCTCCTTCCCATAGCGTGGCATATACCAGACTTTTCTTACGAGGGGGGTGCAAGAGACTCAGGAAAAAACAGGGACATACCAGATGCACCAGGGCAGTTATGGTCCCTCCAAAAATATCTTCTAAATCAGTGTTTGCCTATCCGTCATTGGAGACAGCTTCTTATAAGATCTTTGACATTGCTTAGGGCTTGGGCTTGTCCTGCAGCAGGTCATGGAGTTATGTAAAATGAGGGGTAGCGGGCTGGAGCACGGGAGCTTTGGCTCTGCTGCCGTTCTTCTGCCCTGATAAGTATCGTAGCAGAGACTCAAGTATATAAAGCTGTCCTAGTCAGGTATCCGAAGACAACACTAAAAGCTT
This sequence comes from Vanellus vanellus, assembly GCF_965231255.1. Classification (NCBI taxonomy): domain Eukaryota; kingdom Metazoa; phylum Chordata; class Aves; order Charadriiformes; family Charadriidae; genus Vanellus; species Vanellus vanellus. The sequence goes on along the minus strand of NC_138918.1, from coordinate 4,345,967 downwards.
TGTAATAGCCATGCTACTAAGTAGGTGCCCGAAGTAAGAAAATACTACTGCGGAACTGCAGATGTTGTGAATGGGTTTCTGGCTGAGCGCTGCCAGCAAATATCTTTCAAAGAAAGGGTTGTGTGCTGGCTGGCGTAGCAGGTTTGCGAGAATTCTTCCTCGCTGAAGAATAAAGTAGCTTCTCAAGTGTCTTTGGGTCACTTGTAACATACAATTTAACATTACTTCATGCTAATGTGGACAAATCATATGGTTGTGGTGATATGTGATATGGAATTGGCCTGCACGGTCCCAGCACTTGACTCGTGTGAGACAGACACTCCTGAAGAAAGAGGTGCTACGTACAGAGATAATGGCGTTGCTTTCTGGTTTGCAGAAAGCAGCCACTCCTGTCCTGCGTCTGCAGATATTGGGGGTTTCCGTCTCAGAAATCATAAAGCAAGCAGTGTTCAGAACCTGCTTTTCCTGACGTTAGTTGCAGAAACAAGGCAAGTGCGGAACTGTAACATTTGAAAACAAGCACGAGCCTTGCCATGAACACCTGGACAGGGTTGAGTGATTGGAAGAAGGGCTCTTTCCTAAAACCATGGTTGATTATTAATTCCCATTGGAAAGCTGTTCCACAATAAAATCTACTTGTGCAGACAAGTCATCTTGTATATCAAATTTCTGACCTTCTTCACCTCCTCTGTCCCCCCTGCCCTATGCCACATCCTCTCCATCAGAGAGCATAGTATGACACGTCCTGCTAGAGAGCTGCTAGAGAAAGATTATCTCGATTAGATAACAGAAAAAGGTATTTGTTACAGTAATTAACTAACTCAATGGATTAGTTTCGTCTGGCAGTTTCACAAACTTATTGCGAACCAAACTCAAGAGGAAGAGAAGGGACCTGGGGGCATCCGCGGGGTCCCGCATCTGCTCAGGGCTGGCCCAGGGCTGGCTGAAGGATGCTTGGTCCTGCCGAGAGACATCCAGCCCTGCCCACAGGGCTGCCCCGGGGCTTGCAAAACCTCGCAAAAACCCACGGAGAAGATCTGAATACGCCTGCGGGGAGGCAGGGGGCTAAACTACGCAAAGGTGGAGGACTGTCACGTTTCCTGGACTGCGGGTTGCAAGGGTTTGGGGGAGGTCACCAGTGCAAGCAAACGCTTGGCATCAGCTCACTGATGCAAGAGGTACGTCTACGATGACAGACGGCAGCGGAGGCACTTATTTCGGGTTGCACAATTCTGCACTGACTGCTTTTAGCACACAACGACCATTTCTGTCACACAGATTGCAAACCGAGGCATCAGATGAGGAGATATTTTGCAGATGCATCTTCTGCAGTATAGTAGGTTTGGCTGGTTTTTCAAATTCTCTGCAAGAGTTTCGTATTACTGTCTTGCAGAAGTGATTTGACTGGAAGCTGACGGACTACATCTGACTCTAGCCGGCTTATGTTGGGTACAACTGAATTTATGATGTGCATTTTGCTTGTGCTATGATTTCACAATTACTGTATCTATTTCATAAATCTAATGAAGTCGTTTGGGGAGTAAAAGTATTCGACAAAGAATTTTCTTTTTCCTTGCAGTTGCTGAAAGCACACAGTTCAGATCAGCTGTCTGCAGTCCTGGGAAATCTTTTGCTCGTCTATAAAAATGAATCAACGTATTTCAGATTTTACACTTGCTACAGATTATAACGAGACACAACGCGGGTGAACTGCACACATGAAGATATGAAAATCAAAGCATCGCGGAAACGCTGAGATAGCTTGGGCTTGCACTTGGAAAATATTAACAAGACTGAATATCAGTATTTTGTGAGGCAATATTTGGAAATTTGAGATCTGACATCATAGGTTCAATATGATCTATGGACTTTAATGAGCTTTTTTCTTCTGTCTAAGGCGAGGAGCACATGTAAGCGTTCTGCTGATTTGTCAGAAATGTGGATGATTTTTCTTCACGCTAGAATCCAAAAAGTGGTTATTTAGGAGAAAGCTGTCTGAGCTGAATTTGGAGTAGAAAACATAGGAAAATATCAAAATGTGAGAAAGATGAAATAGTTGTTTTATTGCTTGGTTTCATCTCCATAGGCATTACCACAGAAAATAGTCTTTTGTATTTTAGTATTTATTATCTTGTTATCATGTTTGAACCAGGTGGGAGAAACACACCAAGGAATGCATTTGATCGGATGTATATTACATAAGTTTGACTCCTTTTATATAGTTGTATATCAGATGCATTTTCTATAATCTAGTTCTCTCTATTCCCCTAAGTGTCTATTGCCATATGAATAGAAACCTTAAGAATAATAATGTAGTCGACGAGTATTTCCATCGCGCTTTTGATCCTAGAAACACATTCATCCCATCAATATCACACTTCATGCTGAAAAAAGAAAGGGAATTACATGCCTGTGCCTGTTCCTTGCAGTCTGAAAATTCCACCGTACTCCAGTAGAGGTGGTGAAGAAATGACATCGTTGGAGGTCTTTTAAGATCCTCCATCCAAAGGCCAGCCCTGTTACAACGCCTCATCTCTTTTGTTCCTCTCTGAGGCACAAAGAAGATGAAATGTGACCTTGTCTCACCAGGTTGGGATTTTCCCTTGTGTGAAGAGATCTAAGAAGCTACTGGTATGGCTGGAATAGGTGGCTGAGCTCAGCGTCTCCCCTTACATGGGTTTTTTCCCAGCAAAGCTCCCTTTTTGCCTCTTTTGTTTCTGTTGAGCTGAATGGAGAGGTGATAGAGAAGCATAGCTGAGCTCGTGGCGCTATAGACAGATCTTCAAAGCCAGTCTCAAGTACATCCCGAGGAAGAAACTTGTTCACAACATGTTCCAAATACACAGGCCCATTAAGTAATTTGTAATTAACCCTGGGTATGGTCTTGCTTTAGTATGTTAAGATGTTTGTGAATTCTCTACTACTGAATATTTAGAAGAAAAATAAAAAGTGGCTATGGGCAGGAAAATCTGCAGCCTCGCAAGAGAGAAGTGAAGTGACTTATGGTGTGTAGATATTATCAAAAAATAAAACCGATGCAGAAAGAAAACACAGAATTTCTGTTTGAATCTGAAGTCTACAAATATTTCTGGTGCTGTACGGTGGTTGTGGGGGGGGGCAGGTCAAGAAGAAGAGGTCAAGAAAATGTTAACCTATGGGAAAGAAAACCTTGGAGTCCTGTACCAACAATGTCCTGGGGACGGGAAGGGGAAGAGGCGCAAACTCAGGTTCGCAAGCACATGTGTGTTCTGCTGTGGCATCTCACGTGAGGGAAATTGTTGGACCAGAGCTTTGCAAAAACATTTTCACACCCACTGGTACAAACACAGGATGTTTCAAGCCTTTCAGCAAATATAAAACCTATGAAATGAAGACTCTTGAATACTTTTGGTGCTTATGTAAATTACAGTTTTATTGGTTTAGCAGTTGGTACTTCTACCATTTCTATTTCAGGTGGACAATAAATACAATAAATAACTTCTCTGTTCCCTCTTCTCATTGAAGAGTTTTGTTTTTTTAAAGCATTTTTAAATTTTTTGAGCTCTACGTTTATTGATTGCTTGATATGTTCTCAGGATTTTATTCAAAAATTCCTTCACGTTCCCCTTGGTCTTGTACTGGCATTCCTTCCCACGTGCCAGGCTCTGTGGTGCAAGAGAGAACAAAGGTTGGGTTACCAAAGATTTCATAAAAAAGAAATTATTTAGGTGAAACAGTTAAAATATACATTATTTGGAGCTAAGCAGGGATTTCAAAAACTATTCCTAAAGAACTGTTCCTTGAACAGTGAGTGTAAGGATGGCTTGTCATGGTGACTGAGGTGGTGACAGCTGGACTGTCATAAAGTATAGCTGAAGTAATTTAAAATAGGGGGTTTCAACGCAGGAAAGAGGGCGGACAGAGCAGTGTGAGAAGCTGGGTAAGAGGAGGGCAATGGCTCCGTTCGGTGTTGCAATGTCATTCTAACAATATTCCCCCTTGCAAGTTTGAAGCCAGCTTAAAGGAGGTCGAGAGACCGCCGCATCGGCATCCTCCGTGTCTCGTTGAGTTACACAACAGTTTTGCTCAGTACGTAAATAAAGGATGTTTCACTGCCTCAGAAAAGTCATCTGGGGATCCAGGAGCCTTCCTGAGCATCATCACAAGTCTGAAGATGCTGCAGGTCACAGCAGCATCTCATGCCCAAGTACCCTTGAAGAAAATGCAGCTTAGGTAGGATTAGGTCTCCTCTCCAGAGGAGAAGGATGCCTCTGCCCAGCCATGCTGCTTCTGCACCTCTGCTCTCTGGTTTTATGTCATTGCTATTTAGTGTAGAAGCACAGTTTGAGAAAGGAAAATAGAAAAGTGGTTTAAATAAGGCTCCTCTCCCAGACATCTGTGTTTACAGGTCCTCATGCTAAAGGGGTTTGGAGAGGTGAAAGGGCACAGGGGGGCAGGACCCATCTCCCTGCTTCTGCTCCCAAGGTTAATAGCTGTCCATTGCCTCACGCATGTTGCAGCTATCATATCTGGCTCCTGCACAAAACGAGTATTTAAAACAAACTTGAACTTAATCAAACACTTAGCTAGAAATATTTACATTACACGAAATCTTTTCTTTTGTAGAAGCTAGACAAAGATCTATAGAAAAGTAAGAAAAGTCTTACTTCACAGAGGTTTCTATCCCGTTGAGTCTGAAAGGTTAGATTAAGCCTCTCAATTACTGCTTTTGAAGATACGTTGTTTTTCAGCATGTGTTCGGTTCCTTCCACAAAGCATGCCAATTCGTGGCCAGGCTGTTAAACGAAGAAGGCATTAGAAAAAGCTAGAACGTGTTTTGTGTTTCTCTACAAAAAGAAGAAATACGTATTCCTCACCGTGGCAGCGTGTCACCATTACACATAGCATATTTTGCATTCTATTGAAAACTGATACAAGAACTAAGGGGGTGGAGGGTTGTAAAACACCGAATCATCGTGTATGCCATAATAACACCTGTCACATCTCTCAGAAAACCTCAAACCATAAAAGTAACCTCTTTCAAGTATAGATTCAGCTAATGCTGGGTGTCACCATATCTGTGGAGGCTTACAAAAATGAAATGGGTTTTGGATCCACCTAGAGCTGAGCGTGGGAGGCCGGACAACTCTGGCCCAGCTTCACTCGGTATCCAGGCACCTAACCATAGAACAAGGTCTCGCCGAGATTTTCAAAGGAGGAACCCGTATCTCTTGATTTGTAAGTCAAGCCCACAGAGGACTTTTGCCCGACTCTGGGCTTGGTTCTGATTGCACTGATAGCGGGAGGACTTCTCCTTCCCTCCCAACCGCTCTTCCTCACGGTCAGTTTTGCTGCTACTGGAGGATTAAAATCTTCCTCGTAACCGAAAGCAAAAGTTGCATAAGGAGCAAAGTGAACAAAGTTAAACTCAGTTAACACTGAACTTCTTTAACAACTACAGTAGCTTAAGTAAAAAATAGACTTACCTCAGCAATGGGAAGACACGAACATGACTGAAAATGAAAAGAGTGAGCATTAAAATCCAGCAGCGCGAGCACGCGACACACAAGCGCACTTCTCTTGAGTTTCATGACATTCTGAAAAGGATGTACTCACATTGCCAGCTGTCTCCCTACAGGGGCAACTTACAGAACTTTCCTCCTGAAAGAATAACAAGCGAGAAATGAGTATTTATTATCATCGACTTTACAAGCATGCAGTCTTACAGAATTAAGGTGCCAAACAGCCACTTACAAGGAGACGATTTGTATACCGGATAATTTCACGGACACTGCAATTCTGTGCTTGCACAGAGAGCAGCAAACAAGAGAAGAGTATGTATGACAGCATGCTGGCATTCGTGTGCAACTCGGTCTGATGGGTGACAGAAGAATAGGAGGACACTCCTTTTAATTGAGTCTTCACAAAATTCCCATTCTAATATGGAAAAACCCAATTATAAAACTGATACCAGGTGCCCACTATTTTTTCCCACTAGCTTGGACAGCATTTTAGAGAAATCAAACGTGGAATTGAGTCACCTACTGCAGTGACTTTTCTTTAGTACTGCGGAAATTCACAAATGCTCCTCAGAAGTGATTAATTTGAACATTATGATATCACACCCCAACAGGAAACAATGGTTAAAAATCTACGAAAGCATTTTTTTTTCAGATGTGGGTTTTGTCTCCTGTGCTTATGTAAATTACGGTTCCATGAAAGCGAAGAGACAATAATGTTCAGCATTGCCAAAGTTCCTGAGAAAGCGCACTGACAGGCTGCAAGCTGGTTTCCCCGTGGATTCACAGCAGGACCTTTCCCAAAGAAAGTCGGCGACGTCGCAGGGGTCGGTTGAGCAGACAGACAAACGGCCGGAGTTGTGGAGAGGTGCCTGGAGAAGTTGTCACGCCAAATTACCGCTGTTGCAGCCAGAGAGTGATCCCATAGTCTTCAATCCCACCTCTGCCCAGGGCAAGTGCACCAGGGTGCGGATAATGATCGGGCCCTCAGAGTGCCACCACTGACTGCAATGTCACATCCCACCCTCTCCCTTCTAAGCAGAAAGAAGTGGGTGCAAAAATAGTCCTAGGTGACCAAAAACGGTATTGGCTCAGAAATTCTCCCAGATGGACTCTCCAAATCAGGTTGAATGTCTGCTGCAGCTTTCTGTGGCCACAGAGGTTTCCTTTCTTCCAAGTTGCACACCTTGGCTGAGCAAGCAGTAGCCCTTCAGGTCTCCTTTAGATCCCCAGTGTTGCTTTTTAAGCTTCCCTCCTGTTATGCCTTAAATCCTGTTATGCCTCAAAAATCTTCTCCAAAAGATTGAGCTGGTCAGTCTGGCTGAAGGATGAGCACAATCTCTCTGGAAAATGTCCTGGAAAGAGAAAACATCGGGTTGCAATTTGCTGTTTTGCTTTTTTTCTCTATGGCATTTTCCCACTGGCGAGGGATTCATCTGGCCGAGCAGGGCTCCGCTGCCTGCCCGCACCCCCAGGGGAGCGGAGGAGGCTCTGCCCACTCCTCCTGCCCCTGCATCCTTGCATCCCTGCATCCTTGCACCCCTGCATCCCTGCGTCGCTGCGTCACGGCATCCCTGCATCCCTACATCCCCACACCCCTGCATCCCTACATCCCCGCACCCCTACATCCCCGCACCCCTGCATCCCTGCATCCCTGCACTCCTGCATCCCTGCATCCCTGCACCCCCGCATCCCTGCATCCCTGCATCCCTGCATCCCCGCATTCCCGCATTCCCGCATCCCTGCATCCCCGCCTGCACACCAAGCACCAGCTCCGGGCTGGGGCAGATGCTCCCTGCCTTTTCTTTGAAGTCTGTCCTTAGATGATTTAGTGTGGGAAGCGTACATCCCATTAGGCAGCTGCAGCTTTCGCCCAAGCCCCAGGGAATACCTAGAAAAAGCCAGAAGCCCTCCCTTGGCAAGCTAAAGCTGGGCAGCGGGCTACGCTATGGTCCACAGGCGCACAAAAGTGTATCACAGGGAGGGCTGGCGTTCATGAGCCGGGCGGTGGCATCTCTCGAGGCACTGGGCTTTTAGAGAAGGGCTAAAGTCATTGATTTGTGATCGAGAGCCTGTGATTCCTTGAAAAGCAGTAGAGAGGCTTCTGCGACAGGTACACCTCCCTTGAGGAAACAGCCTTTTGCTGAAGCAGAGCCATGGGCGTGCTGCGCTCTCTTTCTGCAGCCAGTAAAGCCCCACGGCAAGAGCTAGAACAATTAGTTCAAAGCATAAATCCCCAAAGGAAATAAACGATGTGCAATATTTGTGGGACACTCGGTTTCTTACATAGTTGAAAAAAGGATTTTACATGGTTTTAAAGGAAAGAATTCACAAGCGTCTTTGATTTAGCCAAGGTTGTGCAAGGAATATGGTAACAAGCCGTGAGGAGAGAGGGGCAAGCGGCTCTTCGTGACAGCCAGGAGTTTCTACTGCTTCTTGTTTTTAAGGAAAATATTTTCATTAGAAATCCCATTTTGCGCAGTAGCTGCTACGCGCTGTCTTTGCAAGGGTTTTACGGAATGGGATATACTTAGCAGGGTCTCTAGGGCCCCTTCGCCTAAGGAGTGATGTCTCGATGCGGCTGCCGTGCTCTGTAAGGGAAAGCGATTGGTGACATAAATTGTATGCAAAATACATAATTAGGACCTTTCCATTCATAAGATGTAATTACTTTCGCCAGACAGCGAGCAGATCAGATAACTTCTTCCCAGGCCAACTGCCCCAAAAGACAAGACCTTGATTTTCGTTACTCGCTGAAAATGAGAACGGCAGAGCTTCCAGAGCTGCTCCTGAGCTGCCCCCCGAGGCTGCGGGTCCCCCCCCGCAGTCTCTGTCTGCCAGCGGTGCCAGCGCTATCCCTACATCTTTGCATTTCTGTTTGGTTGCTCAGTGAGATCTCTTTCATGCTGTTCTTGCTCCAGGGCAAATAAGTCACCAGAAAAGCTCTGTTCAATTTACGGGGAATCTGCAATCACCAGAAGTCCAGCTGGCAGAGAAAGAACTTTCTGTGTATCGGTTAGAGCAGCAGTCAACTGGGCACACAAGCGCGTGGCACCAGTTACGACTTCTCTTTGGAGAGCTTAGGCTCTATTCTGGCATTTAGAGGCTGATTCAAAGACCGTAGAAATTAATATTTGCTGCCATCCCAGAAAAAAGACCACTTTTAAAATAAAATTTTTAAACATCAGTTTTGATATTTTAAAAGTTTTCATTTTGATGACCAGCTGTGGCAATGTATTTTCACAAATACGTTGTCACGTGTGTGTTAAATGCAATCAGCCGTTTATTTTTTGTTCTCGTGTCCAGGTATCTGATCTCCCTCTCTTCTGCTCCCTTAATCTCTTTTTGAGCAACACAGACCAAAATGCAGAGAGGAAATAGAGGTTTTTCTGACCAGTGCTCAAAAAAGCTGAAACAAGTTCATAATAAATTCAGTAGCCAAATTGCAGTAGGTTGGAAGGTGACGGCCTGAGTCAAACCCACAAGCCTCCAAAGGCTGGTTTTCAAAGTGGGGAGCCACCAGTGCTAAGTCTGGTCTTTCTGAAGCTTTTTCTTACGTTTTATGCTTTCTAGCTGGAAAAATCAGAACCAAAATGATGAACTGCAACCCAGGATTTTTAGGAAAGGTCACCGAGCCCAAGGGTACTGGGTTCATTAGCCCGTAGACACATCCCCTACGTTGCAATTGGGAAACCTGAGCGGGGAAACTCGCTGTGGTCAGCCTGGGGCAGGACGGCACGTTAGCAGATCACGTATCCCCACACTTCATATCGCTTCCCTACATCCTAAAGGATGCTGTGGACGAGCAGAGTAAGGAAGGGGCAGAGGGTACTGCCAGCAGCAGGGCGGCACCTCATCTGGGTGCTCCTGGTTCAAGGTCACAACTTCCCAGTAACGACTTCCCAGTAACGGGATTGTAAGATTTCAGCCCAGAACAGGTATTTGGAAAAGGTGAACACACAAAACTCTCCCAATATATTCTGTGCTGTCTTGCAGGCAGTTGCCTCTGGCTCCTTTGGGAATCCTCATCCCGTGTCCCGTTCATTTTTGGTTTATGTGTAAATACTTGGGGATATATTCTCTTTTAATCCACCTATTCTGATGAGATGTTGATTGACCAAAAATGCCGCACAAATGCCCAGTTTCCAAATAACTCTTTTAGCCTGATCAGCATGAACCTCCAGATCTTCTGGGTTCTCACAAGAGAACTTACATCCCACTGTAGTGTTTCCAAGAAACTCTGTACAGTCTGGGTTTTTTTAATGTAAAAAAAAGATTCCCTGTAGAAGAAAACCACTAAGATAACATACCAGCTTCTTTTGCATTTGCTGTGTACACTGATCAAGATGTGAGAGCTTGCAAAGATCGCAAATGCAAAGATGCTCTTGATAATTTCATTTTCCAGTGATAAGGTAGCTTGGAGTAATTTTTTTTTCCTTTCTTTTAGATAAAGATGACATATGCTCATGTAGAAATAGAGGAAAATAGGGTCATTCTAATTCCTCCACGAAAGGGTAAACCATTGCATAGTAATAGCAAGATTGCCTATGACAGAAAGGTGTAAAATCCAGATGAACTCGGGGAACGTTTCACGTGCTGGCTTGAAGAGGGCAGTGGCACCTCCTGATAGCTGCATGCTCTGCTCTGTCCTAGCAGCTGGACCACAGGACATCCCCAAACTTATGTCAGCTTCTGTAGATAATGGAGCCCCCGATACTTTCTGAATAGTTTTAAAAAATTTCAAACCATTTAAACTAACTCATCCAAACCAGTGGTGCTCAGGAGCTGTGAGATAGGGGAGCACACCTGAGAGCCAAAGCTTCCGAGCCGTGAGTCATCCTTGTTTCATGGAATAATACAGTCACCGGAGCTTTCCTGGGTTTTCTAGCAAGGGAGCCAAGCTTTCCATGCTGCAATGATGTTTAGCAAGAGCTTAGGGATCTTAAAAAAAAAAAAAAAAGCAAAAAGCCCTGGCAGCAACATGCCAGCCGTGCTGGGCATTGCATGTATTGCGAGTGCGCCTCACAACCGACAGCCGCCAGAAGTAAGCAGAGGACAACAGGAATTGTCCACAGAGGTCACCGGTTCTCTTGTATTTTAGGGTTTTGCTGATGCCATTGCTCTCACTTCAGCATCCCCTTCTGTGGGCCTGACCGCTTTCACACCAGGGAAGAAAACCATTGCAGAGCTCTCAGATCTTAAGTCCACTCACCCTTCCTTGCTCGTCCCACCGCGAGATGTCCCTGGGTGCTGGATGTCCCTCCCAGCGCAGCATGCAGAGGAAGGCTGAACATGTAGGACAGACAGACAGCACAAAACGTTCACCCCATGGCTGCCATACGCTGCATCGTAGCTCGCTTTCCGTGCTGGAAGCATTGAAAAACCACCTGCGGACTGCTCGATGGAAACACGGCGATCACAGTTTAATAACTAAATAAGCACAGATATTGGTTCACACCTATTTGCATGAGTAAGAACAGGCTGGCCCTCTTCCATAAGACTTGGCAGGATTTTCTATACTATGTGTGAAGTAGGCTATGTTAGTGCCAAAATGTTTTGAAACGGGGGGGGGGGGGGGAATAGCCCATGAGCCGATCCGATGGGTGGAGATGAGCTATGTAAGTGCTGGTGCTCTTACAGCAGGCGAGGCCATGGAGGTGCCAGTCTTCGAGCACCGAGCGTTGGCAGCAGAGCAGTCTCAGCCTGTGCATCCCCTGTTGCGAGTTTCTTGTTTCTCCAAGTCTTTCTCCCGGTGACTCAAGGTTACCCATTGCTTTCTCCAGCTCTCAAGAGGACCTTCTTATTCCTTTCGGAGACTTGGTGATCTACAGTCCAGCAGCCTTAGTATTTCACCTCTACTAAGAAAGGATTTCTTGACGTTTTCAGCATTTTCTGTCTTATAGGGAGACCTCATATGGGACCTCTGAGACTCCCTTAAAAAGATGTTCTCCTGCCGCATGTATGGCTCTTAGAAGGTTGGCTATTCCAGTAATACCTGACTGGAGCTGTCACGGGATCTACAGTTTAGGAAAACTGCTTTGACAATCAGTGTACTTAAATTCCCCCTATGGCTTCATTCCCTTTGGAGCCTATCTCGAAGAATAGTTTACATACAACTTATCTAAGTTGGCAGTGATCAGTCTATGCATCACTATAGGAGCATATATAGGCAGAAAAGGGCTGCAAAGAAAGGAAGCTGTTCTAATGTAATTTATATTCAGTTTAGCAACTTCAACTTCTTACTTCTCTCCTTGGATCTCACCATTTCTTCTGACTCTACACTCTGCCTTTGTCTTCACGGGTACCAGACAAGTGTTGACCTTCTTGGCTTGCATGAATGCAATCTCTAGGAGAGAAATCTCCACTCTAACAATCTCTACGACAAAACAAGGAACTTCAGATAAAACAAGGAGATATATATCTTCGTGTCTGCAAAGACATTACCTACTCCTCTGTCTTAGAGTACAACAGAAAAAGAGAAACTGAGACGGGGACTGTGATCTCGCCCTCCCGCGAGGTGTGGACGCGCCAGGCAGGGACTCACAAGGCGTGAGAAAATCTCAGCCTGGCCCGGAGCCACCAGAGGCAGGGCTTCAGCAGGCACTAAAATCGCTGGGGGCGAGCTCCTGTGCAGGACGTCAGCTGCACCCTGCTTGGGAGAAGCACACAAGGACATTATCGGTGCCCAGCAGCAGCAGGGATGCAGAAACAGGGAGGTGAGATGCCCCCCCCCGACCCTTGTACCACCTGGCTGATGGGCAGCCCCGGCGTGCTCCCTCCTCACGCCCCGTAGGCATCATGAAGCTTCTCCCAGCACCAAAGACCTTCCTCCAGGTCAGGGCTGTAGTCCAGTAAAATAGCTTTTCACTGGGAAATTGGGTCCCGGTGTGTGTTTTTTGGTTTTGGTTTGTTTTTCTTTCTTCTTACTGGGGAAATAAGCTGCTGTTACTTTTTTTTTTTTATCTTCCCTAGCACTAAACAGTGTATAAACTGGGAAAAACAGCTACGCAGCCAGCATCTCATTAAGTAATATGGGGTGTCGTAAGAGCTGGAACGCCATCAGTCACATGGAAGTCACGCAATTACAGACTCATTTGAGGCATGACAGGTCTGAGTATGCTTTCATGTTCCAGGCAAGAACAACACAGAAGTAGGTATCCCTGCTCCTTCTGCTCTCCTGTCTCATTTTTTACCAGTTTCAGGATTTACAGCATTTATCTTAGAAATGTGGGGCTCTGTGAACATCTATGAACAAGCTGTCGAGCAGATGGCGTCTCCCGCTCCACGTGCCACCGAGGGCAGGTCACTGCGGCCACGGCACTGACAGGGGAGCGGGTCCGTCTCCTGAATTCCGTTGTCACATGGGATTTTTCTTTTGTGTAATTCAGGGACAAAACCACCAACGTATGCAATCAGTGCCCCACGCAAAGGATTTGCGTCAGCTGTAGGTATGGCTGTTTGCCTGCCGGGCAGGGCACTGCTGTTTTAAATTCCCATCTGCAGGTCCCCGAAGAGGATTCCTTAGAGATCCTAATTTCTATCAATGGATAATGAGATTCATATTATCTCTAAAAATGAATGCATTTGATATGTCATAAAGAAAATCATTGACAAGACACAGACCTGTCAAGTCTCAGCATGCATGAATTGTAATTGCCATCCCTCGTCTTCGAGACATGGGACTGTCCCCCCCACGGTGTCGCTCAACCCCACCACCAGACATCTTCCCTTGGTGGCACAGCCAGGCACTCACTATGTCAAAAGCAAGACTAAATTATTTATTGGGCTCCCCTGTGTGCAGGGATCCACCGTAACCCATCACAGTGATGGGTACAAACGTACCGTGAAGTGCTGTGCCTCAAACGCTGCTTGTCCCAACCCTGCTGTGCCTGACCCATCTCCTGCCCAGTGGCCAGGGCTGCTGTCACCCTCAAACGCACAGACTCACAGCACCCCAGACTGGTGGGGGCTGGAAGGGCCCTCTGGAGCTCCCCCAGTGCCACCCCCCGCCAGAGCAGGGGCACCTCCAGCAGTGGCACAGGACACCTCCAGGCGGGTTTGGAATGGCTCCAGAGGGGGAGACTCCCCCCCCCTCTCTGGGCAGCTGTGCCAGTGCTCTGCCGCCCACACAGGAGAGAAGTCCCTCCTCAGGTTGAGATGTGACTTCCTATGTTTAAGTCTGTGCCCGTTCCCTCGTCCTGTCATGGGGCACCACTGAAAACAGACTGTTCCCATCCCCCCGGCACCCGCCCTTTAAGGATTTATAAGCAGTGATAAGATCCCCCCTCAGTCTTCTCCAGACTAAAAAGCCCCACATCCCTCAGCCTTTCCTCATGAGAGATGCTCCAGTCCCCTCATCATCTTTGTAGCCTTTTGCTGGACCCTCTCCAGCAGTTCCCTGTCCTTCTTGACCCGGGGACCCCTGACCTGAACACAGTGCTCCAGATGTGGCCTCACCAGGGCAGAGCATGGTGGTGTGGGGGGGATGACCTCCCTTGACATGCGAGCCACACTCTTCTTGATGCACCCGAGAATGCCATTGGCCTTCTTGGCCACCAGGGCACATTGCTGGCTCATGGGCATCCTGTTGTCCCCCAGGACTCCCAGGTCCCTTTCCACAGAGCTGCTCTCCAGCAGGTCAGCCCCCAACTTGTACTGTTGCGTGGGGTTATTCCTCCCCGGGTGCAGTACCCCACACTTGCCCTTGTTGAATTTCATTAGGTTCCTCTCCGCCCAACTCTCCAGGTCCGGGTCACACTGTATGGCGGCACAACCCTCATGCTCCAGCCCGGTGTTGCTTCGCCTGGCTCGTGGTTTGTCTGTGAACGCTAACGGGGTGATGCATTGATTAACCAGGGCTTGTTTCCCACGCTGCCGGGCTGGGGAAGCCATTGGGAGAGCAGGACCACCCCAAAAATCACCTGTGGGCTGCCTGGTGTGGGGCTGCCCTGTTGGGAAGGGACCGTGTGCTGTGCTGGCAGCAAACCTGGGCTCGGGGTTGGATGGAGGAAGGCAGAAAGGGATCGCCTGGCAGCTGGAGCAAGCAGTGCAGCGAGCGGCTCAGGGCCGTGCCCTACCAGGGGGGAGAATGCCATCATGTGGCCAAAGCCTTTTATTCACATCCCACTGGCTTTGCATATTTTTTTCGATTAAAAACTTTCCGCCCTCTGCTGCCTTTCAACGCCGGGTCGTCCGCAGTTCTCCCTGACAGCTCCTTCTAGCTGGTGTGTGTTCCGCGAGAGTTTTGTCCCAGTAAATCCCTCAAAATTGGTTTAATGGGATGAAGAATACCAGGGAAAATCACCGCGTGACTCCAACCTGGGTCTCAGGGCTTTATGCTTGGTGGGGGGGGCACTGAACACACCAAACCTGGGCACTGTGAGGGCAGGATCATTCAGATACACAGCTTGTTGTGAACCTCGTCAGTTTAATTAATTCATGGTCCATTTTACATAATGCGATCAGATAAGCAACCCATTTATTTGCACTGAAAAACCACTCTCCCCGAGTATTATACCTGGAGATGTATGATGTTACCCATCTAGAGAACATGTTTTAAGTATAGGCATTAAAATAGGCAACATGGAAAGGATGAATCCTTAAATGCAGCCAGCAACAAATACTTGTGTGAAGGCTCATCAATTTTATCCATATTGTTTATCAAAAACAGTTCCCCGTGTTTTTGCCAAGCTCGAAGACACCGTGAGCCTCCTCACCTGCAAGTCCTGAGATGAAGCAACACCAGCTGTTTCTCCCACTTTTTTAAGGCTGGTTTAGGGGAAAGCCACACTTCTGTTTTTAATTTGGGCCCCAGCGAAGAGGAGCCCAAGGATGGGGACCCCATTTCTGAGTACCACTCCAGACCTGAGGTTTTAGGCACTTTCTGCAGAGGTCTCCATGTCTTGTCACCAATTCCTCCATTCATCCAGGGAAGAAGACATAGGAGTTTCTCTTTCCTTCTCCTCCTTTTGTGGAGGAAAGCTGGACAGGTGCTCCAGGTTGTCTTCAGAAACCTTTATTGAGGGCATCTGCTAAAACTGCCATTGCTGGGCTTTTTCCTCAGAGCTCTTCTTCTCCAGAGGAAGATGCAGGGAACTGGACATTTCCCAGAGGACAGTGTTGTCCCAGACTGTTCCCCCATGCCGCATGTCCCTCTGCATGCGAGGCTCTTACCCCGCAGCCTCTCCTGCCAGTGCCAGCAGAGTCCTCGTGTCCCAACAAAGCTGGTTCTTCTTGGTTTTTGGCATCAGAAGCTCCATGCTTAGAAAATAAAGCATGGAGATACTTAACAGCAGTAGTCATGATGTAAAAGATCTTGGAATAATTGAAAGGCTGAGGTAGACCAAAGAGAGACCTGGGTCTGCGCCAGTCATCTCAGTGGGATTGCAGCAAAGAGCTGGAAGTCTGAAGTTGGCCCATGTATTTTAGAGAATAGTTTGGGATAAACTCTGCATCCCTTAAAGAGACTTCCTCTGGTGGTGGTCTCTCAAGGCTGCAAAGTGACGTCTGCAGGATTTGGCAGTTGGCAAGTTGGACTGTCACATCAGGGGAACCAGATAGACAAGATACCTCTAGCAGGTCCCTGGAGGGCTACACAAGGTGAGTTAGGTAAATTAGTAGGCAGCCATCTATATGAAATGCTGACTTGTTCTATTGTTTCCTGAAGAAAAAGAGCAGCTTAGTCTCTGAATTTAACATCCTCTTGTTTCCCAATTTAATTTATACTTTGGGTAACTGAAGTTGTTGAAGCCCTTCATATTTTTTTCATGATAATGTGTTAAATTGTCGCAAACTGGAGAGTTTGGTGATGTAAAACACGAGTATCCGTTTGTACGGGTGAAGTCACCCATTTCTTTGATCCAGAAAGCAAGCTAGGATTCGGTGACACAAAAAGCACTTGTGCACCCATCACAGCTCCCCCTTTCCTCGCTCACAAAAAAGACGAGCATTATCCCCAGTGTTGTACACAAGGCATCCCTCAGGGGATGTCGGTTGGGCTGGTTTTGGGTGTATCCCACTGGTGTGGGTAAGGGAAGTAGGTTGTTCTCTCGGCTCAATGGGAAAAATGGCATCGGTGAAAAGGCCCAAGACCAACATGGGAATTATTAAGGTGCTCTTAGACAACAGAGTGAAAGATTTGAGAAGAAAGCGGTCTTTGGATTTGATTGAGCTGGTGCAGTTTTCAGAGTCCTCCAGGGACTAAGTCCACGGCAGACAAGAAAGGAGATGGCACAGGTGCAGGACAGGAGTCTTCAGTGAGAGCAGCTGAGCCCTCACCAACACCATGCTGCTGATTTGGCTCGGGAAAGCAGGAGACACTCAGGTCTTCTTGGCAACACTTTTGAAATAAGAAAGAAGGGGGTTTATAACGTACGGCAGAAAACAGCAAAGACTGCGAAGAATAATCTTGAGTATTTAACTGCTAAAAAAGTTTCTGTAATCAGGTATTTTTAACGCTGCTCCTTTATGCAACCCTAGGTTTATGGGGGAAAGAGTGAAACTGTGAGTTGATAGTCAAGACATTTTGAAAGGGCTTAATTTCAGGTCTGTGCGGATGGAGCAAAGGAGGAAAGGATATTGTGCAGGGACTTCAGTGAGAATGATACTTCCAAACTTAGGCAATGTTAGAGAATGTTCTTCTTTCAGATTTTCTTTTCTGATTCACACTCATTAAAGCAATCACAGCAATCAGAATGGGTTGTAATGCAATTCCAGGAGATCTGGAATGAAACCAAAATCCATCGACACATCTATTGTCCGCTCTGAATCCCACAGACCCAAATTTGAAAAGCGTTCGACTATTCAAATGTAGGTGCACATGTAAGTTATGTGACTTGCAGAGGATCTATACAATTGCAACTCCATTTGTTTCAAAGATTAATTCTCTAGTTTTAATAAAGCTAGAGGGTCTTTATGCGCTGACCTGGAAGTTAAGGATTGGTCTCAGTTTGGTCTCTTTTCATTGCTTTGAGGGAAAGTTCATAGCCAAGAAACATGGCTGAACTCATTGGGAATCCTCGCACTGCATTGACCGTGGTGCCCCTAAAAAAGACCTGTTGGGGATGGAGAAAGGTTAGAGCATAGGAATATACTGGCTATTTTAAGAAGAAGAAGAAAACATTGAGCGAAGTCATGGTGGGATTCTGAAGAACCAAATCTTGGGTTTGCTCAGGAGATAAGCTCTCACTGCTGGTCTTTGCTGAAGACTGCGCTGGAGAACAGAAACGCAATGGCAAAAGTCACTGGTTTGGTATCATTGGGCTCCATGCTCCCTGTGGAACCCCTCTCTGTCCGCCAGCAGGAGCTACAAGAGGTAGAGGGTAAAAAATGACCTCATGCCACTGGTGTAGAGCAGAAAGCAGGAAACCTAAAACATCTTCCAATGTTGTCCTACTTAGCTACAGTCCCTCCTTCCCCTTACATACATAAGCACGCAGGGGTCATGCAAACCCCAAGGGTACAAGAAGAAAGCTGTTGCTTTCATGCAGCAAACACTCTGACTCCCGGGGCTGGGTCTTTGGGCACAGAAGGCGTTTGGGAAGCGGAGAGGGAGCGGTGTGGCTGGGAGCCAGCCCAGCCGATGCGGGTGCTGTGCCACGCAGACTACTTTGCAGCTTTCACCTTTGAGCATAGAAACAATTTCTCAAGCAGCAGAAAACGAGACTTACTCTGCACCTTGCTGAGAACCAGCTCTTGCCACTGGCTTTGGGAAAAATATTTGATAGAAGCTGATATTTTCACATGTGGGTTCCTAAGGTCAAGCTTAGTTTCCTAAGGTCATCCCAGTGTTTTCTTTCATTAAGATAATAAATATGAATATAAACAGCCAGACTTCCCCATTCTGCTCAATATATATATTTTTTGAAAGATACTGGCACTTACAAGACCCTGCGTTTTTTAAGTGCTTGAATCATGGAATCATAGAACGGTTTGGGTTGGAAGGGACCTTGAAGATTATCTCATTCCACCCCCCTGCCCTGGGCAGGGACACCTCCCCCCAGCCAGGTTGCTCCAAGCCCCGTCCAACCTGGCCTTGAACACATCCGGGGATGGGGCAGCCACAGCTTCTCGGGGCAACCTGCGCCAGGGGCTCACTGTCCTCACAGGGAAAAAATTCTTCCTCATGTCTAATCTAAATCTACCTTCTTCCAGTTTGAAGCCATTCACCCTCGTCCTACCACTCCATGCCCTTGTAAAGAGTCCCTCTCCATCTTTCCTGTAGGCCCTGTTTAGGTACTGGAAGGCCACTATAAGGTCTCCCCGGAGCCTTCTCTTCTCCAGGCTGAAGAACCTTAACTCTCTCAGCCTGTCCTCATGGGAGAGGCGCTCCAGCCCTCTCATCATCAGTGGTAAATGTGCTTTCTAGAAAGTGGAGAAGGGGCCCTTGTCACTCCTGGCGTTGCCTTGTCTCCTTTTGAAAATCCCCCTCGTTACAAACACTATTGCCTGGTAGGTGCAAGGGTGTGCACAAATCACTCACTCTGGGTGAGCCTGTTTACAAAAAGATGATCGCAGGGAGTATCTCTGCTCGCCTGTTTCTCACAAAACCACTCCGTCAAGCACCCAGGCTAATCGCTGCGGTCACTAATCTAAACACCAGAAGTTCAGAATAGACGTGAAAAGTAACATCAGCAAAGCAAGCCCCCTTCCAGGCTCGACAAAGGCAAAACTCCCACGGCTACTGTAAGGAAGCATGGAAGAAGGAAGAAGCCCATAAATATCTTACTAGTATTTCCCCGGACATACTGAGCTCTGCTAAACACAACAGTACCTTCTATCCAATAAATCCAGCGCATGGTGCTGACTTGTACCAGACAGAATCAAAACATCTTCACATCATTTAGGATAGAGTTTGC
Source organism: Vanellus vanellus (assembly GCF_965231255.1). NCBI lineage: Eukaryota > Metazoa > Chordata > Aves > Charadriiformes > Charadriidae > Vanellus > Vanellus vanellus. The sequence continues at coordinate 4,326,613 of NC_138918.1, read as the reverse complement.
AACGGGAAATTGCAGTATTGGGATATTTTGGATATTACTCAATTTATTTGGATCTTTTATTTTGTTAAGAATGATAGAATTTTCTGGGAGGAAATTCAAATTTTTGCAGTATCCATAAAGTAACACAGGAGAGCCAAGATAAATAATAATGAAGATTTATGAAGAAAAGCCCAGAGGCATAATTTTTTCTCATCAGAATGAACACACCTGACTATGGAGAAAGACAAGGGCTATATTTACATTTTTTTGTGTGTGCCAGGCAATTATTTTCAACACTGTGAATGCTCTTCCTCTGTCTCAGAATGAAAATATCCAGACCCGAAAACGGGTTTGCCATTTATCAGTTCTGTGTCTCCTAACATATAGAAAGATTTTCCTTGTGAGAGAAGGATCTGGTCTTATCGTCAGCTATTACTCAATCCTATTGCCAGCTTTGGTCCGGGCATGAGAGCAGAAAAACTACAAGCAGCTCAGACCTCAACCAAAAAAAATTAAGTGCCTGAACTAGTTGTTAATATTCAGGTGGGATAAGGGTGGGAGAGGGTGAGGATGAGGATGGAGAGAGAAGGGAAAGCACATGGAAATTCCCTTTTCAGCCATCCTGTGTTTTACTGTGAAACTACGTGCCAAACTGAACGCGCAGGGCAGGCAGCCTGCGCGGAGCCTGGGGCACCCTGACCCTCCGCCGACCACCCGAGCACCGTCTTCAGCATCCCTCCCGCTACCTGTGCTTCATACGAGAGGGATTTTCTTCTCTCAATGGCAAAACCCAAACCAGACTGCCGGCTGCTGTCACAGCTGCTGTAATATGGTGGCATGTTGGCAAATATTTAAATCACATTGACTTGGGATTTTGCAGATTATTTTCCTTTTTGTAACTTGTTACTTTTCCCTGGGAATGTGAAAATTAACACTTTGGAGCTAAAAGCCCGCATGATGTTTTGATGACAACTTAAATACAGATTTATTTCAATATGAGAAGACATCGCTTCTCATAACCATGCATTGGGAGTGCAATAAAGCCGCAAACCCCACTTCTCTGCCACTCACACTCAACTGAGGCAAAGTTTGCAGGCAGAGCAAACAACTTTTATGACACTAATAGACAAAGTCAGAAAGAGGAGATAAGGGGGTTTTTTTTGGCATACAGCCCTTCTTCGCATTCGACGCCAAAGCAATTCTGATTTAAGAGCATTTTCAATCGATCGGCTCTATCTCGGAGGAAAATGAGGGTGAGCAGTGCGAACTGCAGCATCAGTTCCACCAAAGCGTTGCCCAAGGTGACCAAACGCATCTTGGGTGCCAGCGCGGTCCCGCTGGAATCAATTCCCACCGACGTCGGTGTCAATGGGAAACATTTGACCTCTGCATTTTGTCGAAGCAATCACAGAGGCAAGATTTTCTCCCTGGAATTTATGATAAATCAAATCACCTCCACAATTAAATGCACTCACACGAAGTGTCATTTGAAGTTAATTACAGCAGCAGACCGTGACCCCCAGTCATTCATTTTTCCATTGCTGTAAGGCGCATTGTTACTCTCACTATTATGATTCAGAAAGAATCCGCACTATAATCACCTACTGTCATTGTTATAATTTAGCAGTGTATTTAGTATACTTTAGCTTTAGCTGTCTCTCAACCCTGCAGATATAGGTTTGTAACAGCCATTGGATTTCCCAATTGACGATTAAATGCCTAATGCCCAGATTTTACTTCAAATATCACTTACTTTCAGGCCCTCGTTCTGGTAGCTCTGCAAGATACAGTCAAGGGTCCCTTTGTACTTGTTTAAATAAACTCCATCTGCCTGAAGTCGACTTTTCACAACATCCATTGGAGTAGCAGTCCCCCAGGAAATGGCTCCTAGAAAAATGCAGAAGTATTTGAACAATTTCTTCTCTCTATTTCCTTGACCGTAGGTCAGTGAACTCAGAAATTCACCTCTCCTCTACCACATCACGTTCACGGCATTTTCGTTTCAGGGCATTCACGCTGCTCAGGCACAGGAACGGTATTTCTGGGAGCGAAGTTCCCTGTTTCTGGAAGAAGCATTGAGATTTCGGGGGTTATGCTGGGAGTCACATGCAGATGGCCCAGGAGGTGCTCCCCCAGGAGCAAACACATCTTCTGCCGTGCCTCTGGTGGAGCGTGGACGTGCCGTGGGAAGAGCCCACACTGCAGGGAGCTGCTGGTTGGGGCAATTTCAGAAAAAAAAAAAAAAACAAAAAACAACAAACGGAGTCCTCAGATAATACTGTTGAAAAGCAAAGTTTGAGCTGAGAATGCAAATAAGAGGCTGGTCCATCTCATGTAACCAGGATTAGGCTCCACGCAGCTGAGGTACATCATCACTCCTGTAAAGAAACTATTTACATTGATTAGCCTGCAGCTGAGCGGGATGTTTTGCCTCTCAGAAAAGGTCAGCGTCTGACCGAAATACATGGCCCAGTTGGACAGACAAGAGCTTGTTTGGGCCTACGTGAGTGTGGGGGCATACCAGAGAAGCTGTTCAGATGGGCCAGGGCTCTGTTTATTTGCAGGAGAAACGGAGAGGGCATTTTGTAATCATTACCTGAGCTAAAGATTGAGCTGCGTTTAGGGGTCTGCGATTTAGAAGTGGCCAAGAAATGGGGAGAGGGTGTAGGGGTGACCTTACAGATGTAAGCGCGGTGGGGAATGCACGTGCCACCCTTACTGGAAGGTGTACACGGGGGAGAAAAAAAAAAAAAAATAAGGAAAAGATGAATAGCAGTCAACTCTGCTTCTGCTACGTGCCGGGAGGGGGCACACCCTCCTGGTGGGCAGCCAACAGGTTGAAGTCCTCTTCTGGAGGCATCTTGGCTGCTGTATGTCATTGGCAACGTGATACGCAGGCTGCCGTGGGACATCCGAAGAGATGAAGGCACCGGCTGTTTTCCCTCTTGCTGACACTGAGCCTGAGGAAGATCTGATAACGTGACTTCCATAAAGTCTGTCGAGTCATAAAGCGCAGCTGCGGTGCCAGGGGACCTGGCCCCAGGGGAGGAAGGTCGTTCAGCCCCATGTCCTCTCCTGGTGACCAGAAGGATGCGGAGCCACCCCCGGGAACCTTCCTGTCCTTGTTTTAGCAATGTTGTGGGAAAAATAGGGGCTTACCTGCTAAACCCCCCGCCAGCCAGATGGAGGAGGGACTAGGGGAAATGCCTCCATCAGAGGAAATCCAGCCACAGAAAAACGTGTACGGGATGAAATAGAGGCAGTACCCAGGAACATCCCTCAGCAGCATTGCTCCCACGCCTCGGTAGATTCCTGCTATCCCCTCTTTCTGTAGGACCGTCCTAAAGCAGTGAATCGGGCCTCGGTACACAGGAAATCCGGGAACCGTGGGCTTCACTTTAATGTTGGCTGCAAAAAAATATAACAACTGTTATAATAGCTATATTGCTACAAAACTCCTCTCAAAAGCCCACTGGCATCCAACAGAAACCGCTGCCACCCATTTTCTTTTGCTGGGATCAAGATGTAGCGTGGCAAGAAAGGTTTTTAGAAAGAAGACTTAGGTCCATTTTTAAAAGACATTTAGATACTTCAGGACTGATTTTTCGTAGATACTCTGCATGCTTCCCAATATGTGCCGAGTAGGATTTCCAAATGAACTTCCAAATGAAATCCATGCGCCCAAATTTCATGGATTTTTAACCACATCTGGTGCCAAGCTGCATCGTTGAAAGCCCTGACATCTTCAGAGTCTGGCCCTTCTGGTGCAGAGGACCGAGCTGCTTTTGGAAAGGGCATTAGGTTGCTAAGCTGCCTGGAAGCTTTTAAAAATGGACATAATGTTATTTTATCAGAGCAATACAGAAACGGCAATATTCCACAGTTAAACACCACAACTGTCATTATGAGAAAGGTGTTAGTGAAACTGCTGACATCCAAGCTATTGAGCTCTGAAGCTGCGCCGCCTCTTCCTCGGGCTGTGCGGGGGCTCTGGTGGGGTTCGCTCCCCGCTGGCAGCCTGCGATGAAACTCAGCCGCCGCCTCCAGCAGAAGCAGCTCCTTCTGCCTACATCTTCTGGAGAGGTTACAGCTGCCCACTGCCACCCTGCCGGTGTCCCCTCCTGACTCGCCTTGCCTGCGCCTGCGTACCTGTAACCCTGCCCCAAATAAGCCAGCGGTTTTCCAATGTGCATGTGAAATTTTGGGGGCTTATGAGCAAATATACGTGGGACTGAGCGTGCAGCAGCAGATGGGGAGCTGGCATTACCTCTGGCAGCTGTGGTGCTGCTGGTGGGATCTCCAGGGGACCCGACAGCCCGGGGACTCGCTGTTCCTGCCCCACGGCCGCGTAGGGAAGGCGGCTCCTGCGGCTCCTGGTCCCGAGCAGACCTGCCCCTGTGTTCATTATAGATCCCAATCAGCTGGAAATGCCAGCGGAGATCCGATCAATGTCATTGGTAAAAACCCTCCCCTTGAGCTGCGCAGGATGGGGTCCACCCTGAGGCTGAAGGAAGCACCTTTAGCTCAACGGCGGTGGCACAGGGCAGCAGAGAGCTGGGCCTTGAAGCAAAGTTGTCCTAAAGCTCTTGGTGAACACCGAGGACAGGCAGAGAAAGGAAAAAGAAACTCTTGCTTCCTACCTTCAATGTACGGCTCCGTTTGCATCTGCAGCCTGATCTTTACCAGGTCCACAGGAGTGCCGATGCCCACAGAGATGAACCCTGCCACCATGCTGGCCAGAGCCACGTCGGCGAGCACCGGCGCACGGGCCGGGTCTCCGTGGCGGAGCTGGCTGAGGAGCCGCTGCGTGTTGCTGAAGACGCCGAACACCACGGAGCTGTAGACGGCAATGCTGGCCAGCGGGAAGGACATGCCTTTGAAGAAGCCGGCCACCTACCCAGGGGAGGGAGCAGGAGTTAAGGGAGCAAACAGCACTGAGCAGCGTAAACCCCAACTTGTCCGTCCCGCCAGAAATGTCATTACGCGTCGCAGGTGTCTCCTGGAACCAACTGTTTGCACCTCAAACCAGGACAACACGCTAATTAATTCCTACTGCTAAAGGTTTGTAAAAATTGTGCAGAATCCGGGATATGCTGAAAGCACAGGAACCCAGGTGCAAGTCCCTCTCACGGCAGCTTCTGTCCTGGCATCACCAAAGTCAGCAAAATACCTCCAGCAGAGCTTTGCCAGTGGGTACGGGCAAAGCAGCCGCTGTGGACATAACACCCTGACGCTTGCGGAGACACGGGCAGTGTCATTTATCGCTCCCTGCCGGGGATCTGTCTTTTCCCTATGGGAGTAACCAAGAGAGTTACCTTAGAGTTAAGCAGGAGAAGGCTATAGGGATCTGCAGGCTCAACTGCACCAGCTTTATTGGTCTTCATATGTGCGGTGTCAACAGCGATTTTGTATAATCCTGTATGTATTTATCTATTTATCTATTTGCATTTTCTACCAGCGCATTTTAGGTGAGATAAAGTACTTACAGACTCATTTCTGTACACAGTGAGAACACAGTTGAGTGTGTTTCCATACCCTTGTCCCGCTTGCAAACGGGTCTGCAAAAGACATTCATAAAAGGCAATTAAAACCCGATGCTTCCAGCCCAGTGAAAGCTCTTGCTACGTAAACAATGTGTACTTGGCTTTGAGAACGGATCCTTCCTTAGTTGTAAAGAAAACAGAGCAATAAAACAAGATATATGTGCATCCACCCCCCTCGAACTTTGCCAGAAGCAGGGCTAAAGGGGATCTCAGAGGTCTGAAGCTTTTTTGCAACATCTGGAATCGATGACTATCAAATTGCTCTCGAATCCAGAGCAGCTACCCCGGCCCGCCACAGCGCTCGCATTGGCAAGGTCCTGATTCCTGTGGAAATCGGAGAGTGATGTGGTCTCCTCCATTTGGGGACTCTCAGTGGAGGTTGGGATGTGTCGCTGAAGGAGGAAGGAAGACATAGCCATGCTAAATGGAGCCAAAAGAATTGAGTTCCGTCTCAGAAATTCTCCATGCTTCACTCAAAATTACGTTTTTTGCATCATGTCCAACAAAGACATTTTGTTTCTGGAAAGCAATGGTTACACGCCTTCCAAAAAATGCCTACAACAGCTGTAAGAAACGGCGTGTAAATCACGACAAAGCTGTATGATTCAACACGCTTTCCCCTTCTCACACACATATATATAGGCACACATATATTTAGATCATCTTTCATTCAAACTGCTGACAAGTTTGCAATAAAAAAAGTCCTAAAAAGTGATGGATTTGGGGGGCTTAGAGGTGTGTGAGGAAATGGAAACCCTGTTTGGTTCGCAGGACCTGGGGCTTCAGCAATTAGTCTTGGCTGAGGCTGGAGCTCATTTTTTATAGGAAGACGCTCACATGTGCTCTATGGGGGACATTTTTAGGGAATGGGGACATTTCTGGTCAGAACCAGATCCAGATCCAGATCCAGATCCAGATCCAGATCCATTGCCGCTAGCAGGAATGACAAAACAAAGCCTGGAGGGAACAGTGCCAGCCTGTGCTGGAGGGACAGTGCCCGGTCCCCTCCAGTGGCTCAGCCCTGACTTACACCAGGGTGAAGTGGGAACGTTATTTGGGAATTTAAAGCCCAAAGGAATGAGTGTCCTCTGGAGTTCGTGCCTGGGGAGACCTTCTGGACAGCAAAGAGCAGGGTTGAAGGACACCATCGCTTGGCCTGGAGCCCCGCAAGAGCCTCCCCGGTGGGGTGCCACGGCGGAACCCTGTCCGGGGAGAGAGAAGGAACGAAGCCGGGGCTCTCCCCTCGCCCCGGGGCTGCTCCGTGCAGCCGTCTGCCCGCGGGCGCCGCTCCGCGCCTGGCCAGAGGCCACCAAGAAGGCGGCAGCGAAAGCCGAACGAATATTTACCGAGCCCTTATAAACAAGCCGGTACATGAAGATGATGGCTGCGGCTCATGCAGGACACGTTGCGCAACGCGGGCAGGCCGGGGCCGGGGGCGCAGACCTGTGTGTGCTGTGACTCACGCCGGGGGTAGCAGGGACGGGGAGATGGGGGGACCAGCTGCACCCTGGGCAGCTCGGGACAGGGTGACCGCGGTGCACAGCCCTGCGTTCCCTCCTGGCTTCGCTTGCACGCTTAGTCCAGACATTTCCATTTCACCTCCGTGGGCTTGTTTTTTTTTCTTTTACACAGTAACCAGGTGTTTAGAAGTTCAAGTTAATACATTTTTTGAGTAACTGAGGGCAACTGGGTGTCCCCACGCGCTGCTCCTCAGACATATGCCCCTTAGCTAAGCTGTTAACGCCCAGTGCTGAAATCCCTGCTGGCATCTCTGTCAAACGCAGCTGGGAGCAGTATGGATATTCCTCAGGAAACCTCCTTTCTGTTACATTTTAATTAGACGGGGTCCTTAGGTGACACCCAGAAACTGAAGAAAGTCCTGGGGAAATGAATGCAGTGTGGAGGCTGACAAGTGAGTAAATGTAAAACTCTCTACAGTTTTGCAAGTCTGTGGAAAAACAGCTGCTTGGGTTTGATGGAAGCTGTGATGCTGGGAAGGGCCCAGCTGAAGGAGGAGACCTGCTCGATGGCAACCACGGTGCAGATACCACAGACCCCATCCAACCTTTCCTTCAAGTCTTGGCCTCTCCTCCAGGTGGGGAAGGACCCGCCGTCCCCCAAAGGCTGCGAATGCCGCTGAGCTTAGTGCCATGTAAAAACTCTCCTTTCCGCTTTCCCTTCCGCTAAATTTGGAAAGATAACAAGTCTGCCTACTTGGTATTCCCAGGCCACGTCCAAAGCCAAGGGCAACAGAGGGGTCAGCCTGACAGTTGTCTTTCTTAGCACCGAAGGATGGGCTCGCTCCTTCTTGGCACCCAGAAACTCAATGCTTCCCAGCAGGATCCTCTCTCAGTTGTTGCTAAACTCCCCCAAACCTGGCAACGATGCCCTGACGGCCAGCCTGAGATGGGGATTGCCTTGGCAACCCTGGGCAGATCCTGCCTGCGCTGTCCCTGCCCATCGCTGGGGTGGTGCGGGCAGCACCCATCTCTGGGTTGGGTCCACACCCATCCTCACACGGCGATGCTCCTGGCGCTGATCTCACCCAAGCAGCTCCCTAAGGATAAGGCGGGCAGGCCGTCTCCTGATCCCAGGAGAGCCGGCTGTGGGCAAGGGGATGGCTGTGATGGCTGGGGAAGGGATGCGACGTTGGCCACGCTGGACCCTGCCTCCTCCCCATCGCCCTCCAAGGGTCTCTAAGGTGCAAAGAAGACCACTGGCTCTTGGGTCAGTCTCATCTGACAGCCCCACCTGACTGAACCCTGGCTTGAACCACGTCAGAGGACATGGGCCGAGCAGTCGAAGCAATGAAAGCTGCCCAGGGATGCCTCACATGCTGTACGAAAGGAGAAAGGCAAAAGAACAGGATCTTCCTCTGTATCTCTGCATTAGTAGGGATGGTCGGCTCGGCTGGGTCAGGCTGTGTTGGTGTGTGCATGGGCTTGTCTGCATCACACTAGCAAATATCTTCTTACATCTCTAAATCCTTCCCTCTGCCGAGTAATTGTCTTGCGGGAATAGTAAATATCGCGTCTCATAGCCCTGGGATAACCATTTCAGCACTCTGCCCTTCCAGCATTGCCGACACTAGGAAAACACGTAAAAATATGCCTGCAGCAAAACAAATACAGTTCCCCCGTTGCCCTTTGAATACTTGTCTGTGGCAAAGTTCAATAAAACATTGGCAGAACTGTTTGGTAAAGCACACATTAAGTAAGGCCAGGTTTAATTTTCAGCATTAATCCTCACTGGAGGAACTCACACGTATCAGCCAGTTCTTTTAGTTTCTCGTTCGAAATGAGCGTTGGAGAGGAACAAAGGCTAAAGTCTACGAAAACATTTCTACCCAGGCTAAATTCCCCCTTGGGGTGGCGGGGGAAGTGAAGGTCTTTTGAAGCGTCATCTCGAGAGAAGCCACCTCCCCGTTGGTGGCATTTTTGGGTGGTGACGTGAGAGCATGGTTCAAAGTGTTTTACCTTGATCGTGTCCAGGGGGTGGCCCACAACCACGCTGGCAGCTCCTGGGGATGAAAGCAAAGTATTACATGATACATTGAAGAAGCTTTTGTGACGGGACAGGAAGCGATGGTTTTATAGGGGAGGAGGAGATATTTCCACCAAAACAGCCATACTGGGCCAGAGCAGCGCCCAGCGCAGTGCCCTCTCTCTGACAACAGGCAAAAGCTGGGCAGAAACACTCGCGCATATTCCCCCAAATACTCTGCTGGACTCTATCAACTTTACATCTCAAAGGCATCCAAGCAAGAGGAGGAGGTGGGGAATTCGTATGTCCTGTCCATGAACATCCCCCCTCGCACTCTTGTAAGCTCATGCAAATATTTAGCTTCAAAACGGTGAGATTCAGGTTAGACACGAGGAAACGCTTTCTGCTGGCTCGGATAGCAAGCCAACTGCTGATGGGGACTGCAAACTCTTGTCCTTAACTGTTTTAAGAGCAGTTTATAGAATTATCTGTCAGGGATGATTCATGTATCAATTTCTACAGTCCCATCCAGCCTCATTCCCCATGGTTCTCCAGGAGAAACTGGCCCATTCCCACACGCTGTCCTGCCCACCTCCCCATGCCGCTCACTGCCAGGAGCCCCCACGGTGGGGCAGAGCACAGCTTGGTGTCCCCCTTCTCTGGGAGGACGGAGCAACCCATGTGCCATGGCCAGGATATGGGTTTGTGTGCTCATAGCAAACAGCACTGGCAGTTTTCAGGGTGTTTGTGGAGATGGTGGGTAGTTTGTGCTGCTTCCACATCTGCAAGTCTCCATGTAAATCAGTGTCCCCAAGCGCTGTAGAGACCACATGAAATTTCTCACTCGTAATGGATGGGGACTGAAAAGAGCATCACATCCTTGGTCAACCCATGATGACTTTACTCAAAAATGCATTATAAAATGTCCTCTCTCCTCCTGGACCTTAACCTGAGATCACCCATGGTCTAGTGCTATGCATGAAAACTGGCCGCTGCCACCGACACTGGGAGCTGGTGGTCGCTCACCCCCTCCACGTCCTGTCCCACTCCTGTCCCACCGCACGTCCTGCCCACCCTGTGCGGCAATAGCAGCGGGACAGATTGTGTGCTGCACGGCCTCTGCAGGCTGCAAACATCCAAAAATCAGCTGCATGCATAACCTTTTGGCAGAGGTTCTGGGTTTTTTTAAGAGTCAGCCAACCTATTAACCTCAGCTGGCCGGTTCGGATCCGTGAGCCATCTCACATCCGTATCCTGAGCCTGGTAGCTCTGGTCTGTGGTGGCCGGTGCTGCAATTGTCCCTCTGCCCGGCCGCTCCTGCAGCCCGTCCGGGGAGCGGGGCAGCTTAGCCGTGCCCCTTATCAGCTGTTAAACCCAGTGGGAACTTCCAGTTCTGGATGACATCCTACATTACGGGCGCCTCTATAGATCCTCGCGTTTCCTTTTCTTTCTGTTATCTGTTTTCCCGGTGTTTGCCCTCAGCATTTCCAGCGGGCGGGATCGATACCCCTGTCTGCCAGCACCGCCGCCCTCTTCGCCGTATCGCGATCGAAGAGGGGTCAAAGCCAGGCGGTGCCTCCCCCCCCGGGGGTGTGTGGCGGCTGGGCGACCCCGGGTTGGCTACTGCCAGCCCCGGCTGCTCGCCCCCGAGCCCGGCGGCGCTTCCAGCCCCGAGAGCCGGCGGGGACCGGGGGCGTAGGGGGTGGCTGTGGCAGCCGCCCCCTCCCCACCTCCCCGGGCGCGGGGCAGCATCACACGTACTGACATTTCAATTTTAAGTATCCCGCCCCGTGGAAATGGGATTAAACTGCACTTCTGAGCTAAAGCAAAGCAAAGCGCAGCACGAACCCTCTGGTACGAGCGCGCCGGTCGGAGGCACAGACCGTGGGTGACACGGGGGATTTTATTCCCACGCACGCTCCTGTCCCTGTCCCTGTCCCCGCTTCCCCTGTCTTCCACCCCCCACACCCCCGAGCCCACGGCGCCACTTACCGCCCACCCAGCCCGCCGCGAAGTCCTGCAGCTGGAAGCTGCCCATTCTGCGCCGCCGAGCCCGGCCCGCCGGCGGGGTGAGGGGTCCCCGCCGGGAAGGGGGTCCCCTCCGGGCAGGGGGTCACTCCGCACAGGGGTCCTCACCGGGAAGGGGGTCCCCTCCGGGCACGGCGTCTCCGCCGCACAGGGTGTCCCACCGGACAGGGAATCCCCACCGGCCACAGGGGGTCCCCGCCGGCCACAGGGGGTCCCCTCCGGACAGGGGGTCCCCAGCGGCCACAGGGGGTCCCCTCCGGTCCGCGGTCCCCGCGGCAGCCCGGCGCGCGCCGCCGAGTGTCTCCCAGCCGGAGTGACATCACGCGCCGGGCCTTAAAGGCGCCGCACCGGGTCCGGCGGTGGGGAGACACCCCGGGGGGGGGGGGGGGGGAGGCGGTGGCGGTGTTTCTGATGATTCCGACCGTCAGGTAACGGGGGTCGGGCCGTGCTCCTTTTTGCGCTGGGGCTGGTGGCAGCGAGGAGACGGAAAAGCAGCATCGGGGGTTTCCGTAGGATGGGGGAAAATCAGGGATTATTGGGGAAGTATGCTGTAAATTCTTAAATTGAAGATATAAATCCAGAGATAAAAAGCGTAACTCGCACAGCCTTACTCAACTGGAAAACATCTCTGTTTGCTTCACAGAAATCACACTGCCTTGTCTCTTCAGGAAATACTCCCAACGATTATCTTTTCAGGAGATACCCCCAATATCTGTATTATCTTTTCAGGAGAAGTCCCAATTTTCTGTATTTTGGCAAGCAGTGAACAATTGCTCCCTACCCCCTTCCTTCTCTGTAGCATTCACAATTTTCTCATACCTCTGTCACCTGCTTCTCCCTCAGCCCTGCCTTTCCCAGAGTCAAGAGCCCGGCTCGATTTAATTCCCCTTTCATGCAAGATACTCCTTTTCACCCTCCTCTGTCATTTATTTTAAAAGTCTTTGAACTGGGCAGCCAGAGCCACAAGTGATAGGAACAAATCAGGCATTCAGCAGCGTAAAGGCATTTTCTGTTTTGATCCCAAACCTTTTTTTCTGGCAATTCCTAACATGCCTTTCTGATTGATGCCAAAGACTGGGCTCTCTTTGCCGAATGGTAAATACCTGATTTTGAGCTCAGCCTGGCTGTTGTGCCTCCTGTGTGGCACTTTCAATTAGCAAAATCTAATGTTTCGCCCCTGAATGCCATGCGGGCATGCAACAGCAGGACATCCTTCTGGTCCTCAAGCAGATCACTGATACCCTCGTGCTCACCGACTCCATCACAAAACTCCTCTTGAGCTTCAGGGGCACAACTTTGCTCTGCAGAAGATGCTTTGGCCCTTCACAACTGATCGCATACGTCTGTCACATCTGGCTGTGGTTTACTGCAGCCCAAAGTGAATTTTGTTCCACAGAGGTCAGATTTCTGCAGATAGCAGTTCCTTGGATCAGTTTTGGAGGCTTTCTAAAAAGATTGGCACCAGGTTTGTGCTGCATTGCCTTCCTGGAATACCAGATTGGGGTTTGTTGAAATGTATTTTATCTGTATATTCTGGTAACTACAGAAAATGTTGATAGTTCATAAACAAGAAATCCTGAACACCAAAATACTGGCTGAAAATATAAATATTTAAAAGTTTTTTCTTAATCAGTATTTTAATTTCCATTGATGAATTAATATTTTCCACAAAAAGAGACATAATTATTCAAGCTGACCTTAAAACAATGTCCCCTTATGTGCATGCACATATACACAAGAAACCTTATCGCTGAGTTGGCTGAAGGGAGCTTTTGTCTAGAAACTGCTTATAGAAATGTGATATTAGGTGCATAGTTATCAGTTCCGATAATCTACACCTGAAACTTTAGATTTTTCAATGTATATAACAACGCATGTTCTGCATGAGGAGGATTTTCCTCAAGCACCAGGTCTCAAATGGTGCAGAGTGGGTGTCAGGGGTCTGTGGTCCTGGATAAATGTTGTAGACAACATGTAGGGCACAAGCACTGTGGAAACCTGTCGGTTATTTGTTTGCTCAAATAAATTTGGTTTCTTCGTTTTAGAAGAAATGTGATTCCATGTATACAGTAATACAGAAAGAGCAATACAGAAATATGCATCTTTCATGCACATATTCTTGCAAAGCCAGAAGAAAAAGCTGGCTGAATGAGGTAATTATTCAGATAACAGCCTTAATCATAGGAATTCTCTTTAACTGTGAGTAACACATTTCCACGCCAAATTCAGAACATCTGCTGACTCGGGGAGAACACTGGAAATGGTCTTTGTGTAATGTTGAACCAAGAGTTCAACAGGTTATGGAGCCTTTATTGTAAACAACTCCTAGCCTAGAAGAGGAAGGTAGAGACGCTGGGATGGACGCAGAAGGTGAACCGAGATGCTCTTGCCGCCGTACCTGTGGACACACTCACCCCAGCAGCGGGCAGGGGTGCAGGACGCTTACGGCTCTTGCCCCCGGCTGCTGTTAGCGATACCCACGACAAATCAGCCCCAGACCTGTGCGCAGGCGCGGAGGGGTTAATATTCGCGTGGCCCCTCAGTGCCCTGCTGCTCTCTGGTGGGTGAGGGGGTGTTTTGCCCCTAAAGAGAAGTGGCCGCAACTCAGAAGGAGAGTTTATCATAACTGTCAGCTACGGATGGCGAGGAGAGGAGCCGTCCCCACGCAGACTGCGGCACCTCTCGGCGGTTTGTGCACAAGTAATCCCGTGCCGCCGCTGGTCCGTCTGCTGGCGTTTTGCCAAGCGGCTCTTAACGCTGGAGTGAACTGGGACCGCTTAAAGCTAAGCAGAACTCCCCTGCTTTGGACGGTGGCGCGAGCTGGGGCATCTTTGCACTCAAACAGACTTTCCAGCCTGCTGCTGAGTCCTGCCGGCGGGCTGAGAAGCTCGTGGCTCTTATCTTCAGCCAGCAGCATGGGATACGCTGCTGTTTGTTGAGACCTGCGCATACACCTCCGTCTCCCAGCTGACGGAGGATCTCCTTTTACTGATAACAGGCAGCAGTGCCGTACGGAGAACCGGGAAGGCATCTATCCATTCTGCCGCTCTGAATCCCACCCTGGGCTTGTGGCCGCTCACAACAAGCGCTGGTCGGCGGGAGCTGAGCGTGGTTTAGATTAGGGATGAGGAATCCTCTTCCTCCTGCCAAGAGGGGGAACAGGGAGATTGTGTCATCCTCAGCACTCCTGATTCGCCTCCTCCTCAACTACAAACCCATGGTTTTTCCACCGTACCGCACTCTTTTGACCAGCTTTCATTCTTTCCACAACAGTTTATAATGCTACTGATAAAAGGGAAGAAGTTTCCCACCCCCTTACCAGGGGCCGGGTATTTTCTCTGGGCGAGCACTGCAAGGCAGGGACTGGGGCAGACTCGGTAACTCGTGGTAGATTCACACTTAACGGCTCTGGGAACTAAAGAAACGACTCAACAGGGACAGAGTATGTTAGAGGTGAAAGGGGATTATACATTTCTTGTCCAACCGTGAAAGATTTCTGGGCTATGATGCATTTCACTGGAAATACAGCTGATCCAGGGATGAATCCCCTTTAAATATTAACCTATTAATAACATATAATGGCTTAAACTGCTGAGCAATGTACAAGTAAAATAACATTAAACCTCACTGCTGCGTCCAAAGTCACTGGTCATCAGCGTCTCGTGCTTGGTGTCTCTTTGAGGGGCTCGGTCCCATGAGCAGAGGCCAGAAAATGAAAAAGCCTGAAGCAATGTGCGAGCAGTGATAAGAAGACAACTTCCCGGGCTCCAGCAATCAGACAGATCCAGGCAGCTGGAAGACATCTCAAAGGCCACAGAGTAGAACTAGTTATCCCCTCCAGGAGCTACCGAACAAGCTCCTTTCTGTGGGCAGCGAGACGTGAGTGATTTCTCTGCAGAAATGTGCGTGGGAGATGGATTAGGGACTATGAAGACACCAGAAAGAAGCATGGAGGGACCCGCTATCAATGGCTGCAAAGCTTTTCTCTGCCCTTCCTTGCCCTGGAGCTGGGTAGGATTCACTGGAGAAATAGCGTTCCAGGAAGGAATTGGCAGTGAGGGGAATCCTCCGGTCTTTCCATCAGCCATTTGCTTATGCTATTATGTAGGGAACACCTCTGACAAAGCTGAAGTAGCTGATGTCCCATGAGAAGATGTGTCTGCAGACCTACAGGCAAGACTCCGCTGATGAAATGCTGGAGCAGACCTCCTGGGACAGGCTGCCCTCAGCCTAGAGGGACCAGGAGATTTCCCAGTTACATCCAACGCATCTTTCCAGTTCACAGCCTGGCTGAGCACCAGCCAGCGGTCAGGGCAATGTCCTACGAGCAGCTCCCTAGCACCATCCAACATCTTCACTTGACGGCCGCAGACAGCCCTCTCTGACGTTTCTGAGGTCTTCCTCTGCCACAATTTCTGGAGAGCAAGAGAAGCAGCAGCATCTGGAGCCTGGCGGGCTGCAGCCACCCCCCCAGCCGGGCAAGGCTGACGCTCCCACAAGCCGAGGAGGATCTGGCTGAGATGAGCCGGCTCGGAAAGGACGTGCTTGAAGCTGAGAGCAGAGCAATGCTGCAACGGGCGGCTACAGTATGGAAGAAAAGGCATTTTTCTCTGTCCTGTTGGGAGGAGACAGCCAGCTGTGACTCACGCTCCCTGCTCCCATCCCCCAGGTTCATTTTCCACACAGCAGCCATTGATAAGACCGTGAAAGAGCAGGAAGTTTCTCTGGCAGAGGCGGCTGGACGGGCAACGTGTGGTTATACTGCTAATGAGCCTAAGTGGAGCACTTTGCTCAAAGGCATGAACGAGTTTCCAGGCTTTGACTGTATCATCAACAGCCGCTCGCTGGCGGTGCTCGAACTCAGCCCCACCACACTTCATGGTACTTTCACCCGCACCACCATTATATTGACAGAGAAGAGAGCGAGCTGCCGAAGAGGAGATCAAGGGACGGGTTGATGTTCAACCAGAGCAGAATTTTACAGCGCAGGCTGTGCTGCGTGCAGTAGCAACGTGACGGTCGTGGGAAAAATACTTTCCCAGGTCTCTCTAGGAAACGTTGACTCCCGTGACTTGCTCTCCTACACGTCAGACCCTCCACGCTCTCACGGAGGGAACTGGAGCACGTAGAAAGAGGGGTTGAGCAGGGAGGAGTTTTTCTCCAAGGTTAGAGACAGGAATGTCTCTGGAGGTGACAAGCAAGTTGGAAGCTTGGGGAGCTTCATGCTCCATCAGCCAAGCGTCTGCAACAGCCACCCCAAAGTACTTTCACTGCAAATAGCTGTAGGAGAGATCATGCATTCGCTGCCCTCCGGCCTGCCGGTGGCTGCGAGGCAAAGTCCCGCCCAGGCTGCCCAAACTCTCTTTCTAAACCCCAAAATACTTCAAATGTGACCATGACATGCTACCCCCCTGACAGTGAGCTCCTGATGGACAAAAGTCCCTGTAAAATGCCCTTGGAAGTTCACCAGGCTCTCTATGTTTTCATTTCTTGGATGAGGGTTAATGTTTCAAGCAGAAAGAACAAGTAATTTTGCTCAAACACATGAATGAGAAAATCTGAGCCTCGGCCAGTTTTTATTGGAAAACAACAGCAGAAACATGGAAGAAAGCTTTGAAAGAAGTGTGTGGCCTTAAGAGGTGTTTGTCAGTTTTGATGGTTGTCCTGTCCTCTCTGACGGTGGAGGGGAGCTGAGAGGACTGGAGCCAAAGCAGAGCCTGTGCGAGCGGGCAGGAGCAGAAGCGAAGGGGAAGAAGAGGAGATGGAGGCAGGCACAGGTCTGCAGGGCTGAGAAGGTCCCGGAGAAAGGGATGGTGGTGGAGAGGAATCTTCTCAACATTTGGGACAGGATTTGTCCCTTTGAACTTTACGTTTCCCTCCTGCAGTTGTCTGCCTGAGGTGGGCATCTCAGCAGCCTTTAGGCATCTAAGATGAGCTGTGGCTTGTGATCCAGTGGGAACCTAAGCTCAGGTGTACACATTTCCACTACAGAAATCCACATTTAGGTAAAATAATTCCCCCTCTTGGCTTTCAGGTCTTGCGTCAAGTCAGACACCAGAGGCTCAGCAGATGAGAGGAGCTCCGTTTGAGCTCCAACTTCATGCAATCAAACCCCCCCTGCTTATATGCATATGCTGAATCGCATGTCTGTAACAGCAGCACATGTCTACGCAGTTCCTCACACAAACCCCACTGGCAATTGCAAATTAGAAGAAAAACATTCTTTTCAGCTTGTGGGAGCTGGATATCTAACTCTCCAGAAACATAAATGGCAGTTTGGAGCCCCGCTTTTGTAAATTGCCTTGAAAACCTCAGTAACTGTCAGTAATTAAACTACTTAGTCCTAAAATTTAGTTTAAATGAGGTTTTGTGTGTCCGTGTCTGGTTGTCTCCAGCTAAATAGTTTCCTCCATGTTTACCCCTCCAAATATCTTTCCACCCTTTTTTCTATTATTCTCGTGCAGGAAAGGGATTTTGTTATGTTGCCAGGCGCCGCTGGGATGGGGTAGAAGCTCATCGTCCTCGGGGAAAGAGGGACGGCCTAATTTCAGAAGGTGAACACTCCTATTCGAATGGAAACATCTCTGCAATCAATATCAGGAAGAATAATGGCAAACAAGACAGTTAAATTGAGATCTTCGAAGTTGCATATACTAATCAGAGCGCTTGAAAGCTGCAGGAAAATTTACGTGAGAGAAGCAAGCACCACTTCTTTGTGGGCACCGATTTGATTAAACAAGCACAGTGAGACAGTTTCTCATTTGTGTTAGCGGAGAAACATCCTTTGTTCGTGTTCAGTCCCACTGACTCCCTGCTCACAATGTCCTATTTAAGCTCCATTAATTCACTGTGGAGTCTATAGGAAGAATTCGCCTTCATCCTTGCTGGAAGGACTCGCAGCATCACTGCTAGTGAAAGGAAAAAAATCAAGACAGCAGCTGGGAAGGGCTCGGCTATGAAAAATGCAGCAGAGTGAAAATTGGAAAATGAGGAGCGGAGCCTGGAGTCTGCTGGAGAAATCCTGGTGGTTGTGCCTGAGCCAGAAATTCACTCTTTGTGAACCTCTTCGTGACAATTATGTGACTTTTTAAGTCAGGACTCCAAGAAGGTCCCTCTGGAGGTTCCTCAAAGGCTAGTAAGGCAGGGAAGACTATTGCGCCTTTCGCTGGGACTGGATGCATCCTTGTGCATTTTGGCTCCAAGATGAGAAACGCCTTAAACACTAACTCCTGCCTGTGACCCCTTCCCTGCGGCCACGCGTGGGACCTGCCCCGGTGCTCGGTGGCAGGCTGTGGGACTAAGTAAGAGCTGCCCATCTCCAGCTGCCTGGAGAAACAGGGGAAGCAAATACGCTGGAGCAAAGAGCCGACCCTTCTGCTGAGCGTTAACAAAGTGAAGCTACAACAAGTATTTCAAAGAAAAAACCAAAGTCAAGGTAATGCTGGCAAATCCAATTGCTCATTGCCTATGGTCACATTTGCATCCAGGCAGGTGGGTCTCAGCAGCCTGAAGGGGACCATGAAGGGTCACCTCCCCGTGCGACAGCATCTCACACTGCTTTTTGGTGTTGCCGTGGGACGTGGGGCTGTCCCAGCACTTGTCTCCCCACGCTGGGGTCCACATGTGTCAGGTCGATGGGCTTTGTGTGGATGCTTTTCCCTCTGGAAGTGCATGGTTCAGAGCCCAGATGTGGTCCAAATAGTGCTTTTGCGGCATCTGTCCAAAGCTCAAGGAAATGCTCATTCTTCAAAATGCATTATTGTTGCAAACGGCTCATTACTGTGAATCCTTGCTGTCATTCCAGAGTCCCCATCGGTGTGACCGCTACCAAAAGAAAGTTATACACAAAAATCTTCAGGTCCAGCCTGGACCAGCATTAAGAGTTTCTCTCCAGTTTGCCCAGCGGATATGTATCGCTGTTGCAATGCTGACTAAATAGCTAATTGCGTGGATCGACACCTTTCCTCCAAAACCTGGGGAAGCAACAGAAACAATTTACTGCAGCGTGTGTCCCCCAGCGGCAAGAGCTGCGGCTTTGTACCTGGAGGAAGCCAGACCCAAAGGAGGAATTTCCACCTGAAACAGCAGCTGATGATTTGATAATATTTGGGCAGACAGTGCCACCAAAAGGAAACGTGATAAATTACCCAGCCAAAAAAAAAAAAAAAAAGCCATTTGTCGGTGCTTTTTGAGCAGTTGCTATGACTACCCTCCCTCCACAGAGCCCTGCTTTGGTGCCCCATCAGCTCCTCAGACGGTGCTTTGGTGCATCCATCGGAAACACAGGCAGCCCTCCTAAGGCTCCGGGGTTGAGAAATTAATGGTTTTGGTCGTTCAAACTAAGGGAGAGTGTCTTTTTAGCATAGCAGCTAAAGGGTTTTCCAGCCCTACGCAGCACAATCTTATAAAATTCCTCAAATACTAAATTGCAACACACGGAGCAATCTTCTTCTTTGTTAGTTTTTAGATAACATATTCCCCTATATCCTACAAAACAACACTTCTGCTGCTGCTGATTAACTGGAATACTTTTCTCATTTTTATTTTTATTTTTTTCAAAGCAGGCACTACCAAAAAGGAATTAAACATGTTAGAGTTTGTCTGGATCGTTAAAGTACGTGTTGCCATAGCTGACTTTGTTCTGGGATCCGACTATGGCCACAGCCGCTGGAGCATCGCAGTCTCATCACGGATGAGACCCAGCCCGGACCTGCCGGACAGGGACGGGGGACTCCACATCTGATGCGCTTTACGCCAAGCTGATATCTTAACTGCGAGTTTCTCCTAAGTTAATGAGAAGCCAAAATAACGGTCTCCATTTATAAGGGAAGATGGATTAAAACGCTTCTCCCAGGCGGGGTTCTCCCGGCTTTCGCTGGTGTGGCGTGGCTGCAGAGGGTGCTGTTAACCTGCGTACACCAGCACTGAGCCGGGGTCTCCACCGAGCGGGACAGACCCCGCGGGCTGCTGCAGGTGGTGTGTGCATTCAGGGGGAATATTAAAGAATTTTCCTGTTTGGATGTCAATTCAGGCTCTGCACAGACCTGTCTGCTACAACCCCACCTGAAGACTTTAATTTAATATGACAGAGAAAGGCTGGGTCCTGTTGGCACGTCCCATCCAGCTGCTTTGAGTTTGTATCTTGGAAAAAAAATCATTTTTCCTCTGCTTTGATAAAATTAGCATAGCAAGATCTTGCAGTTCCCCGCTGGGTCTCGGCACGCCCCGGGTGTCCAACGCTGCGTTTGAGGGGGACAAAGCCAGTGAAGGGGGTTCGGTGAGACCAGGCTCATTGCTTGGAGCCGAGCAGAAAGCATCAATGAGCTTCGCACAAGTTGTATTCTCTCTGCTGGTGGGGGAGGGCATATATCCACATTTCTTTTTAACCTAATGATGAGAAAACCACGGCTTGGCCTCCCTGAACTGCTGAAGTATAAAAATAGTCCTTTACCACCATCCGAAGGGTCCTTGTCCCTTCCCAACATTTGAAATTCATTACCAATGACAACGCAGTTGGTATTTATTTTACCCATCTGAAAATGCCCCGTCTGCTCGCGGGGGACGAGCTGGGCACAGTTGGGCTGCGTCAGTCCTGTCCTCGGGGCTGAGAGTCAGAGCTTTCCTACAGCATCACATCTCAGGAGGCAGTAAAAAGTATTTCACTCCGTCGGTATGATCCAAAGCTTCATTTTCTGTTTTTAAAGGCAGCATCTTGCCCTAACTAATGATAAAACCAGGCTGTGCTGCCACTGCCAAACACTGCCTTCTGCCCTTTCCTTTGATATTCCCTAATTCGGAGGAGACTGCCGCTGGGAGGAGAGCGTGCTGCAGGTTTCGCTGTGGTGCTTGCGGGACGGACAGGGATGGGGACATGGATAAGGGAGGCAGGTGATGGTGGGGGCTGCGAGCACTCTCCGGCCACCAAACGTCCTGCAGGAGCTTTCGCAGGACTCGGCATCTGAGATCATTTTTTCATGATGGCTTTTAAATCCATTTCATTTCAACGTTAAATGCATATGCCTCGCTCATCATCAGCTACGCAATGGTTTAAAAAGCTGGTTTTCTCTCTTAAAAACCCTGCCATGCTTTTGCTCCTGGCTGCTCTTGGGTTTCCTCTGATCCTGCGGCTCTAGCGAAGGTGGCTGTGTCTCTCCCATGCCTCCGCTCTGATGCGGACCACCCTGAGGACCATGATTTTCAGCATTTGGCTCACCACCTATGCAATTATTTTCCATTCAGTGAGTACAGGCAGGTGCCAGCTAGCAGATGCAGCCGACAGACTGGTCTTAACGAGCCAAGGGTGGCGAGTACCCTTTCGAGTTGGGACTGTGACATTTTTACATATGGAATATTGTTACCTTCTCTCAGGTTTTGTTTTGTTTGGTTTGTTGTGGTTTTTTTGTTTGGTTTTTGGTTTTGTTTTTTTTTTTTTAATAATAGTTTCAGCATCATTTCTCTGGCTTTCTGCCTATCTCAGTCAGGAATAGCAATATCAGAGGAGGCTGTCCAAAGCTGAGTGAATTTTTGTTATTGCTGCTGCGTGAGGATGGGGAGAGGAATAGGCACCGAGAGTGAGGATCCTGCCAAGGGCAGGCTGGGGCTGTGCTGTTTCCAGCCTCAGCATCCCTCAGACAGGGCACGTGGTACCCAGCCCGCTCAGCCCTGCCTCTCAAACCCCAGGCATCTGGATTTTAAAAAGGCAGAGAAGAAAGGCAAGAAGGGAAAAAAATGCTCCCAGTGAGGGACTTACACAAAACATCAGAAGAGGAGTTCCTAAATTATCCCAAGATCATCCCACTCCATCCACTATTGCTGCTCAGTGGAAAAACGGTGAAAAATCATACAAAAAATACTAGTCCAGAACTGCTGCACATGAGGGCAAACAGAAACTTTCAGCTTGTTTTATTACCCCATCGCCGCTTGCTGCTGCACGATGTTTTCTTTAGGCTGCGGGACCCAAACCTCAAAGCTGCACCTGTAGGCACCGTGTCTGGGTGTGCTTTGCCTTCATCCCTGTCACTCCTGAGGTGTCCCGGCTCCATCAGCAGAGCTACTCCGGCAGCAAAGGACCTGGGGAGCCTGGAGGGAAATAACTGCAAGCCCCGAAGCTGCTCAGGTCCACTTATAACACAGTTAAATGCAATTAGTGCAATTAGCAGCATTAATGCCATTAGCTCACACACAGGCTGGGGCTGGGATTGAGCCACCCGAGCTGCTGCTGCTCCCCACCAGCTCACCTCCAGCATGGACCTGCAGCCGCGCTCCCTGCCTGGGTTATCGCCTTTCCTTTTCCTTGGTTGTTTTGTTTTGGTTTGGTTTTTTTTTTTTTTATATTTTATTAAACTTTAGAGTTCCTTGATGGTCCCTAAGTAGCGTCATCCTAGTTTCTGTCCCTTCATTCCCCCATGAGACAGCAGCAGTGATTGCTGAAAAACCCCCAAACATTTATGGTTTTCTACCCAACTCTTTCCTTACTGGTGATTCAAGAGCGCTGTGGTTTCCCTTTGGCTCCTCTTGAGTTTTCAGTAGTTCCTTCTCCTGTCCGTTTTCTGTGATAACTCAGTCTGAGAAACATCTGCACCCCGTAAGGAGCAGCTTTGGGTACATAAAGCAGAATACAAAGGGTAAAAAAAAATGTTTGATGGCCGAGTCACGCTCTCCTCCAGGAAGCAATCTGGCAATCGGCACAGGGTCCCCGGGGCATCCAAGCTGAAAAACAGGCTCGACCCTTATTTCTAGCACACCACTGAAGCTACTCACTCTGTTTAAATACTAGAGCTGCCATGAATCGTACCTCGAGCGTGAAGAAGCTGATGTCTTCTGTGTCACCTGGCAGCGCCACCTTCCTTTTTAGTAAAAATGACCCGGTGCAGCGCTGTTGTAGTGTCACCACCCGGAGAGAGGGGCTTTGTACCCACTTTCTGGCTGCTACAGCAATCGGCTTTGCTTGATGTTTTCTCAAAAGCCGGAACAAGGAGACGCTGGAAATCTGACTCACCGTCAAGGGCCTTCAGGTAGATGTGATTTTGGTAAATTGGGGGCTATTTGGCAAATTACCCATCAGACAGCAGTGATTTGCCAGCTGTGCTTCATGGTTAATGTTGGTCTTATATCTGAAGTCAGCACGGTGCTTTTCAGGGACTGCAAGCTCAGTGCGGGACTGGTGGGCCATATCTGCATTGGACTTGGGTCTTGAGTTGCCCCAGAGCCAACCACGTCCCATGGGTGACTTTCCATCCCACCTCCCTGCTGTGGTCATTTAAGCATGCTGTTTGCAATCTTCTCTCAGGAAATTCAGTATACCCTCAATTTTGGTGGGCTTCAAGTTTTTGTGCTACCTGCTGATGCCCCGTGGCCCTGTTCTTCTCCAGATGGCCAGCACACTCCTCGAGAGTTCACCTCCCCTTTCTGCCGCCCCGTTTGCTCTTAAAGCATTTCTGATTTTCCTCCTCTTTCTGGGAACAAGCAGAGATAAAGGTGTTTAATGGCCATTTGAAGATTTAATTTTCCATTTGCAATCTTCTCTGTTGAGGCCATTTTGACTGCTAAGGTCCTTCCATGCCCATCGCTGTCCCCAGCAGACCTGTTGCTGGTTGCTGCAGATCCTGGGGGGGGCGGGGGGGAACTCAGGTGTCCTTCTCACCCTTCCCATGGCTGGATGTGGTTAGCCACATTTTCCCAGACACTGGGGCATTTCCATCAATTCCTGAAGAAAACTCACAACTGTGCATGGAGCTTTTTTTTTTTTTCTAACATACAACCTGTTCATGCTTTCTCTGTGCCCACATGGTTTAAGAACTTATTTTGGAAGGTCTGACTCTAAGGTTGAAGTCTTTGCAGGTTGAGGAATGTTTCAGGCACAAAAGCCGTCCATATTTTACATCCTCAACTGCTGATTTTCTTAGTCTTCATGCATGGATGTAATCACAAGATTCATGTTCCTACTTTCAAGTGAGAGCACAATCAAAGAACTCGTATCCATCCATCCAGGGTTCAGGCATGTCTCGGGAGGGTAATAAAATATTTTAAAAAAATGGAAAATGTTTTTCATGCTGCCTATTGCTGCAGCTGACTGTGCCTTGCTGAGAGCCGGGAGGAGATTCCTCCAAATTTAATAGCCAGGACTTAGATGGATAACTAGAAATAAATCAAGACAAGCATAGACCAGAGCCAAATGGTTTGCTACAGCATGTAGAGAGAGGATCGTGGCTTGGGAAGCACAGTGATTAATTTGTTTTCGTAGAGTAATTACCAATTAATCATTTGGCTAATGATGCTGTATTATGAATTAGTTATAAACAGGCTTCAGCCCAATTATAAGGACTCAACTAGATCATTTAATTGAATGTTTATTCTTCCAAAAGTGCTGCACAAGACTTTTTTTTAGCAGCTGAACACATACATCTAACTGGAAAATGGCACACGTTTAAAATCACTGGCTGCTAAAGATGCCTTAAATTACACCCTGTCTTAATTAGGAGGCTCAGTGGTGCATCCACGGCTGAGGTTGACCTCTGTGATAATGCCACTTGTTTAAGCGTGTAATCATTCTTTTACATCAGATCCTTTTTCCTGAAAATGTTGGTATTTAAGGGGTGGGTTTTTTTTTTTTTACTTCATCAGACGAGGGGGCCTAAAATAAACATTCTTCTCTAGGCTGACACGTGACAGCATTAACAATGAGTTGAAAATAAAATTGCACATAATATGCTGTTCAGAAGAATGTCCTCAAAGTTGCTGCAGAAAATACCAGCTGTACAGAGCAGACTAATACTTAGCAATTCAAGTTCCCCCTTGGGGGTACATCTGCCAGATATAAATATTAATGAAAGGCAAATTGTGACAGGAAGATTAAGATTCATTCATCATTATTATTATCCAGCATCAGGTGCTAACGGGGCAGCTGCTTGGAGTGAGACTCCGTCACCTTGACCTCGCGCACGTATTCGTGAGGATGCCGTAGGAGAACGAGGTCTTCAAAGGAAGCAATAAACACATATAATAAGCACGATGAGACGAATTTAGGGAGCAAATCCAAAGTTCGGTGGCTGTGGGCGTGCCTCGGGTCCCCGGGAGGTTGTGGTGGGACAGGAGAGGACCTGGGGCACAACTTCTGGTTTAAGCAGGCGGCACCGCAGCCGCTGTGCCTGCACAGCCGGGGTGATTCCCTCTGCTTTCCCCTCTGCTCACCCCACACGCTGCCGGTAACTCCGCTCTCCAGGGAAAATACAGTCAGAGAAACCAGGAAAAGCTGCAGCTCCCATGCTCCGGTGGGATATAGAAGATTTCACAAAACTTTCCCATCTGACGCGTTGTTCAAACACTCTGCAGCTGTCAGACCCCTATTGTTCAGGTTTGTACCGTGTTGGGGTTTTTGATGTCTCAGCCATTGCAGAGCTTTCGAGTGGGAAAGAGAGGCCACAGCCTCCTCTGTGCTGATCCTCCCGTCCCAGCCAGGTTGGTGTCTATTTTCACAGCCCTCTGTTCGGCCCGGCAAGCTTAACTCCTCGCTCTCCACCACGCTCCCGTTGCATTACACCCATTGCCCATTGCCTTCCAACCTCGCGTTTGGTAACTTTGTGCCGTACTGACCATCACGGAGTGTGCTCGCTCCTGGGTGCAATCGCAACAGAAGCAGTTCGGTGCCACCTCCAGCCTTTGGCATCATTTTTATATTTTTTTTTTTTTTTTCCTCATCTACTAGCAGGGGAAGGTGCCCCAGTTTGACCCCGGACGGCAGGCAGCGGCGGTGCCGGTTGCTGTGCCCTGTGCAATAACCGATGCGCAAGAACACCGCGCACAGGAGGGAGGTGCTGGAAAAGCACAACCACAGGTGTTCCCCTGCACAACGTATAGATTGCAAACGTTAGCTTGGAGGAGTCCCACGGCCCAGGCGATCCCGTTGTAAGGCTGTCCCGGGGAATTCATTTCTCCGTTTATCTTTATCAGTAGCAGAAACTAGCCCAGGGACACCAGCCTTGATAAAAGACCGCTAACTAAAATACGTAGCACACGCATTTTTCCATGTGGGAAACTAATGATTGCTGCAGAAGTCAAAATAAAGACTACATAACTTGGCTCAGGCGCTAACGTTTCTGCCTCACCCGCACCTGCAAATCCCATCGGCTTGTGTTCCTGGGAAAGGCGAAGGCGCCCCCAGCAGCCTGGGCGCCTGGAGGGAGGTAATGAGAACTGGTAGCGCTGGGGTAGGGGCAGATAGATTTATGGGGGCTTATGTAGGTCAGTGGGCTATTTGCTCTTTCGTCATCTGTTCCCACCTGTATCGTTAACCCAGAAGGGATTACAGACAGCTCCAGCCTGCGCCTTCATCCCGGCACAGCTTTTCTCTTTGTGTTTTGGGGAACAATTGCTCTGGGCAAAGACCTCACCTGGATCACACACACATTCGTTCTGGTGGGAACAAAGATGTAGCTCTACAGAGATACAGATACAGATAGAGATAGAGATAGAGATATAGAGACAGAGACAGAGACAGAGACAGAGATAGAGATAGAGATAGAGATAGAGATAGAGATAGAGATAGAGATAGAGATAGAGATAGAGATAGATAGAGATATCTATGTCAATACAGTAGGTATAGATGTCAGGATAGACTAATCAAATCTGTTTGAAGGTCCAGATGTGACGGGGAGCACAGCTGCTTCCCCTCCTGATGCACCAGCTTCCACATGGACCACTGGAGCTTGCATCCCTCGCTTCTTCATGCCTTTGTATTTCCACTTATTCCTGCTGATGATTAGCGTTCAGCACAGCCCTCAGGCACTACCTTCGACTTATTCCTGTCCAGCAAAATGTCTGATGTAGTTCTGATGTGGTTCCTGATTCGCACAGGGAGTTGCAAATTGCAAAGCAAAGCAGCCCGGGTTGGAGTGTCTCGGCAGGAGGGCTGTATGGTCCCCCAGTCAGTGGGCTTAACCGGTGATGCGCTTGTGCCGGTGTTGGGATGGGAGGTGTATATTCAAGGTACCCTCTGATCACTCACCGCAAATCCGGTTCTGAATGGAAGCCAGGTTGTTTCATATTAACGAATCGCTGCCATTCCTCCCTGTCACGTTGTTGGGAAGGGACCTGCTTAAGCTTCTTTGTTTAACGCTGGGTTCTGCTCCTCTGCGATAAGTGCAACTTGCCAAAAGCTTCGTTTCTAACGGAGTTCAAAGTAAAGTTATTAAGTCATATACGTTGACGTAGTCAGGATTTGGGAGAGAAAGGAGAGCTTAGCTAATCACAGTCCTTGGGGCAGGATGCACAGCGACACAGTCGAGCTAATTTTCCCCCTGAAGCAGCATTTGGTGGGTTTATAAAGGGAACGTTCCAGCGTGCTGCTCTGCGCCCGATGGGGGGGCTGGCGGCCCACGCCCCGCCTGGCTGAGGCTGAGGGAGTTTTCTTACTGATTTTAGGATGCTTTGGGTCTAGGTCTTAAGGCCTGGAGTACTTTCTTAAAGAAAGGCTCTCGTACCCGATTTCAGAGAGAAATTCCTGCGATGTCTGCGTGAACCTTTTTGGCGACTTTGAAGGAGGTTTTTCCCTAGGGGTACACAGATTAACAAATATTGTGACTAAGTCCTTTCCCCCCTTTCCAAATGAAATCTAACATCAGCTCCTAAGAAAGAAGAACCTGCGTGGTGAGAAATCCCCAAAGACAGTGATGGTCATCACCATGTTTGTTATTAAAGGGCATATTTTGCCATGGTTTGTTTGGTTTGTTTTATGAATTAAGTTTGTGAATTCATGAGATTAAAAGCTTAAATGGGATCAATGAAGACTACACAGCATGCATCAAAGTAATTGCGGATTGTTTTTCAAACTCCAGAAAACCACTAGTATTGAAGTACTAAGGGTTTAGAGCAATAATTATGAATTTTTCAAACAGGGAGATGAAAGGAAATACATTATCAGTACACGGGGCTGAACGGAACTGTTTGTTTTTTCCAGCTGACTCGGACCTCTCTTGGGGTAAAGGTACATGATGTCCTCTCTAAGGTAGCATCTGATCCACGGAGCAGTTTGAGAAAAATCATTTGCTCTCTGTGTACAGGATGTTAACTATGTGGAAAAGTAATAAAGCAGCGTAAGCCTTCGAGAGAGACTCAGAAGCTTCCAACTCTGCCCTCCATCCTTTCCTTTTCACCTCTGAGCAAGACTGTATGGAAAATATATTAAAATCCTGAGATTTGTTCAGCTCCAGTTTCCAGATGGCAACATATGATATTTGTTGGTTTTTGGTTAAAATTAGGCTTTTCTCATCCAGAAGAGTAAAGTTTGTAATATTCTCATCTCCCAAATCCTTGATTTCTGATGGTGATGTTCCCATAAATCATCAAGCACAGCCAATAGAAAGCAGCTAATTTCTATCGAGTGGAAGTCAGGCAGATCTGTAGATTTGATATGACGTAGTTTAAATTATTTTAATATGCCGAATTTATGGAAATGTTGAATTTAATATTCTCAGAACAAATCACACCTGATTTTCAGACAGATTTCCCTCCCTCCTCTGCCCAATCCCTTGAGTTTAGATAATCCCACTCTATTTTCCATGGCTTGCTTTCAACGTACCCAAGACGTAGGCCGCCTTCGTGCTTAAAACCAGAAACTATTTCATACAGCCTGACTCAGTTCAACCGGAGTCTGATTGGTCTTGTTTTTCAGTGAGGAGGTGGCAGAATGATCCTGAGGTGCCTACAGGGATGCAGGGATGTCGGGCAGGGAAAGCAATGCCGGCTCCTCTAGTCATGTTCCCCTTTCCAGCCAGGGCAACTGCACATGGATATTGGGGTGAATTTTCACCAGTTTGGCTGACCCCAAGTCTCCTGAAACAGCACCAAGGTCTCATCTGCTGTGGGACACAGGCAGCTACTGCTTCGGGGTGGTGCATCACCTCATCCTGAGCAGTCCCTAGCAGAAGGACCAGGCTTGAAGCTCCTGTCCTCTGCTGCGTCCCAGCATCCAGCCAGAAACCCTTCCCTGCCTGTCGAAAACACTTAAGTGCAGCGTGGGTAGGAATTATTATCCAAATCATCATGTACCTTACAAGGCTGTTGCCTTCCTGGTCATAGCGTCACACTTATCCAGAGGGAAATCTGGTCCATGGAGATGTGAAATAGCTAAACATGATGTGTTTTGCTTCTTCGATTACTAAGAGAAAATAGGTACCACAGGTATATTTAGCTGCAGGCTGCCAATACCAATGCGTCATCTTTGAGTGCTTCTGTAATGATTAACTAATTGGTTGGAGTAAAAACATCTATTTTGAAGAGAAAGTGTCTATGCACATAGCAGGAATGGGAAAGAGCCGTGTTTCAACTTGTGTGGTGTCTCAAAGAGGTGACATAGCTGGCAGTAAGAGGGGTATGTTGCAAGATTTCACAATTGCAAAGGAAACACCGTGCTGACCTTTATTTTGGTCAGATCCTCATCTGGTATAAATCGGTCAAGATTCACCAAAGCCAAGTTGTTCCTGGATGCTGTTGCCCAGTTTTCCAGAGTCAAAACTGATGTTTTATAGAAGCTCGTAGTTGCACATATTAAAGTAATCAGGAGTATTCTCATTACTGACTGTGCAAGTGAAATGAAGACAGACATAATGGAAATGTGTTCAAAAAATTTTATTGACAAAGAATTTAAATAAAAATGTTTTTTTTCTCCTGTGTATGACTGTTGTGCACAGTAACCAGGTCTAACAGATGCCATTAATACAATGGAAGGATTGTAGTGGAGAGGAGAGGAAATGTATTTCCCAATCCCTACTGGAAATTATGTCTCTGCTTAATTCCTCCAAGCAGCTTAGATTTAAATAATTCTAATTTTTTTTTCCCATTGGCCATTTCCCATAGCTGCACATCCCTCAAGTGAACATCTAGTCTTTGGCGTTAGCCACAGAAAAACACAGTTCTCTTCCTCACCCTCCGCCTTCAGGATGTTTTCTAGAGCAAGTTTATCTGGTTTCCCCCAAATCAGTCACTTCCCTCTTTGCTGCTTTTTGCTGTCATTACACACTTTGGGTTATCACTTGTTTTGTTTGAGGGGAGGAGTATTTTTACTCCATATTACAGAATCACATTTTCATGTTTTAGGTTTCAAGAGCTTCTCATTCGCGTCTGCGTTGACTCAGTCTTGCTGACAAAGACAAACCGCCTGCTTTGTTCTCAGCACACCGTGCAGCTGGCACAGAGACTCCAAATACCCATTTCTTCCCCTTGTCCTCCCTCTGTGTTCTCCAAACCTTCTGTCCCCGTGCAGAACCCGTCACCCAGAGCTGGCTCAGGACACAGCTCTCCCTCTGACCTGTAGTATGGAAAGTGCCCGCCGGAGGGAAAGGGCTGATTCAGAGCCGGCAGCCCGCTGAGGAAGGTGATGGTTGATGGGCAGTGTTCAGAGGTGCTGTCTCTTAGGAACTGGTGGCCTGGTGGCTCTTCATCGGCCATAGAGGAAAGCACCCTCTTGTCTGACTCCAAACTTGGTGGGATGGTCTGAAAGAAACACGTACAAGACCAAAAGCTCAGGTCTCTAATGGACGAAAAAGCAGGGAAACACACTGGAAACCACGCTGCCTTTGGGGACACAGCAGTCCCCCGCAGCAATGCAACAAATCTCCTCCAGAGCCAACAGTGTCCCCAAACAGCAGGAGTCTGGGGTCCATGGGCTTGTTTCAAGGGACAGGGACCTTGCCAGGGCTGTCGTAGGTATCTCCTCCTTGCAGATAGCTCTATTCCCGCATTATGTTTTCAGAGCACAATTCATCATTGTGCTCTTAAGGGTCTAATTTTGGGGAACAGTATGTGCCCACCTCTCTTCCTCCCTTCCTACCCCTTTCAGAAACATTAAAGGTTTCACCTCACCTAATTGAACCCAATTTAACCATGTAGACTCTGAAACAGTCCGTGCAGGGTGACAAACACTCCTAAGAGGCAGCTCATGTGTGACAGAGGGAGCCGGGGTGCCTCTCTCAGACCGGGGGGACATCACCACACACACCTGCAGGCAGCTGCAAGGGGTTTGGGGGTTGGACTAGATGATCTCCAGAGGTCCCTTCCAACCCTGACCATTCTGTGACTCTGTGAAGGGCTCCCACTCTCACCTTTGGCTTATTTTGTTTGGTTTTTTTTCCCAGTTATGTCTCTTCCTGCCCTGAAAGTATGTGCTCCTGCAAAGGCCCCGCCTGCACAAATTCTGCGTGTCTTTGTGCATGACCTCGACTAAAGGGCAGTGCAGTAGCACTACTTGGGCAAAGCCCGTCTCCACGTCCAATGCAGCTGCAACACTGGTGCCATCGGAAAGGCCAGTGCAGCCCTGGGGCAAGCGGGAGGCATCGCGGCTGGTGGGGTCAGTGCTCCCACTCGTGGAGGACAGAGCATTCCCTGACTTTGCAATCTTGGGGAGCAATTTAGCAATTGCCCTTGCAGCTTACTTTCTCAGCATCTCCAGCATCCTGTGCACATCCACCTTCGCTTTCATCTTTGCCATCGTGATCAGGCTTTCCTTCCTCTGTATTTAATCCATGCCCCTCTACTCCACTCTCATGAGACCCCACCTGGAGTACTGCATCCAGCTCTGGAGTCCCCAACATAAGAAGGACATGGACCTGCTGGAACGTGTCCAGAGGAGAGCCACAAGGATGATCCGAGGGCTGGAGCACCTCTCCTATGAGAGGCTGAAAGAGTTGGGGCTGTTCAGCCTGGAGAAGAGAAGGCTCCAGGGAGATCTTATTGCGGTCTTCCAGGACCTAAAGGGGGCCTACAGGAGAGCTGGGGAAGGACTTTTTACTGGGGCATGTAGTGATAGGACGAGGGGGAATGGCTTTAAACTGGAAGAGGGCAGGTTCAGATTGAACATTAGGAAGAAGTTTTTCCCTGTGAGGGTGGTGCAGCACTGGCCCAGGTTGCCCCGAGAGGCTGTTGAGGCCCCATCCCTGGAGGGGTTCAAGGCCAGGCTGGACGTAGCCTTGGGCAACCTGGGCTGGGGGGAGGTGTCCCTGCCTATGGCAGGGGGGTTGGAACTCGATGATCTTCAAGGTCCTTTCCAACCTAAACCATTCTATGATTCTATGATATGTGAGTGGCTGGCCAAGCAGCTCTTCATATGTTCTGTAACATGGAAAATATCCTGTGGAAACAGCTGAATAACTCACACTCTCATCCTGCTTAGCGTTAGCCCTGCCATCGTTGGAGCTTTCTTCTGTTTCTGTGCTGATGTGCGATGCAGCAAGGGAAGATGAGCTGATAAAGATGTAAGACGTTCTATAGTAGGGCAGGCACACAAGAGCAGACACCGGGTATTCTGGGACTGAATGGTCATTGCAAAGGGAGAGTTTGGTATTCAAGTCTTCAGGACTGTCCCTGGTCAGCAGGACGTGCTCCAAGTCTCCTGGGCTGGATGGTGGCAGAGTGTTTTCATCCCTTGTCTCCACATCTCCTGGAAGCTCCTGGAAGAACCACAGCATCCCAGACTGGTGGGGGTTGGAAGGGCCCTCTGGAGCTCCCCCAGTGCCACCCCCCGCCAGAGCAGAGGCACCTCCAGCAGTGGCACAGGACACCTCCAGGCAGGTTTGGAATGGCTCCAGAGTGGGGACTCCCCCCCCCTCTCTGGGCAGCTGTGCCAGTGCTCTGCCGCCCGCACAGGAGAGAAGTCCCTCCTCAGGTTGAGATGGAACTTCCTATGTTCCAGTTTGTGCCTGTTACCTCTTGTCCTGTCATGGGGCACCACTGAAAAAAAGACTGTTCCCATCCCCCCGGCACCCGCCCTTTAAGTATTGATAAGCATTGATAAGATTTCCCCTCAGTCTTGGCTTCTCCAGACTGAAAAGCCCCAATTCCCTCAGCCTTTCCTCATAAGTAAGATGCTCCAATCCCCTCATCATCTTCGTAGCCCTTTGCTGAACCAAGAAATTTGTATTTGATCAAATATACCAAAACGATGCTATCAATGGGCAAGAGCCATTAGCGAAACCAATCACCAGCGTTAATCGGTTCTGCTGACAACCCAGGGGTGGCACATCGGCCGCTGCAAAGAGATAACGAGACCGATCGGATGATTGAGGATTGTAAGGATTTGGCTGATTATCTTTCAGCTCTTTAAGTCTTGAAATGGTTTCTCATATAGGGTTTTCAGTTAAATACCAAGTTAGCTCCTACACTCCCAAACAGCCTTCAGTAGTTCACACAGGAAAAATATGACATTTCCTGTTTTCCCTGTGTTGATGAAGAGCGGCAATAACCAGGCTTCAGAAATAAAAACCCAGTCTCCACCCGCCGCCACCTGATTTTTTACAGACTACTGTTTGGCACTGTACGAAACCACAGCCCACAGAGACAATGTTTGTACCTGATTTGAGGTTAAACTTACATCTGATTTCATGAGCTGCCTTGGCAGACTCCAAGCCAACAAAATGGGACTCCCACGGGCTTGGGCTATTTAGGGTGATTTATGGCTTCCTGAAAATCTCCGTAGAGTGG
This sequence comes from Vanellus vanellus, assembly GCF_965231255.1. Lineage (NCBI taxonomy): Eukaryota > Metazoa > Chordata > Aves > Charadriiformes > Charadriidae > Vanellus > Vanellus vanellus. The sequence continues at coordinate 4,293,110 of NC_138918.1, read as the reverse complement.
CGGTGTTTGTGAGCATTCTGGAAATGTAAGAACATTATAATTTGGGTAAAGCCTGAAAAAAAAACCAACCCTGTACAACCTTCTTCTCCTCCAGATATTTTTTTTTTTTTTTAATTTTTCATGCAATCAAACCGAGCACATGCAATTCAAGGCTTTGAAAGAGTTTGGACTTGATGTTTCAATTCAACTCCAGTTTTATCTCTCCTTATTTGAAAAGCCTATTTAAACCACTATTATATGACACTACTTCAAAAAAAAAGGTAAGAGGTCATCTTACTGTTATAGATAAACACACAGAAATAGTTTGCTACTAGAAAAATTGTCTACCCCTTAGCTGTTTGCTGCTCTGGTGCTGTTAATTCCCCATCCACACTGACTTTCTGCTGCTTTTTTCTTATCAAAAGATCTGCCTCCAGACTTTTTTGCATTTTAAGGGTATCTTACAAATACCCCATTCAAATGGGCCTGCATCTATACATTTGGGTAACATAACTGCAACCCATCTGTTCACAAGGGTGAGAGAAAGGGTATTTTGACAGTTACCAGGTACCCAGGAAGCATCCAAGAAGGGAAAGCCAGCGGGGAGAGCATCACCCTGCGGCCACCTGGCTGCCTTGGTGATGGGGTTCCAAGGCAGCATCACAAATGGGGGGGGGGGGGGGGGGGGGCACCCCACCCACCAACCGCCTGCTCCATGAGCTGCCCCCTCACTCCTTCCCAGTACTTTTTTGTGGATATCCTGGTTTTACTGGGATGCTCACAGATAGCCTGGCTTCCTTCTAAAGGAGCATCAGTTGCTTTTATCCCTGTCAGTGAGATAACGAACTACTGAGATTAAGTCCTAATGAACCAACTCGTCCCAGCTGGGGTGCTGGTCCTCGTTGGGGTGTTTCAGTGAAGCCCAGAGAGGAGGGGCTCCTCCACCCTGTTCTCCTGGTGCAGGAGAGCTTGCTTGATGGACTCCCAACCAAGGAACCAGCAGCCCAAGTGACATATTTGAAAGGATAAATTTCAACAGAAATAGCATCAAATGAATGCATTTTTTCAGTTTCATACTAATCACTGCAAAGACAGTGATAAGTATAAATTTCAATTTACCGTGACAGTATAATGCATCTCTCTGATTTATAAACATAGAAGAAAGCGCGGCAATGCCTCAGTTGTGCCTTTTAAGGCATTTTCAAAGCCATGTATTTCCACACTTTAAAAAAGAATATATCCTGTAAATATATAGAAACAGACAAAGACTTCCTGATATTTCACATTGAAATAGTTATCATCTATTTTCCTCCGTTCAGATTTAAAATATTTTTTGCTAAATGGCAAATGATTTTTCTTATTACTGCATCAATATACATGTGTTTCAGTGTTTAACTGGCAAGTGTAATAGAGCGGAGCAGCTCCTCTGACAATGTATTAAAAATGCTCACAAATACCCGGGTAACAGAGAAATTCAGAATAAGGTTCATTCCCACATAGTATTTGATGTATTTACTGAAATTCCAGAGCTCTGAAGCACAGGAATGATTTTGAATGGACTATATTATTATTCATCCCATTTATTATCCTGGTTGCTGCCTGCAGTAAAAAGTGGTTTATTATAATGTGATTTCTCAACTGCATCAGTATGATATACCGGCAGCTAATGAAGTGTTCAGGCACCCAAAACCCCAGCTTCATTGAAATTCATCACCACAAAGATTCTGCCAGAACTAATTGCTGTCAAGGCTGCTTATGCGTATGTCTTAGTTTCATTTCACAAAACGACAGAGCTAATGCTGGTACAAACCAGGGTGAAAAAAAAAAAACAAACCCTTCCAGCCTGCACAATGCAGGAGGTTTCTCCAGCGAGCTGACACTCCTGCAGGGGCAAGAATAGGCTGAGGATTTGGATACTTTTTTTTTTTTTTTTCCTAAATTGAAATATGGCATTTATGTGCAGGGGGAATGATTGAGTGTGGGAGGGTCTTAAGGAAAAGACAAGGAGGTCTCTCCTGCCTCCGGCGCACCCCACTTCACCGGGCTTTGGGCAAGGCATGGGGTATGGCCCAGGGAAGGAGTCCAAGAGGTGGGATTTGAAGACAGGAGAAGGCAGGGGTGAGCAGCACCCAGTGTCCCAGGGGTGCTGAGCTCCGGCCTCCAGCTCCCGCTGCCCTCGCAGCCTTCCCCGGACGAGGCGCAGATCCTCCCCGTACCCCCAAATTCACACCCAGAAGACCAGACCCTCTTTCCAAGCTGCAAATGCTCTTTCGCAAACCGTTTGTTTTTTTTTTTTTTTGCTTTAAAGATGCTTTTGTGGCGAAAAGCAATAAATGCAATTTGCCAGGAAGGGAGGGAGAGGAATTTGCAAGTGCAGATGAAGTTTGCGAACCGCAGGACTGCATAAGCAGATCTGCCGAACAACTCCGTTTCCGTGATGTTTGAGCATTCCTGTTTTAAAAAGTCAGCCTACGCTGAGCGCTCCAGCTACGCCTTGCCAAAATACTTGGGACCGATCCAAGGGAATGATCTTGGCTGTTGCAGGTGGGTTATGGACCCCCCGAGAGGTGCCGGAGGTGTCAGGGAGTTCACTAATTACGGCTCGTTACGGCTCGTAGAGGAAGGATGCTCTCAGCACGGCGAGTCAGGGTGCTTTAGCGGGACACCTTCTCAGACACCTCCTGACACGGGCAAGGCGAACAGGGATGGGTTTTTTTTTTCGTTTCAACCTTCTGGAGTTACATGTTGCTGCTGAGATCGGTGGGAGCAAAGGTGCCCCTTTCATGGAGCCTTTCAGTGTTTCCCGTAATGATTTCCCCGTGACTGCAGACCTCGGCGACGGGGGCAGTTAGTTTCAACAAAGGCAACTTTTATTATCTTACTGAAAAGCCTGGATGTGCCGGTGTGTTGTGCTTGCTACATACACGTTTTCAAGCATTAGTCATGCCATAACATCTGCTTTTTATTGGTAATTACACTATCCCCATTTTAATAAGAAGTAATTCTTAAATTTCTCATAAAATATATGTGCCTCCCGGGAAAGAAGGTGAAAGGTTTCGCAAGCCTCTCGCAGCCACAAGACCAAAATGAGTGGAAATAAATCCTTTCCGAGCACAACTTGTCCAGCCGCTCACGACAACGCGTCCAGGGATGCCTGCGCGACTCGCCGTCCCCATTTCTCCTAATTGTTCATGCTCTGCAGAGCAGACCTGCAAAGTCTGTGCACCGCAGCCCTTCTGGGTGCTATTAACGTGCTCAAAAAATGGGGACCTGCTCCTAAAACTGCACGTACGTGGATACCCCCTCCTGGGTGTAACTCGACTGGAATTAGTGTGAAGGGGGTTCTGCGAGATCAGGTCCGAACTGGGGAACAGTAAAAGTTTGTGGGCTGTTTCCAAGTGTTTTAGACGCTTTAGAATTGCAAATAGGTGTCCAGATTAATGGACCGTAGCTTGTTTGCCTTCACATTTATGGTAGCCTCGGTATAAACCGAGTTGAAATAGTGTGCCTGAAAAATGAGTAACGTCTGAAGTGGAAGACCAATATCCAAATAAAGCATCGAGAAAAAAATCTTTTGGGGCTCCGTTAAAAGCTTCCACTTTCTTATTTCCCGCTGTCTCTCTGTAGGTAAGTGCTGCTGCGCTGCTTTGGCAATGCCAGAGTTGGGCTCTGTGATTCCACAGCGCGTTTCCAGGGATTTTTGTAGCGATTCTGGACAAGGCAGTGACAGATGACACTTTTGCAAGGTCGTCCCTAAATCTTTGAAAACCAGAGAGCTTTCTCAGCGGCTCCTGCCGCTCGGTGAATGCCAGCAGCCAAGCCCATATGGAGCATTGTGCGCTGAGCTCATTGTTGATGCAAATGCACACAACCAGTTTTGATTAAGAACAAAATGCAGAATTGACTCAAACTGCTTTTTTTTTGTTGTTGTTTTGTTTTGTTTGAAAAGCTTCAAGCCTCTCATTATCATCAGGGTTTCTTTCAGGGCAGGAAATTGGAATTTCCATAAAATAATGCTGAAAGGCACAGGGCGCAGTCAAAGAACATTCACGTTCCTAACGAATGGAAGGATAAACACGCCAAACAAATTTGGGGACACTCAACTGAACATCTGGGGGCATGTTACGGCATGCGGATTGCTTAAATGATTCAATCTATATATTAAGCAGCCGCATACACATACGGTAAAAGAGCAGCGGGTTTGAGGGGCCTTTTCCCTTTGCACAGTAACTCATAGCTGTTCAGTACGTGATTATTGCATTCGATAGCCAAGGAGGGCTTGTGCTGTAGCTTGCCTGGCTTGCACGGTTTTCACGTGAACGAGGAGCTTGTTCCAGCGCAGAAGAAGGTCCCACGGCAGCATTTGTAGCCCTGAGGTCACTGAGGTGGGATCAAAAGGACTTCGTGTAACCTCAGGGCTGCTCCGCCGTGTTTGGAGACGCCGGTGCTTGGAGGGACTCGCCGGCCACCGAGCGCAGCCAGCAGGCAGGTGGTCCGGCGCTGTTTCCCATACTCGGGATGTCCTGGCTGGTTGGAGAATCCTTGTGCCAAGGGAAAGTGGAAAGTGGCAAGCACAGTCTTCGCTCTTTCAACACCCGGGTGAATCTGGCTTGGAGACTTCCTTCAGTTTTATGGGGGTTTAATCACAGCCAGGGCTGGCAGCGTTCCTTACACATAAGGGTGTTTGGTATTTCACGGCGCAGGAGCGGGCGACTCTGCGTACGATACTGCAGGGCAGGTTTGTGTTTTCTGGGAGGAGGGAAATAAAAGGCAGGACATTTTTGCCAAGGATGACATTAAAAAGCTATATTGCAAAGACAAGCGCTCCAAAATTAGAAAACCGGGGAATTGAATCTGATTTGCCCTTATTTCTCTGCGTGCCCCATCATGCAGATTTCAATAACAAATCCGGCTCCCGTTTCCTTGTGTTGCCTGCCTGCCTGCCCCCGTCTGCGGCGAGCTGTGGCACGCAGCGGTCAGGTTCATTCAGTGTGTCTGGAGAGAAGGAGAACTGTTTTCATGGCACTTTTTTTTTTGCAGAGGATAAACTACCTGCGGGCAGGTGAGGCTTTGGCAAGTGAGTGGCCATTGCTTTACTCTGCTCCCAGGGGATGTTACTGGGAAATAAATTCTCCTAGAAACAGATACTTACAAACGCGGGTGTTGTTTCCAGAAATCTCTTATAACAAACAAGCAAACAAACAAAAAAAATCTTAAAATCTATTAAAAAGCTAAAAGCAATTAATGTGAGGGAGATTAACTGTCCACCTGTTGGCAAAATTGGGGATTACCGTGCGCTGTCTTCACAGCAAATGTTCCCAGTGTAACACGTTTGAATGTGCCACCTCGAACAATCCCGTGAAACCATCATCCTAAACAACCCACAAACTACTCCTTCCCTTTGGTTTGATGATTCAAGCAGCAGGTCCCAGCCTCTCGAGTTGTGGATTCCTGGAGTATCAGCGGTGGTCAGAGAGTAGGCATAATCCTAGAGACACAGGAATTTTCCTATGGGAATATTCCCACCGTTCGGGAGTTGGTGGCGTGGTGTTGGGGAAGCCTTGCAGAGGAAAGGAAAGACCAGGATGGGAAAAAATAAGCCAGATCTCACGGTGATTTGGTAAAAAACTTGTGGTGGTTTGGAAAAATACTGGAAAATATATTTTCTTTTGGTTGTTCCACCTCAAATAAAATATCACCGTATCTGTGCAGGGCAAGCCCAAATGAGGGAAAAGCCAGAAACATCTAGGAACCAGAAGCAGCCTAAAGCAGAGAGCAGAGAGGGAGGATGTGTTGGGGACTGGCACCATATGGTTTTCTTAAAATGAATCTCTCTCTGCCTTCACACTGGTAGGTGGCAGCGGAAAGAAAACTCATTGTGTGTTTAAAAAACAGGTCATCTTCAAGAAATGTCACAGAAACCTTGAGTAGACATGAGCAAACAGCCCTGGGGGAGTCATTTGTCTTTGCTGTCAAGAGGAAAATTAATACTCCAGGGGACACACAGGCTGGATTTGATGGATGCTCGCAGCAGAAGGCATGTGGGTCAGCATTCCTGTCCACCACGAAATCGGGTTCTTGCCCTGGAGAAAAGCGACTGTATCAAGTGTACACCTGTGGGGAGGAGAGAGGGGATGGGAAGATAAATGGTGGAAAGTCCCTAAAATGATAAGTGTCTCTTCTTGTTCGGTTGGACAGGAATAACCTCGTTCTGGAAAGATGAACTGGATCACCGTGGGCTGGGGCTGATTATTGCTACGTGAGCGTATTTGTGGGCAGAGCGGAGTTAGTGGCTACATCTGCGTTAGCTTTAGCAAGCAGATCTGAGAAGCGAGTGTCCATACTAGATGTTCTGAGGGGGGATTGGTCCTGATACTGAGTGATCATTAGTGGCCCACACATTAAGGTGAGCCGGAGCACATCATCCGGTGTCACATCCTCCAAAATCCATCCAGTTCATGTGCTGCAGCAGCACTCCATGGTGCAAAACAGATTTCCGTAAGTGGAGATAATTGGGATATTTGCTTCAGAACTTCTCATCCTGATGACAACCCTTATGTAAATATCCATGGATACAGTACCTATTGGTTAGAAGAACATTCCCGTGATGGATGATGCCATCCAGCTCTGCAACCACCAAACCGTACTGTACGAGACCCAGCCCTGAAAAAGGAAGAGAAAATGCAGTTTCTGTTCCAGTCAAAATCCAAGAAAATATTGCCCCTTGTATATCCTTAGAGCTCTTCTAGATCAAGTACCTTGCCATCCCCTTAAAACACACACAGAGAAGATACCTGCTGATTAATAGCCTGGATCCATTTTAGTGGACAGACACGCCCCCGTCAGCTGCGAAACATATATTTCTACTTGAAAACAAAATTTGACTCCTATAAGCAACCTGTTTCAGTCAGCGAGGGTATGGCGAGTCATGCCACCAGTCTTACTGATTGTTTTTGCTGTTTTCTAATGGGATTTGTTTCAGCCATTAAACGCAGAATCTGGTGATTAACGTTTAGCAGATTTCAGCTGGGCAATATGTGGTCTCGGGTTACTAATATACAGGGGGAAAAAAGGGAAAAAAAACCCTTTTCTGATAATATTTCAATATCGACAACTGCCAATGCTGGAAAAAAGCTGCAGACAGGCTCCAAGACTTGCAGTCATCTTAAATACTATTTCAACTTTTTAATTAAATTGGAGCTTCTTCATCTAATTTTTCAGTTTAGGCATGGAGGACGTACTGAAGCCTTTAAACTTACTTTTCCTGCAGTTCTCACATAATCATGGGCTGCAGGAGGGGGGAAAGCACCGCATATAATGAGACATAGGAGTAAGCTGTGGAGTTTGGCAAGCAAAAGAGACTCGAGGTGTTTATAGACATTTCGGCCACGACAGATCTTAAAGACCGGGCTTTAAATGCTCAGCACCTGCAGCCGTTTCTGAGCAGATAGAGAAGAAAAGGTACCAGTGACACAGGGAAGAATTGCCTGGACCCTGCGAGCAGTCCCTGGACACGGCAGTCACCTCCATCACTCGGACCCCAGGAAGGGACGAGCCCCAGCTTGGCGGCAAACCTCCGCATTATAGTGTCCTCTTCGGGGCACGTTACATTTCCATTGGATCCTGTGACATCCAGCCCTTGAAAGGGGAGGAAGAAAGGAAAATGCTCTTTGGGTTGCCGGCCCCACCGCCGCCTCCGTGCGCGTACGGCAGTGACCGGTGGTTTGTACTTGATGGTGCGGTTAACCATCCAATTTATTTGAGGGAATATATTCTTCATGTGGCATCTGTGACTGTTCCCTATCAGGGAATGACTCATGGGTGCAGCAGCTCTCCAGCTTTGCATTCACTCGAGCTTCAGCTCCGTTGCCTCTGGCAAACTTTTGATGGTGCAGCGGGAAAACAGGTCCACAACAGCCCTTGGTGCAGCCTGAGAGAGTTTCACGCTGTGGGGTTTTAACTCGGGCGTCTGGTCCGTGACCGCTCGTCGCCGCAGCAGCAGCTGCAGGCAGCTGTGCTCCTCCAAAAAACGGGTGAAAAGAAGGTCTTCGCCCTTCGGTAGTGGTCCTTCTGTGACCACCCCGGTCCCCAGCGCCAGGCTGTGCCTCCCCGCGGAGCAGGCTCGGCCAGAGGAGCGAGGGAGGCTGGTCCCGGCAGGAGGGGCAAGCGGAGGGAGGTGGATGCAGCGTGTTCGGGAAGCACATTCCCGGGACATGACGGCACATCCCGGGGGCTGCGCTTGTGCTGGGAAGGAAGGACTGGGCTCGCTTTCAGGCTCCCCTTCTCGCTCGGGAGCCGAACTCCGAACACATTTTCTAAAGCCACTTCTGTGTTTTTCCCAAATTCCCTCCTCAATACTTCCACTATGATTCTGAAGGAAAAATAACCGTTAAGCACCGGTTAGCCTGCAAAGTGCTGAGAGCTCTCTATGGAGAAGGTACGTTTTGTCCCACAACAGCTAACAACCGGGTCCCCAGTGAGCCACGGCATTCCCAGACACCACATTAACACATCAAATAAAACTCCAGTACCGGGTAAGGAGGATGTGCCCAGCCCACACGAGATGGAGAGGAGATGATGTGGATCAGGCCACTGGGCTGTGTCCTCACCTTCTCGGCAGGTTCATGGTCACTATTGCCATGAGGGCAGGTACAGCGGGACCTGCGTATCCAGCCTCATTTTAGCAGGATATGCTCTGTCTAAAGTTGTGCTCACTTTTGCCCAAAAAGGTGCTTTAAGGGAAGGAATTGAGTTCACCTACACAACGCTCAGGTGAAATTTGAATTCACCTTCCACGGTCTTCTTGCACTAGAAACCTGATTTCGGTATTCACACTTAAACAACCCCAGACTAAGAAAATCTGCCGTTTGCTCTTCTCCGCTGAGCTATTCTGGGCAGCACAACCGAACTCTTGAAAATTATGAAAACGAGATTAATTCTTTTTAAGTCACAGCTACATCTGAATAGATATTAAAAGCAAATGACAACTGTTGGAGGGAGCCAAGGCAGAGCACGATCACGCCAGAAGCGAGACTTGGAAATATACCTTCTAAATGGATGCAGGCTCCCCTGCGATGATGGGCTTGCAGCAGAGCTCTGGGCCTGGAATTTACTCCGAGGGAGCTGTGGTTGAATTTCCTTTTGTCGCTGTTGTTTTGCAGTGCCATAATAAGTGTTGGTGAATTTGCAAATCGTAAAAGCATGGACCATGGGTGGGTGCTTTCATCCAAGGGCTAGAGCAAACATTTTTGGTGTCAGCCCATTCCAGAGGGATTTTCAGTGTTATAAATTAACAACAACAACAACAACAAAAAATATTAGAAAAAGCGAAACAAGCAACAGCTGCTTGGAACTGGGCCCTAAACCCAAAGTATATAAATGGTGTTCAGGCAAATGCTTAGAGACAGTGACAAGAAAATGCTCAGCACAAGACATGCAGGGTGATTTCTAGCTATTCTGCGGATTTTTGTCCAGCCACAAGAAATTAGCCATTCTCAGTGAGGACAGCCGCTTCAAGGCCAGGCTGGACGTGGCCTTGGGCAACCTGGCCTGGGGGGAGGTGTCCCTGCCTACGGCCGGGGGGTTGGAACGCGATGATCTTCAAGGTCCTTTCCAACCTAAACCATTCTATGATTCTGTCATGACACAGCCACTGCCACATCTACCTGTTGGTGTCCCCGGTGACAAGCGGGTGGCAGCTTGGGGAGGCGTCCCTGGTGACTGCACACGGATGCAGCTCAGCCTTGCACAGCAGATTAGGAAACATTTAAAGCAGCTGAATTAGGAAGCTCTCCATAGAAATGTTAACATCGGGGATAACACCCCGGAGATAAGAAGTGAATAAGTATCAAAAGAAAACAGCAACACCGGACAGCCATCGATAGCCTCCTGTCAGGGGACCGTAGACACACATGCTCTCCAAGTTGAATTACGAGTATTAGTTTGTTTGGAAAGGTATTTGCCCTTTGGGCAGCCATATTTGTGTTTCGGGCTTCAGAAACATAAATTACAGTCATTTAAACCCCAGGCTTACATTTTACTTCAATGACGTAAATGAGTTCCCAACTTTCAAAGGCCAGCTGTCCCTTACAGCAAGAGGTAGCAATTATATAAAATTCTTTTATTGCATGGAGGTATTTTCAGTCCTTTAAGTTTATGTGCCCCAGGTGAAGCAATATAAACAAACTATAGCTGTCACAATTGTGTTAATAATGGAAACTGCATTTGGGAAGTTTTAGGGATAAAACCTATAACTTTATACTGCTAAAGTGCCAAACCTTTTCAATGTAAAACAGAAGTGCAGCTGCGTACGGCACCGAGAAAGGTTTCTGAAAAGCCAACATTCACAGACTCTTTAGGTATATAAAGGCGGCTGCTTCCAAGCCACAGCCGTTAATACGAATTGCTGGGAAAAATAAGGTTAAAAATACATTTAAGTGGCTCTGAGTTTTTGGTAAACTTCAGACACACAGAGTTAAATCCACCCCTAATCCAGCCTCCCTGAAATGCATATTTTACAGATGTGCATGTGTTCATGGCTGATGGCAGCAATGAAATGCTGAGGCGCAGTATGAGCACGGACACGCCAGACAGTCCAGCCCGGCGCTCGGCTCATGGAATTGCTCCATCGGCCACAGTGCTGGAGTTTTCCATTGTGGATTGCTAATCCCTCGGTATAAACTTCAAAAACAGACGAGGTGAAGCATTTGATTGCAACAGTGCAGGTAGTTGGGTCTGGGTTTTTTTCCCCCAACCCCAGTAGATGAATAGAGAAATGCCACTGCCTTAAAAGAACTGTTTAAAGGTTGAAAGCCAACAAAAAACATATCAACAAATACCAGCGTGTCTATGGACGACTCTAATTTGCAGCCCTGTCCACCTCGAGAACACGATGCAGCAGCCGAGAGCACACTATGTTCCCAGCTGTGCGCGCACCTGGAGCTGAGCTTATTCTGCTTTCCAGCTTTTCATTCATTTTTGTACAACACTGACATACTGAGCTACGTGGAAGACAATAATTCTGCTCCGTGGCAATTTTTAGAACCAGTTTTCATTATGCGTTCAGAAATACTGCTTTCCTTTCTCCCTCGTTCAGGCAGAATGTGGGAAAATTTGGCTTCCTAAATCAATGGCAATGATGTAACCACCACGCCGGAGAGCTGCGGCCAACCTACATGCTCCAAGGAGCCGTGCATCACGGCGAGCACGCGGCTGAGCCAGCAACGCGGGGACCTTCCTTTGGTAAACCGGAGGACGGAGACGGTCCAGGAACGGTTCACGGTCAGGAACTCACCACAGCTCCTCCAGTCTGCTGTGGGACGGAGCAGAGCTTGCCAGCCCCGGTCCCAAAGGAGAGGTGTGAAACCTCCCGGTGAAACCACTGTTGAAACCAATAGCCTTTCAGTGCCACAGTCGGAGCGTCGATGTCTTTTCATGAAAGGCCTTTTGCAATGTGAAAAATACAACATTTTTTTTTTCCTAGGAAAAGAAAAAAAAAAAAGAAAACAAAAACAACACCAAAACCAAAAAAACCCCAAACATTTAGTCATCTAGTTCAATTTAGGGACAGAAAATCCAAATGCATTCACATCCAGAGAACTCAGTTCCCATTGGGATGAGCGTCCGATCTCTCCTCTCCTGCTCACTTCCCTACACTTTCAGCTGTCACCTGGAGAGAGAGCTATTTTTGGACACAACTTTTTCTGACCTCATCCCATCAAAAAGTCAGGGCATTTACTACCGTCAGGCTTTCAGCAAGGCAAGGCAAAGGTTTAGAGGCGGAGAAGGGAAAGTTTGGATGCAGTTCACGTCTCTTGCTCGGTGAACTGACAAGGGGGAGAATCGAACTTCAAAGGCTTCCATTGCACAGCTGATGACATTTAGGAAGAAAAGGAAAAATGTTGCTTTTTTGGGAGATTTACAAATGCCATCCGTGTCCACGGGTGTAATTTTCCATCAGGAAAAAGAATTTGAGAAGCAACATATGGACCATGCAGTAAAGAAGTTACCATAGCAACCAGCCTCCTAAAAATCCCTCTATATGTATACAGAAATCCAATGCATGTAATAATTACGGCCGCAAGTCTAAAGTCGTTTATAAGTCCCATCTTCCCAGTATTTTTTTTTTGTCTATTAAAAGTCTAATTCATGCTTCAAACATCGGCTTATGGTGCTGCCTTTCGACCCTGCATACATTTCGCAACTGCGAGTCAAAAGCATCAGAACTGACAGTCACTGACAACAGAGTGAAATCTAATTTAACTAATGCAAAATATATGCTATAAGCGTCAAAGAATGGTTATGGGACCAGAATGAATTGAGCTCTGGGAATACAGCTGAGATGACATTTATGTTCAGAAAATGTTAGCTGTTAAAAATAAATAGATGAAGGGGTGTGAACGTCAGAAAAGTATTTCAAAAGCAGCATGTTTTACCAGCGCAGAAGGGAGTTTGGGGGGTTACAGCCCTCCCTCCCCTCTGCACTGTGGTCCTTGTGTGAGGACAGACGGGACCATGGATCGTCCTCTCCCCACAGCCCCGTGCTCCCATCACGGTGGGCTCAGGGACACACACTCCTGCTCCACTTTTTTTTGCAGTCTCTGAAGGGATCTTAAAAGATTTTGTGGCTTGGCAGAGCATTTTTCGATATTTCTCGGTGCTCTGGCATTAGGAACCGGAGATCTTCCTTGTTGTCTGCTGGACGCTCTGGAAATTTAGCAAAGATGCATTTCCTAGATGGACATCTAGGAAAACAAAAAGTCTGCTGTTGAGAGGAGATGGGGATATGGAGTCAGTGCCAAGAGAAGACCTCCTCCTGACACAACTGACTGTGGGATGGGAGGCCATCAGGTGCTTCAGTGCTGTCTGTTTGTTGTCTGATCCTGTTTCAAAAGCTGCTGCGAGGACCCAACGTTTCCCCGTCGCCCCCGGGGCACCGTCGTGCGCTCTTGCCTGGCCTTAATGGGGAGCATTAATCATTAATTAAATGTAAATTTTCCAGACTGATGTCACGGTCTTCAAGCTGACAATCCTGAGTGTTGAGGTCAGTTACAGCACCCAGAAGCCCCAAGAGGGGTTCAGGTCCTGTTTTGATTTATCTTCAGCCAGGAAATGCATCGACTAAATGCATAACAAATGAAGAGACTCTCCCTGTCTACCGGCGTTCAGAAAGACTCTCGGAGCTTCAGCGCACGCTCTAACCAGGCAGTGTTCAGCTTCGTCTGCTAAAACCATTTTTTCATCACACCTGGCTCTTGTTGCCACAGGTGGGAGCTGTCTCTGTGAGTGCTGCGCCAAAATCTGCACTCCTCTTTGCGGGATGCTGCATCCCTGGTGTACACACAAGGTTCCTGCCGTCACGGGAGCAGACGTTCGCTTCCTTTACAGAACAAACAATCTGAAACGTCGAGTACCCGCTCGCGGCTGGGACATTTCACAGTCCCTCCTTCCCCCTACGGCTCTTCCCCCTCCTGCTCCGAGCATCGCCTGCTGCGGGCTCCATGCAAAAGGAGCTGAAACGCAGCCTTTGACAGGCTCTGTGCACGTTGCCTCCACTCGCATCCTTTGAAAGCCCTTCCAACTGCTGGTTCTTCCACTTTTTCAATGTGAGTTGAGCAGCTGGTGAGAAGATTGGGGAGGGTGAGGTCCTGCAAACGTCTCTTCTGAGGGAATGCATCGCTAATGCTCTCAAATGGACGTTTATCCTGCACTGAACATTGACAGAAAGTTAATAAAATCACATTTCTAAGCCCCTCGAGCACTTGTTCTTAATGAGAGTTATTTCCATCGCAAGCTTTAGCTCTCTCCCTCTAGCTAATTTGCAGCAAAGTCGCTCAAGAAAAGACTGAGCCGTGATTCTTACGTGAGCAAAGATGTGTTTGTTCTCCCTGAGCGGGAATCAGTGCTTTTAGAGAGCCAGAAGACGACCTCGGCTGAACTTAAATCCTTTCTTTAGTGTGAATGGATATAAAACCAGCTTTTGCTCAAACGTCATTTCACTCTTCAGTTGCGCAGACACTTGATTCCATCTTGCTCAACAAGAAAATAAAAGGCATCTTCGTACCTGTTTTCTGGTGGGACTGTAACTCTTCCCTTCTGCCTCCCACGGGCACCAGAGGTTTTCTGCCCAGAAGAAAACTCACTGTTTTGTCTTGGTTTTGTTCTTCTGTTCAGGCAATCAGGGTGGTCCCCCCAAGCAATGAGGGTACAAAATCCGCATGAGGGTACGGGACTGGATGCCCCTGTACCTCGTCTGCTGGGGAGGAGGTGTCAGTACGTTACGCCCAGTGTGACATGCTGAGACTTAGCTCCTGCCTGGGAGGGAAATGAGAAAGAATACCAAAGCTCGGTGGTTACGGGACGGTTTTCCACCTTCCCGCTTTGCTCGGTGACCACCTCTGCAGCCCCGGTGCCACGCCGTGGCTCCCAGCCTCAGCCCCGCAGGGGTCATCCTCCCAAGGTAGGGCAAAGCACTGTCCGCAGGGACGAAGACAGCTTGTTGCAACATTTTTTTCTAGCTCACATTAAGTCATAAATGGCAAACCAGATGGCTTTTAGGAAAGCCGGGCCCGTGTTTGCATGCCAGGGGAAGGCCACACTTGTCACTCGCAGGGGGGTTATGGTTCCACCCTCGTCCCACGGAGAATGTGCAGTTTTATGGATGATATGAAGTTTGGTAAATGTTTCTTTGAAAAGGCGGTTCTTTTCCCTCGAGGGCATATAATATTCTTTTTGGTGGCCGGACACATAATACTTTTTCTTAATACTTTGCCCATAAAAAATTCACTCAACCCAGGGAACTCCACATGCCTTTAGGACTCTAACTGAGGAATACCAAGTCTGAATAGGGCAGAAACACAGCGGCATTTTAACGTCTGGCGACAACAACAAAGAGGCAGCAACAAGAAGGGGACAACGAGCGATGTCTTAGGAGTGGGGATCTGAGTTCTTGCACTGCTACAGGCTTCCCGCTTGGTCTTGTAAGAAACACATCCCTCTCGGGTCCTCAGCTTGGCACTTGTAAGAAGTAAAGATAAAAATATGTATATCACTGTGTCCCCTAATTTATTGTGAGAGAGAAACAATTTAGGGGCAGAGAGATGCAGGAGCTGCACAGATCCCTCTGACACAGAGCATACGGACTAGAACAGGAGGGACCTTCTGCTTCTCAGAAGAAACGACTGTACACACAGAGACAGAGGGGTTTTTATAGAGTCAGTCACCTAAAGATGAGCTCCCTGATCTGCACGCAGCACGCCAAATGTGAGGTTTGAACATTTCGGTTCTTGCCTGTTCCATATATCCCCATTTCTCCTGCTGAAGGGGAACGTGCCAAGGCTGGTGCTGTGATCCGTGCGTTGTACGCCGAGAAAGCAGTGTGCAAAACCTGCTGCCTCCTCCTGCCCTGCTGGGCAGAGTCTGTCCATCCTCAAAGCACAAGAGCCTGAGGGTCCAGACTTGCTGGCAGCATCAGGCTTCCTGGAGCTCATGGTGTGCTCACATCTCTACCCAAATCACTGCAAGAATTTATGTCATCGCTTCTGGCTGCCGTTCAGGGAAGCATCTCTAGGAAAGGACTTACACTCCTTTGGAATGAGACTTAAACGCATGCTCAGGTGCCTCCTTGAGCAAAGACATCTACGCACGTGATAGTGGTGAGAAGGTGGCAAAGAATGGGCACGTTCCCTACAAGCTGGCGTCTTGTCCTCCTCAGGCCAGCACCACGGTGCCCCGGATCCACAGCTTCACCCCCTCGGGCCTGAAGAGAGGCCGTTCATGGGACAAATTCCTGTGACCTTTCCAAAGCTCTCCCCAGGCCTGAGATGCCAGGCTTGAAAAAAAAAGTCATTTGCCAAATGATTTCTTAATGTTTGTGTCTTCGGGTGAAATTTGTCATGCTTTTAACTTATTACAAGTGGAAACAGGGAAGGCTTTATGATTTTTAAATGTTATAACATTTATTTCAGTGTTTCAGTTTTTATTACAATTATGTTTGTGGCAGAGGAGATTTCTCAAGACCGAGAGCTCATGTTGCTTTCAGCCATGAATGCATTTTCAATTAGTGTCAGAGGATGCTAAAACTATCCTTGTGCTGCTTCAGAAGTGAAGAAAAGCCTCTGGCACATGAGGGTACAGCATTGCCACTCCCATTAGTTGTGACCACTGCTCAAGTACACCTTCCTTTTATTATCCCTTCGCCTTTACTGGGTCATGGTTTTACTCTGTCGATTTTGTCTTGAGCTGGGTTTCTCTCTGCAGGCTCCTTGGTGAGCATTTTGCAAAAGCTACTTGGTTCTTTTCAGGCTGGCATGTGAGAAGAAATCTGTTCTTTTCACACTGTTCTGACCAAAAATGCTGAATATGTGTCTCTTGCAGCAGCTCTTTTCCATTCCTGCAGCCACCTCTGTGCCAGGTTCCCTGTGGGGGCGAATGAGTGTGGTTCCAGCGGTAGTACCAGTGGTGTGCAAACTGGTGTCGTCAGATGGGTTGGATCTCATTTTGAGGCTCTGTATCCCTCCACGTGACATCTGAACCTCAAATAAAATGTTTAATACAGTCACTTCACTCACGATCCATGGGTTTCCTACCTCGGCGTTGTTAATAGCTTACATCCACTTTTGGCATTATATGATACTCGTTCTAGTCGCGGAAGTCACGCCATCAGTGAGACACGTTATGACACTTCCTTGACCTCTATGTCAGCATGAGGAAAGCAAACAAAATTGGTTGTTTAGGTGCTGTGCTTTTACCATTGCGTTGCAAGCAGAATATTTTCCATGAATTTCAGATCTCGACAAACGAGTTGAAACGTAAGCACCGACAGGGGAAAGGTGCTTCTGTGCGTTCCGAAGTTTCCCTTGTCTAATGCTTCCCCGGTGAACACCTGCTACTTAATTCTTACGTTTTTTCATCTCGAGGATACCTTCCTGATGCCTGAAGCGCGCGGCTGGGCTTGCGGCTGCCTCCCGTGGTGGCAGACGGAGCTCCCGCCGCAGCTGAGTGTAGGCAGCCCCGGTGTCCGTTGGAGGAGGGCTGTGCTGACCCCCCCCATCCTTCCCGGGCAGATGTGCGCGGGGACTTTGATCCCGGTGATTCCCACGCCGATGCCGGCTCGCCGACAGCCCTGCCCGCCCCTTCCATCTGTGGAGCTGAGGCTCTGGGGGGCGCGGATGTCAGACCTGGCCACACAACAGACGCCGGTCAGCAGAGGGAATGGCAACCCGGGAGTAAACAGCTTCTTCTTGCTGCTCTGTGAGCACCTAGAATATTTTCATCCCAACTATTATAACTTAAGATGCGATGTTATTAAATAAAACGAACGCATGTGGTGTTCTCAGAGATGCACGATGCAGACACCACATCTCGATGGGATTAGGTAGGGCGCAGTGTCTGTACATGGTGCATTAATTCACAAGCAGCAAGTTGGGAAGGAGCCTCCTGGACCGGGATGTGAACTTTGATATGACCCTCTGTCGTGGTGCAGAGCCATCTGCTGCAATACGTGGCCAGACACGTTGGACGTGCTGAGTGTTTTCGTCCCAGGCATGTGGATCGGGATAGATGGTAGGAGGTGAAAACACCAGAAGTCTTCCATCAGTCCCATCACATAGGTAAAGAAACTAGGGACTAACAGGGGAATAAAAGCAGCAGGACACTGAAGGCTGAAGAGCCAGGATGAGGAAAATCAGGATGGCGAAAATGTATCTCATCCTGGCAGTAGGACAAACGGATTAATGTAAAAATGTAAGAAAGGCTGCAGTGGGCCAGACTGAAGGTTCAACTGCCGTGGGAGCTTGTGGTCAGCTGTAGCCAACACCACACGTCTAAGGACCACAGAGGCCAGACCACAGAGGCACTCAAAGGGAGGCTCGCGGGTCGGATAACCAGCCCGCCCTGGCACCTGACCCCATGCAACGCAGCACCGCGCATCCAGACTTCGTTCCCTTCGTCCCAACGGCGGAGGGAGGGAGCTGTGGGGCTTGGGGACAGCAGCGTTAGTCACCTCCATACCAAGGCCCCTGGAGCTGTTCTCTATTTGTGAAATGTTGCGATGAGTGTTTGGTTTCTATTGGTGACATAAATCAATGTCACTGCCTTAGCGCTACTTTTCCAGAACAAAGAATTCCCAGAAAAGGGAAACCCCGCTGCTGGGTTGTATAATACAAATGTATGATCCTGTTGGCCACATGGTACTTCCAACACTGGATATTTTTTTCTCCAGGATACAACCAGAATGGTAATGAAAACAACACATGGAAGACCTCAGGATAAGCCCCAGTGTCTGCTGAAGAGTACACAGCTCTGGTCTGGGTCCTAAAGCATACACAGATGCATCAAAAATAATTATCGAAGGAAAACAAGACGTGACTCAAGAAGGAAAGTCTGTACGTGCCTGCAGACTAACGGCCGGCTGCTCTAGGCTACGGGATTAACTTCCAGACTTTGCACATGAAGAAGCAATGTCTAGTAAGAGGAACGGGGGTGAACGTACAAGTGGCCACGAAGGGAGTGTTGAGTGTTGTTTCTCCTGCTGAGGCCAGAGAGGAGCTGCTGTTCTCCTCCAGCTGGGGAGACCTTCCCGCATCCCCCCTGCGCTGGCTGGTGAACCAGAGCGCAGTGCCTCAGCCCTCGGAGAGACAACCCCAGAGCCCTCCTCTGTCTTGGTGCATTGCAAAAACTCCAGACAGAAAGGTGAATTGTGAGCACAGCAGCCAAAACGTGAAAAAAAAAAAATATATATATATATCACACCTCTGTTCCTCAAAGCAGAGCTCTCTTGTCCGGAGGGAATTGAGGAGCAGCCTGTTTCTCCCGCTGTCAGTGCTGAGGGCAGCCCTGGGCTAAGGCCACCACAAACACCATCAAAATATTTTGACAGGCTTTAAAGTGCAATTTCTGCAGGGCAAAATTCCTTCTTCCAGGTTAGATCACAACAAATGACAAACATTTTTCTCAGCTATAAAGCTGAATATTTCATGTACCTGTTTGATCGGCAAATTTTGTACCGATCACCGGTGATACATTATAAATATCCAGAAACAGGTCCAAGCAGGCAGACGAGGAGAAAACATGATTTATTTTTTTTTAGCAATTAACTCAATGGAGAAACCGATGCCTGAGCACAAGAATACCACAGGAAGACATTTTAAAAGCAAGTCCTCAACCTAGCGGAAACCTTCCAGCCCAGCTTCACGCTATTCAGTGCGCTGGGTGGCACACCTGCCGCTGCCTGCTCTGGCAGCGTTAGTCCATTTTACAAACATGGGTTTAATTATATCTGTTGGTTTTGATTCCTGTAATTTTTCAGAGGAAAGCACTAAGGAACTATAAGTGGATAGGAAGTTATTTGGTTGGGAGGTTGGGATTTTTTTCTTATTTTTCTTTATTTCTGTCTCAAAATATCCCTGGCAATGTATAAAGTACTTTTCCATTGACATTGGTCACTCAGTAAGTTCTTATGAAATTTCAGTCTGTCTTGTGATATTTGCCAGTTTGCTCCATGGAAAACTATATTTTTGGGCAGGCTGTAGAAACACCCAAGAATTCACAACACAGATTTCAACATCCTTCAGTTGGAAGAATTTAGGAGTGACAGCGGAGCTGTTTTCCAGTCTACAGAGTGAGCTGAATCACCACCCTACAGCCAAGGTCTCCCGGCGTTCAGCCTTCTTTCTGACACACCATCAAACTCCGGAGCTGAGAGCCAGCCCAGGTGTAACCCTGCATTTCTCTGCATCAGGTCTGATGCACGTGGGGACACAGGACAGATGCTGGCCCAGGAGCCAAACTCAAATTGTCACAAAGCACATCAGACATAGACTGTCCTAAACTGGACGGGAAGTTATTTAGCAGAATCAAACTTAAAAAAAAAAAAAAAAAAATCATTGCTGGATTGTATCTTCTTTATTCAAGTAAAATTTATTTTAACGTCTTTTACCTACTGGCAACTCCTACTCTTCTGGGTTAATGCACAGAGCAGAGCATAGTCTCATGAATTCTGATTTCTCTGAGTATGTTTTCAACATTTTCCTATTTCCTCTGAAATAGGTGTTGTAGGTTGAAAGTGGTGTTGAGAGGATGTTGCTGACTGGGGCAGCATCAGAGGTGGAATATTCCCAGACGTCCAACGTTTGGGCCCGTTTCCCTGTACACCCGAGTGCTTCTGACGATCACACCTCGTACCCCTCCAATGTGCCCTATGTCGTGTTAGATCACTGGTCCCTGATTCACCGAAATTCCCAGAGCCCAGACTCACTCCGGTGAGGGAAATCAATTATCTTCACTCATCACAGAAAACCAACTTTTAAGTGCCATCCATCATTTATCCAAATACCTCCTTCCTGGCATTTGCTCAGGCCCCCTCCCTCACCAAAAATACTCTTCCCCCCGACGGCTGAGGCCAGTGATGAACCTGTGCATCTGTGTTTAAACTGGATTGTGGCTGCCACAAGTGATGTATCCCAGTAAAATCATTTCATCCTCCGTGTCTGTCTGTTCACCGGTACTTAGGCAGAAAGATACTGAAATACCAAAGTACTTGAGGAGCTATGGGTGGGGGGTGGGGTGGAGAATCAAAGCTTCATTTTACTCGACTTTGGTGACTTACCCATATTAGTCAAACAGAAAAAGCTGTCTTGTTATTAAATGATCAGAGTAACCAGAAATTCCTCAGTGGGGTTTTTTGGTTCTTTTTTTTTTTTGCATGCCAAGAAGTTATAACTGCACAAACCAAACTTTTCTCAAACTTCATTTAGGATTAAAATTACCTGATTCTTCCCTGGAGACTCCTGTAGCAAACCTGCCTCCTCTCCACTCCAGTCCCTCACCTACGGCTGCAATTAGTGACTGGGGAGAAGGAAGGGGACGAATTCATAAATTAGGCTTGAGATAGCAGATAGCAGCCTGTAAATCGCAGCCTGCCCAAGCGGCTGCTCTCAGCAAAGACTTCATATTTGGGGATGTTTTTTATTGGAGAAATCATGAAATTCCTCTCATCACAAACGTACTTTCTGAGGGCCCGATCCAAAGCCAGTAGATGTCAGGAGAAAACTGTCATGGGCTGACCTCAAGGACCATGCTTTTTGCTGGTTATCTATATGATCGCCAAACTGGTTTTCGTGCTGAACATCTTCTGTGTTGTGTGCCTGAGCCTTGCTGACGTTTTTTATTTTCAGCTGAACTGGTGCAGCCACCTTCAGGGGAAGAGTCTTGCTTTTGATCAGCACCCAAAAGGAAGTAAAAATGCAAGCGTTTTACTACGAATCCCCGGGACACCAAGCTTTGGAGACATACCTAAGTTGGGATGAAGAAGCCCTCTAGGGATCAGGAGTCAATGCCATAAAAATCGATGTTTATTGGGAACATGTCTGAAAAAACCCCCCACAGGGCTGAGCATTGAGTTTTGCCCATTGGGATGTATCAGGGGACACTCCCGGGCACCCGGGGCAGTTCCTGGCATGGATGTTACCGGGGCGGGACATGGGGTTTGTGGGCTTGGGCAGGAGATACAGGTGGGCAGCATCCTCTATGTCACTGGCACAGCCAGAAAGTGACAAAAAGTGGATTTTTCAAAGCTTCCATTTCTTCCTCTGCTATCTAAATTTATGCAAGTCAAGCACCCAAATCCCCAGGAATTGCTAATGCCCCTCAGCGTATGCACTTTCCGACCAGACTTTGAATATTTGAAATGACTAAATATCAAGAGCAGGAAAGTGGATTGAATAGAGCCATCCTAGCCTTGTAAAAATCCCTCCCGTGCCTCTTCTACTGTGAGCTTTAGCACTATAGAGCTTTTCTTTTCTTTAAAAAAAATAAAAATCTGTTCCCATATTTAGGTTCCGCTCTGCCTGTGAATCATGCTCAGATGATTTTCGAGGACCTTTCATTCTCTCTCTGCCTCACATGTTAATCCAAATCTCCTTTCTTAATTAAACTTTTTTTCTACAAGAGTCTTTAACCTCCGTTTCTGAGTAGCAAAATCAAATCCAGCTCCTCTCGATAAGGAAAACTCATTTCTGGCTGATTGACAAGTTTAATTAAATACCAATATTTTCTTTTAATTGCTAGATTATTACCAAGACAGCAGCTTCAAGGATTATTATGGGTGCACAGGGAAATGGTACCTAAAGACTGAGCTGCACAGACGGTTCTTGCTTTCTGCTTTCCCTTTCCCAGAAGGGACTGGATCTGCTCAACGTTACATGGAGGAGCAGCGTATGGGCAGGCTCTGAGCTCTGATCACACCTGATTAAGGGCACTGACCTTCCTGTGCTTAACTGTGGTCCTGAGCATCCCTATAGACACGTATACGATCTCTCTGGGGGGACCCCGAACGCTGCTTCTGCTCGCCGCAGCCTGCAGCCCCATCCAGCTTGCTGGGGCTTGGGGTTGGGTTTTTTTTTTAATTTGCTAAGATACAAGATGTAAGCAGCCAAGCCGTGCCAAGCCTTGGTCCAGATATATCTCTGTTTACGCTGCAAATTGCAATTAATAACCGAAAGATGGGAGGATGGAAAGTGCATTATGAAAAACATCCCGTCCGCATTCCTGGGGCTTCTCCGTATTACGACACTCCGCGGTGTTGCAACACAGCGTTGGTTGGTTGAGAAAGTGGAAAAACCTGGTTATGGGTCTATTGCACCATTGTATGTGCCAATAGCCATTATCTTTCCAAAACCATCGAACGTCTAAAGAAAACAGGGTGACCACCGCAGACCAGGGAATTCTGTAATTAATTCAAATTTCATGCGTGATGAATCAGTGCTTATTTCAGTTGCAGTCTGCAAACAGGCATAAGAGTAATCATGTACATATGTGAAGCCTCATTTTCAAGGATTTATTCTTGACACTGATTTTAATAAATTATTGGTGAGTAGTAGGCCATTACAACTGTCTCTTTTTTTCCAGGTAGTTACACTTTGTTAGACTGTTATTACAGAAAACAACCTAACCACAATAAAAGAGGCTAACAGGTCTTTCCTCCAACGCACAAAGCAGCCCTTCCCCTGTTGTCCTAATGTTATTTGTGGGATATGAGTCAGACATTGGTTTTGTATGAAAAATAGAGGAACAGAGCTGAATCACATGAAAGGTATCATGGTAATGGTCCTGGTGACAGGATAAAGCCCCAAGAGCCAAGTCAGATAAACTTCCCTAACAAGACCTTCCACTGTCCCCCATAAACCATATAACATGGCCTCGGATAGGAAAGCTAGTAAATAACTCTTTCAAAGAGCAATTACATCCCCAAGCTCCCTATCTTGACAAAGATACTGTCATGATGCCAAACAATTCATCATACCCTATTAAGATGTCAAAGCTGGAAATTCTCTTTAATTTGTTTACGTATCTTAGGAAACTGTTTATGGTTTCCCATCTATTAAAGAAACCCTATTTAATATGTATTAACTGGCCTGTAGTTTTTATATGGTCTTTACAGTAGCTTTGATGATATACAGGGATGAGATACGCTGGGGGCATCCTGATCACTGACCAAAGAGACGGAGGACCCTTGATACCTTTCCTAAGCTTGTTTCTGATCAGTCCATTAAAACATCAGGCCACAAGTTCACCGAAGCAGGAACTGCGTGGTGAGGTTCATGTTACTTATCACTAAAAGCAAAAGAGGTTGGCTCTTGGTTCATCCCGACACGAGCTGGCAGAGAAGGGCAGTGTGGTGTCCAGAAATGTCATTCGGAGAGCCCTTCCCGTACACATACCTTTGAGATCTACTTCATTTTTTATGCACTTATTTCAAGGATATCTTAACCACAGATTTTCAGTATGATTCTCACTAGGCACCTTCACCAAATTTGCATCCACGTAACATTAGTTAATGACTGTGATTAGGTTATTATTTCATCTATTCTTGCTTTTCACAATTAAATGTGAACTCAATGCTGGCAAATAATTCAGATATTCAAATAAGTGGTCTCCTGTCCTCCTTCTGAAATCCTGAGATTGCCACAGCCTCTGGGTTACTCCTCCACATCAGTATA
Organism: Vanellus vanellus; assembly: GCF_965231255.1. NCBI lineage: Eukaryota > Metazoa > Chordata > Aves > Charadriiformes > Charadriidae > Vanellus > Vanellus vanellus. The sequence goes on along the minus strand of NC_138918.1, from coordinate 4,269,135 downwards.
CCCATGGTTCAGTCCGCATGACGCCAAGCAAGCAGCACAGGCCAAAAGGGTTCATGATAGTATTTTTATAAAGTTACAAACAGAAACACTGACCACCAATAGTTTCCATGAAACAACCTTCACGCCCTGAGATACATTTCTGAGGCAATATAAGGGATTTCAGCTATAACACTCCCATTAAATTTAACAAAAGCCATGAGACCGACTCTCCACATACATCACAGACTTCAAGATGATCCAGAGGCTTCAAAACTCAGCTTTCAACTTAGTTGATTTATTTTAAGGCATATTGCCCCATCATGTAACTCAATGTGCTGTTGGTTTTCAGTTCCAGACACGCTCTGGGCTGAATTGTTAAGTATTTTGGAGCATGAGTGTATATGACATGCTAATAGGGGTAATCATCATACTACCAAGCTGCTCCTCCTTTTTTCAGTAGATTTGATCACTAGTTCTCCAATATATGAATTTTCCCTTTCATCACCAAGAAGGGACAGGCTTCAGCATCTCAAGATCATAGAATCACAGAAGGGCTAGAGTTGGAAGAGACCTTAAAGATCATCTCGTCCCACCCCCTGTCCTGGGCAGGGACACCTCCCCCCAGCCCAGGTTGCTCCCAGCCCCGTCCAACCCAGCCTTGAACACCTCCAGGGATGGGGCAGCCACAGCTTCTTGGGGCAACCTGCGCCAGGGGCTCACCACCCTCACAGGAGAGAATTCCTAATTTTTAATCTAAATCTCCCCTCTTTCAGTCTAAAACCGTTCCCCCTCATCCCACGGCTCCCCTCCCTGATCCAGAGTCCCCCCCCAGCTCTCCTGGAGCCCCTTTAGGCACTGGAAGGGGCTCTAAGTTCTCCCCGGAGCCTTCTCTTCTCCAGGCTGAACCCCCCCAACTCTCCCAGCCTGTCCTCCCAGCAGAGGGGCTCCAGCCCTCCCAGCATCTCCGGGGCCTCCTCTGGACTCATTCCTTTTTCTCATTCAGCTTTTCCTGTCCCGTCGGTGATGCAGCAGCGCTCCGCACCAGTTCCTCAGCTGGCACCCAAGGTGGAAGGTCCCAGAGAGCCACATTAGTTCATGAGGAACTGCATCCCGCTCCCCTGGAAGCCCCAGTGCTGCCCTCCCCATGAGAGCCAGCCCCACCTTGCAACCTCCAGGCAAAGGCGTTTGGATGGGAAGAAGGGTTATCCCCACGTTAACTCCCAAGAGTCGGAGCGAACCCTGAGCTCTTGCTCAACACTGCGAGCACTGAGTGTGTGAGAGCAGTATCTGATACACTAATTAGTGAAAATTGTTTCCTTTCCAACATCCTGTTATTTTACCCGCGTGGTGATTTACTGATGTTAAAAATTGGGTTTGGCAGGTGGACTCATCCTTGCTGCTGGTAACTGCCAGAAAAGCAGGTGTCTTGTTTCTGCTTTTAAGAGGCTTTTTGGTTTTCTTTGCCTGGATACCTTTTTTTTTTTTTCTTTTTGAATATACCTTCCCTTCCTTCATGGCTTTGTTCTTTGCAATTCATATCTTTTTTTTTTTTTTCCTAATCTCTGATTTTGGAACGTTTCCATATTTGACTGTCGCTGGTATTTAAACAACTTCCTAATCTCTAGGATTTCCTTTCGTCCGTAAATCACCTTTAAAAACCCAGCAATCCCTTATTATTTCCTCTTTCATTTTCATTGTTTCATCTCTAACAAGCAACATTAAATCTAGAGAGCATTTAAGACCAATTTCAATTTCTTCATGAAAAAAAAAAAACAACATTTTTTCAAGCCAGAAGCAGGACTTTTGCCAGAGGGAATATTTGTTCTCTCTAGTAACAAGGTGACATGGTGCCAGTTCAGTCTAATTTCACATGGGGCCAGGAAAGGTTCGTTTAAATGGCTGCAATATTCATTCAGCGGTTCTTTCAGAGAGTGTCCTAAATAAACGAAGAGCTGCGTGATGTCCGCTGAGTTGTTTCCTTCCTCCCAGGGAAATAGGAGGACTGTACTTATTTTCCCAGGTAGCAACAAAGAGACCATCTGCTTGGCTATTTTATAATCAGCTTATTTATCTGCATGTGGTCACTGCAGGAGGCTTCAAACATGCCCCCCGAAGCCGATGGCCGGAGGGGAGCCGCGATGTCTGCGTGCTCTTTGGGACGGGGACCAGCATCCACCCCTGCGTGTTCCACCCCACGAGCGGTCCCTTTGGCTGAGCCCGTAGCTGATGTTATTTGCACGCATCGTTATTTGCAAAAGCCGGGCTGAGACCCAAAAGGGCAACAGGTGGGGCGAGAAATCAGCCAAGTGGGCATTGCAAAGGGGGAGAGAAGGGGGCAATGAGTTTTCTCAGCAATTATCTACCTGCAGCTTTCATAGATAGAAGGAGCTCGGCAGTGTCAATAATTGCAGCATTCAAAGGAAATCACATCTTGCCACTTGCCTAGATGACATTTTTCTCCCTGTACGTGAGAACAGAGATGAATTTTCCGGTTGCGTTTGAAGATGACGATGGCAGAGATTTTGCAAGAGGATTAGTTACACGTTTCAGCTTTCAGTGCTGGAAAAGGAACTTGTATGGAAAAGAGAAATTTGGAGCTTTTTGCCTGATTTTGAAGAAGGCTATTGCGAGCTGGACATCAGTCAGAGCAAAAATGGACCCCATGTATATCGGATCGTTGATATCTTTAAAAGAGCAATTGTGCTTTGAAGCACAATAGGAAAATAGAGATTTTTATCTCGATGAGGTATGAAGATAATTGCACTCAGGCATTTTAATCAGTGTGCTTCAGATTTAAGCAGATGGATACAGAGGGCAAATCTGTGAAGGATGAATTATTTATCTTGGGCACACTAAAACTTTGTCTCTTAAAGGTCATCAAACTTTCAACAGAATTGACAAAGTCTGCTGCATATGTGAATGCGATTAATCTTCTCATTAGTGAGAGGCAACATTTTCTTTTGAACTTGATATGCCTGGTAGGGGAACAAAAAAAAAAAAAAAATGGAACAAAATCATTTATGGAAAAATACAGCTGAAGAGCATCTGTTTGTCTTACATCAGTGGTTCTGCCCAATTGCTTAAAAACAAAATTAAACTGGAAACCTTAGAGCAGAATAATATGTTCTGTCCAGTGGGCACAAATATTTGACATATCTATCATTTTTAATAGGATTATAAAATTAAAAGCCCCCCCAGTCAAGCAGCGTTTATCAATTAGTATGATGCCTCTTTAGTGGCTGGCTAAGGGACTTTGGTGTCAAAGGCAATAAAAGAGTCATTTACACCCTGCACCAGAAATCAGCAGTGAATAAAGAAGAAAGAAATGCCATTGTTCACAATTAACTTCAATGAGACTGCCCGCATGGGTAAGCTTAAACACATGCAGGAATGGCTTTAAACGATTACGATACTTTGCATTTAAATCAGACATGGCTCAAAACTGGGCCCCCAGCTTGAATTTATCCATCTGGATCCTCATCGGCGGGGCCAAACTTTCATTTCTGAGGTTACGTTGCGTTTCAGACGAGGCGGGATGGTCGTCCGCGGAGGGCTTGGACCGCGGTTACGCTCCCACGGCTGGAATCTCCAGGGGGATTTCACACCAGTGAACTGGGTGCGTGCCCACGTGCCAAAGGGGTTTATAGGCAAAGGTGACTCAGACTGTCCTCTGTCAGCACAGGGACTCAATGGAGGAAAAAAAGAAAGAAACTGCATTATTAATGGAGTTAAATAAAGAGATGAAAGGTCATGAATGATTAAAATATTGTGTCATTCAGTGAAAGAGGCCTCCAATGGGTACGCTATAATATGGGGCCACAGACAGGAACACCATCAATAAAAAATTGGCCGAGGCCTCATGGTGTTTAGGATCTGTTCCCTGTGCTGCCGATGCCCCGGGAACAACTGAAAAACTCATTTCATGGTCTTTCCCAACATATAAAATAGAGATAGTAATTATCTTTCATTTTTTCCGAAGTACTTTGAAATACGCAGATGAAAGATGCTGAAGGTAAATTATGTGTCACTAGCTGTTTCCAGTAAAAAGCAGTTTCTATCACTTGTATTAAATAGTAACTTATTTTAAAATAGATACTATTTTACAAAACATTTTATGTGATTGCTTTTGTATAAAAGCTCTTTAATCTATTGCAGTAGGCAGAAAGTGCTCTGCGATTTTTCAATCAAACAACTAAATGAGCTAATTAGGGACAGGACAAGTCTTACTCCATCAGGCTTCTTAGCGCATTATTGTAATCCCGACATTCAGACCATTTGACATTAACAAATGTCTTAAGAAATCCTCCACGGAGGGGTGGAGAGAGAAGCAAGAGGAAGAGCTGCACAGGCGTGGGCATGGCTCTGCGAGCAAGAGCCACCAACAAGGAATTTGGCCTTTTTTTTTTCCGTGTAGACATGCCCAAGGCTGCAGAGCAGCATCCTCCCAGGTCGGGAGAGCACACGGCTCTGGGCACGGGGTTACCTGTTAAGGCAGCTGTGCCAGCAAACCCAGCGTTCCTGGTGGTAGAACCGAACCGGCTACGCAGATTTTGGTAGGTGGTAGATGCCCCAACCCTGGAAACATTCAAGGTCAGGTTGGACGGGGCTCTGAGCAACCTGATCTAGTTGAAGATGTCCCTGCTTATGGCAGGGAGGTTGGACTAGATGACCTTTAAAGGTCCCTTCTGACCCAAACCATCCTATGATTTTATAGAAAGATGTTACTCCTTCCAAAAGAGTAAATGAACAGGAGGTGGTTTGGTGTCTGGCTTTCATTTTACCACTGAATTCCTCCACAGAAAGTAAATGTTTAATCCTCACAGCCTAAACCAGAGCTGACCTCCCCATCTCCACCATCTCCTACAAACCACTCACCAGACACTTCTGAGAAGGGAAGGATGAGGACACGCCATGTAGGCAACCAGAGTTCAAAAATACAGATAACATCTTCATGTTACTGTCAAATTAAGGATATTATGTGACTGCTGTATGTGAAGGGGAGCAATTAATTTAATTAAATAACTGATAACGTTCCTTAAAATTACATGTCTTCTCTCCATCTTCTCTGCTTAAAAATCAATCGGAAATTACAGTCTAACGTACCTGAATATTAAAACTCGGAGATTCATGTAGAATAGGAAAAAAGCTGAGATCCCAGCAATTACTCAGATGACACAGTTATTGAGTTAATGGCACAGACCTGAGTTGATTTTTATCCTTGGAGTGGGGCCAGGATAATATTAATGGTTACTTTTGTGACTCTGATCAGCACAGAGCCTTCATTGTGCTCAGCCAGAGCAAACATTTTAACGAACGGTACCTTCTTTTTAATTGCACGGACTGCCGCCTTACTTCCTCAAAGCACAACACGCACATGTTGTAGTGTAAGTTCCTCTCTACTCAGGAAAGTATTTCAAGATGCACAAAAGTACCTTTTTCAATCAAGAAGTGAGCAACGTAAAAGGCCATGGCTATGCGTCAGCTTTCATAAATAACTACTCCGCAACAGTTTCTCAAATACAGTTGCACAAAAAATGCTGCGGCTGTTTCAAAAACCTGCAGCCAACTTAAGTGATGCCATAAAGACAGCGCTTTTCTGAAAGCCAACCTCCTCGGAGGAATACGTCGCGGCATTTTTTGGACTTAGGCTGAAATGAAAAGCCCTTTGGGGCGCTTCATCTGCAATGATACGATTTAGACGGGGAAAGAGCTCAGCAAAGCACAGCGGGCATCCACACGGGTACTTACAGCACCCTCTGAAGACCTAAATCAGCCCCCAAACGACACAGCCGGGAAAGCTGCGGCATCGTTTGCGATGGAAAACTGGGCAGGGATCTCCCGCGCCCCTGACCTTGCCCCACGAGTATCCAGATTTATTTGGGGCACAAACTTTGCACAGAAACACTCAAAACTCAGCTCGGAGATGCTGTGCATCTACCGGGAGCAGAGCGGTAATTAAAAGAGTGAAAGATCCGCTGCCAAATATCACGGCGTGGTGGCGCTTGAGCGGTGAGCAAAGCAAGCTTCAGAGGCTGTGTTCTTTGCAGAGATTTTCTTTCTTGAGAGGAGACTGTAATCAAACTATCCTGGGAAGAAAAGGGCCTTTGAACAACATAGTTCATAAAATTCTAAATTTAAATTTAAACACACGCACAAATCATTTCTGAATGCTTATTTCATCTCACAACGGGAAAAGCCCCCGTCCTTTGGTTAGAATTATTACCTTTTAATGGGTACCAGAAGATTTGATCATTGCCATAATTTTTTCCAGGATTTTTCTTCCTTTGTGTGCCCACAGCGTTGCCTTGTTTTGCTCTTCGCAGCACTCCCAGGAATGTGCCCTCTATTCAACGGGACAAACGACCGGCTGGTTTTAGCAGCACCTGAAATGTCCAGCCAGGTCGGAGCAGGCAATCTAGGCAGAGATTTTAGACTGGAGCTTAGAACTAAAACAGAGTGAAAAACAAAGGAATAAAAGCTAAAGGGTTATTATGAGCAATTTCTTTGCTGCACATAACAGAGGATGACTTTATGATTTATTGTCAGTTTGGAGGTACCACATCTGAGATGCCTGAGGTTCCTCTCTTGAAAAGTAAATCCAAACTGGTGTGACGATTTCTGGACTGAGGTGACATACAGCTCATGATCTCTGGTTGCGTTTTTAGCATAACAGCTAGGAGATGCGATCTGTTGCTGGTGTGGGCACGCGGATCCCCCACATCGGAGCTGGGGAGCAGGGGAGCACTAAACCAGTCCCTACACCGCCGAGAGGCTGAGCTGGGAAGTCAGATTGACTTAATTTATTGCATGGAGGAGGTCTGGAAAGTGGAAAATTACCCAAGGCTGAACAAAGAGGCTCAGCTGTAGCCATGGGGACACACAGAGGGGCCGAGCACCACCCAGGACGACTGGGTCGGGAGGAAGGACACACAGACGTGCCGCTGTACGGGGCTGGCTCCGCTTTCGCTGGGGAAGCGGCACGGTTAAAGCAAGCGGAGCCGGGCTGGGACAGACGCTTTCGGCTATTTTAAGGAGAAGTAATAAGCTGCAGGGTAAGTATCTCGGACAACGCCAGAAGGGTTTGACTGCTATGAACACACTGATACATGGAGCAGCAGTACCGCGTTTAAGCACCATAAGGATGCCCAAATTTTCCCCAGCCCCACAACTGAGAGCTATGGGGAGCAAAAGCAGCCGAGATGCACATGAAGATATGGGAAAACTGTTACAACCGCCAGGACCTCTTTTCTCCTTTCATTGAAATGAAGCAATTAACTCTCCTAACTCCCACCCTCACCTGTCTCCTGGCACAGAAAGGACATTCCCATTTATTCTATGAGATACACAAGCTTGAAATTTAAAGAAAAATCAAGGATCTTTACCCTTATCTTGGTGCCCTGGTGAACCCCACCATTGTAATAGGATTTCATTGGATTGATGGGACAATTTTATTTCTTACTGGTAAACCAGACTTCCCTCCAGTTACCACCTGCCTGACACAACATTTCTTTAATCAAAAAATTCTTTTTAAAACACTTTTTTGGTTGAGGCTGTCATTGCTTAAGAGCGGCAGTTTGCAAACAGGTCGCAGTTACAGACCCTTGGAAAAAGGGCGACAGCAGATTAACGGTCTATAAAGGATGAGTAAATGCATGGCAACCTGTTCAAACTGTAGGAAACGAGGAATTGGGAACCTATGCCCTGGCAGCATCCAGAAATTTGTCCTCCCTTCATCTGCACCGGCAAAGCCATACCATGCCCCGGTACGGAACCCCGGCGGGAGAAGCCTGTGCTCCAGCAGCCGTCCCGCGCTCGCACGCAGCTGTGCCGCAGAGAGAGAGATTTATTTATACCGCACGGGAACAGACTCCCACCCCTGCTTTGAAGCGGGTCGCTCTCTGCGTGGCCGCAAGAAGTATCTCCCGCAGCCGGCATCATGCCTGCATGCCGACGGAGCAGGCGGGATGGGGAGAGAATCTGCCCAGACCCACTCCCGGCTTCAGGAAGAGGTTGCAAACATGATGTCTTTGATTTTACCTGCTCGTTTTCACTTTAGGGGTGCAAGAGAAGAGTACAACACACACACAAAAAAAGCATTTCAAAACCTTTTTCTTTTTTGGTGCGGCTACTGATATCGGAGGGTTACCTAAAACTGTATCAGCCTATGCAGAAATCTCATATATTAGCTTATGTAGATACACCAACTAGACCAGCAGCCTTATTTCTGCTCTCTGTCAAGCTGCTGTAAATCTGATTTTCTGAAACTAAATTATGGGAGAAAGAGAAATTCCCTGCACGCACGAGCTCCATTCCCAAACCTGAAGGAAAGAAGCCACCTGCGCTTCACCTGATGTCGACGAAGAAAGGCTTAAACACAGAGCGTGTCCTGTCTGTGAGTGAGGAACGGCGCTTAAAAGGCAATAATCGCAATGCTTTTCAGGTTGAGCTGCCGAAGTTTTAATCATTGCTGGGAAGTCAATTAGTCACTGTCTTTAAGCAGCCAAACGGACTGAATGTCTGAGTGGAAATATTTGCCATTTTCTTAACAACTTGAAATATTCCAAAACAACCCTATTTGGGGTATATTATTCCTACTGAGTTGCCAAAATCCCGCAGCGATCGCAGACCTGCCGGGAGCCTATGGCGAGGTAACCTCAAACCCAAACAACGACCAAAGCCCCTAGCAATGCCCTGGGAACCACGCGAGCCACTCGAATCCATAAAATTCTTGACTTGTAGGAGGACCTTGGGTTCTCGAGAATTTACAGACCGCGTCGCGAAGCCCTTTGCTACTTTACAGTTAGAGGCTTAATGAGAAAAGGACAACGCGGAGGGGGAGCATGGTTCCCCCGGCAGCCGTGCAGGGGTGGGATCCCCCGGGAAAAGCGGAGCGGTGGGTGCTGGGGGAGCCCCAACACGCTGCAGGCAGCTGCCCCGGCTCCGATCCCTGCTCCAGGTTTCCTTCCCGGCTAATTCCGTCTCTGTGTAATCTCATGCGAGATGATGTACAGGGTTTTTTGGAAGCCTCACCAAACCCACGGCTGATTTTTTTTTGTTGCCAAAGAGTTAACTCACGCCGAGGAGGCTGCAGGGTGTGGGCGGTGGGAAGCCTCCCCTGGTGCTGGGTGTAGGGGAACAGCGGCGTTTCTCCTTGTTCATTGTTCCCGTGGCTCCATTCCTAGGAGCTACGTCCCAAAAGCAGGCAAGGAAAGCCCAGGGGAGGGAAGGCAGAACGCTGCAACCTGCCCAGACCAAAGGCATCTAAGAAACACGTGGAGCTCAAGCACGGGAAGCCCTGCCAGGATTGCGATGTCTCACAAATGACTGGGGGTCCAATGGTTTAGGACATAACCCACAAAACAGCTTCCGTCTCCCGTCTGCGGGGCACCGGGTTCTCCCCACGGCTTTGGGGAGTCAGCAGCCCAGGCCCTCGGAGGAGGCGCGTTAGCGGAAGGACCGTGCTCGAAACATATTTTCTGGAAAATGATGATTCCCACATGGTCTCAAACTCCTGGAGAAGCTCCCACTCCCACCTCCCACGCTCCGAGGGCGCTCGCTGGCTTCAGCGCGGGCAGCACGGGATGCTGAGCTCCGGCACCTCCTTGCAGCACCGGGATGAGCCCAGGGGAAGGACGGGAGGGGAGGAACTGGGCTGGGGGCTTTGTTTGAAGTGAGGTTCTGCTAAAAACGAGCATGGAGATCCAAGTCGGGATGTGGGACGCAGCAGCAGGACCACACAGCCAAGAAGGCCACATTTCTAGCACAGCTGCTGAGACGCCTCCTCACTGCGAAGGTGACAGGGAGGAATCCACAGCTGACATATACATCTTTTTGCTGGAGCATTTCATGTCTTTTCTCAGGCACTGTGACTAATTACGCGAATTTAAAAAAAAAAAAAAACACACCACAGATTTTGCCAGCAGACATTAGACTTAAAAAAAAAAATAAAAAACAACCTACCAGGGGACAATTCACATGACCAACCAGAAAAAAATGGTAAACAGCTGTGCCTTAACATCTGTACTGCAGAGTCGGACTCTGCAAGAAGGAGTAAATGACCAGAATATAAATTGCCAATAAATCCCGTATTCAAGCCCAGACCACGCAGGGGGGCAGGAGGGACCGGGAGTCGGGCGGGCTCCTTTCCTCTCCCGGGACAGAGAGTCACTGAAGGTGGGACTGATTAAAAGCCAAATTTCTACTCAAAGTGCATTTTTTTAGAAAGGTGCTGAGTCTAAGGGAAGAGCTTCAGGCTCTCCTTTGGTCCATCACCCCTCTGCTGACAGCTCCTAGATGGCCAGTCCTCGTGGCGACACGGCGTTTTGAGCTGCAACCAAAGCCATGGCAGGTGCCTGTAACGTTTTCATCTTAAACTACAGAAATGGAAGCTTATGACACCCGTTTACTTCTCACGTTTGCCCCTTTAGGCTCGCTCTCCCCCCAGATGGAAACAGAGCCCAGCGGTGAGGACTCCGTGCAGTCCCAGCAGATGCTTCTCGCTCGTAGGAAGCTGCGTCGCTCCGCTGGGCTCTGCTCCTATTGCAATCAATTAGAGTTGTCTTTAATTTCTCAGTCTGGAGCAATGAGGTCACATTAGACCCTGCATTCTCAAAGCGGTTTAGCTGAACAGTGGAATTGTAGACTTCGTTAGCCCGATGGCTCAAAATCAAAAGACAACCACCCTCTCCGTTTATTTTCACAGTTACTCAGCCCATCTCGTGACCGGGCACGACTCCTCGATTTTGAATATTGATGGTTTGCTTTGCTAACAGGACGAGAGAGGAGGAGAGGCTTGGGGCTCGCTGGCTCCTGCCGCTTTCGTTCACAGACCCAGGCCAATACGTATCTGCCACACACGCGGAGGCGGCTAAATCGATCCAGCAGAACTTGGATCTGGGCTACATCGCCCTCAAAGGGTTTCTTAATATTGACATAAATGGCCGGGATTTTTTCTAAATACCCATTGCAATTCCCACCTGCTGAAGCCACATCCCGGGTGACACCGTCCGCACAGGGCAGCAGCATCCCAGGGCTGGGGGGGGCTCGTCCGTCGTGTCCCTAAGAGGTCTGAGCTCTGCCAGCGCCTCTTAAAAAAGGGTCATTTAAAGCATCCAAAAAAGCTGAAGGCATAGTTACTCCCCATACACTTTTTTTTTTCTTAATTACAAAAGTAATTAATGACCTGTCTGTTGAGAGGCAATAAAATGAATTTGCTGAAAATTTCAATTTAAGCCTATTTCAGGTGAGTTGAATTAATTAAAACACTGAGTAAATCCAATCAACAAACATGTACAGAATACTACCCAAAGCGATCTGAAACAGCCAGTAAGTGCCTTCTCATCAGCAGCAGGGGAAGGTTTTTGGGGCCCTTCTCTTTAGGTTCAAAAAATCTAAAAAGTTTTTTTTAAAAAAATAGATTAATATGCTTGAATAACAAATTCATGTTCATTTAGCAATATTTCTAAAAAGAATTAAAAGTATTTCCAAAATTGCCTATGTACTTTGTTCCAGCATTTTCTAGAAGAAATAGGTTAAGTTTTTAAGAGAAAAAAATACTTATTTTTCTTTTTGAAACTGTTGAAAAGTGGGGAAAAAAGACCCTATCATGTGAAATGACTGGAAACATTTTTTTCCAGCGATGTTTTAGATCTTTCAACTAACTGGAAAAGTTGCTATATCTTCACTCTGACTCTCTCTAGAGAATGTACTTTGATATCATTAATTAAAAAAAGGGGCTGAAGAGCAGCCTACCGAGTTTGCCTCCAAATCTCAGCTTGCATAAATCAAAGGAGAGCCATAAAAAGGGACGCGGAGGTTTACACGAGCTGTGAATCTGCCCCATTTTCGCTATAAATACGTGCACCGGAATGTCACGTACGCTTTCACGTGCTAATGGCAGCGTCATATTAATGCTGTGAAATGACACGTGTGAGCCGCGGACTTTTAAATGTCACCTGGGGGAAAGGATTTCAGAACAGTTTTGAAAACTTACATTTGGCTGAAGGATGAGGAAAGCGGAGGGTCCTTTACGCTTTTATTTTTTGACTCCTCTGTTAATATTGACGTGCTGTGGCTTATCGCATAATGCGGCTGGCGACTCGCCAAGCCCCAGCGAAACCGACTGAGGAAATCACCGTGACCATTTCGGGGCTGGAATGATGAGTTTCGGTAATGAATATTTTAAGCTCCTTTTGACGTTTGCAGCACTCGTTCCCAGAGCAGAGATGGATTTAAAAGACGAGTCGAGGATCCTGGCGGGGTCTGGCGTCACTTGAGCTGTCGCGCTCAGCGCAAGCAGCTAATTACCCCAGTGCCAAAGTCCTGCAAAACCTGCTGTTCCCGCGGGTTGAAGCTTAGGAGTTAACTTCAAGTCTCTTCCTCAGATCATTCCTCGCTTTGCGTTTTGTCTGTAATGCTTTTTGTGTTCTATGTCTCGACGTGTGTAATTAATTAATCACCTTAGGTGCTGTTAGCTTCCCGTCAGATGGAGCCCTTTGGTTGCTAGGCACGGCTGAGCTGTGTTGCTCTGTCCGTGAGCTGTGAAGGAGGGTGTCTGGGTATCTGAAGTTCACCTGTTTTCCATTATTCCTTCGATCTATCGGCACACCAGTAGGAAGGAGCTGGACCTGGGAGATGGTGTCTCCAGCAGTGTTGCTGATTGCCTTAGTAAAACTCCGTTGTCCCCAAAAGGGAGACTGCGTCTGATATCCCACAGGCTTTGGCTTCAATCGCCAAACTTTTACCAACTGCTACACCATTTTATATCATCATAATTAAGTTCTTTTTTCTGCTTTGTGGGCTTGAAAGTAGGCACCTAGATTTATATACAGGCTTGTAAAGGCATGGCCTGAGCTTCAGAGGACCTGCAGTCTTCATTGCTTTCCACATTAGCCCTCTGAAAATCAGTGGCCGATGTTCCTCTGCTCTGTATTTCTCACGGAATCATGGAATCACGGAGTTTTCAGAGTTGGAAGGGACCTCTAGAGATCACCTAGCCCAACTCCCCTGCCAAAGCAGGATTGCCCAGAGCACATTACTCAGGACTGCATCCAGGCGGGTCTTGAAAATCTCCAGAGAAGGGGACTCCCCCCCTCCCTGGGCAGCCTGTGCCAGTGCTCTGTCACCTGAACCGTAAAGAAGTTTTTCCGTGTATTTGAACGGAACTTCCTGTGTACTAACTTGTGCCCATTGCCCCTCGTCCTGTCACTGGGAACCATTGACAAGAGCCTGGCTCCATCCTTCTTCAACCCACCCTTTAGATACTTGTACGCCATAATAAGGTCTCCCCTCAGCCTTCTCTTCTCCAGGCTAAAGAGTCCCAGCGCTCTCAGCCTTTCCTCATAAGGGAGATGCTCCAAGCCCTCAGTCATCTTAGTTGCCCTTCGCTGGACTCGCTCCAGCAGTTCCCTGTCCCTCTTGAACTGGGGAGCCCCAAACTGGACACAGTATTCCAGTTGTGGCCTCACCAGTGCAGAGTAGAGGGGGAGAATGACCTCCCTCGACCTACTGGCCACACTCTTCCCTATGCAGGCCAGGATTCCATTGGCCTTTTTGGCAACAAGGGCACATTGCCTGCTCATGGATAATTTATTGTCTACTTCTCCCTCGTCTTATTTTAAGAGTGAAAGGAAAGAGAAGGGAAACATCTGTCTACTTGTATAAAAAACACTGGTGCGAGTAACTTGGCCATGCATGGGTTGCCCCTGCCGTATTGCACCCCTTACCCATATTTACTGTATTCACATGGACTTTTCCAAGCCGAATGCTCTGCATGGTTCCCAAGCTGTGAGCCTGCTTGCTACGGGTAGGAAACAGCGTTCGGGCTCATGAGTCTTCCTGCTCCGGTCCCCCCCCCCGGTAACCTGGAGCTATGGTTGGGTTTGTCATAGCACGTCACTAGAAAATAGCGCCGGAAAGACTGGGAGTGGGCGAGGTGATTGTGTCTTCTGAGCCTCAAACAGGGCCAAAAAAAGAAAACGAACTCAAAATAGAGCTTGAGATGCTCCTCCCGCAGAGACGGGAGATATTCCTCCCTGCAAAGTGGGAGTCATCTAAATGTGAGGAAGAGAGCCTGCACAAATCTTTAAGGTTGGAACTAATCTCATATTTCAACTCTGTAATCTAGGACCATTAAATATTTATACTGTTGGGATACACACAAAGAAAATGAATACCTGTTCAAATGAAAAGGATCAGGCTAGGAAGGAGGTTAAAAGCAAAAGAGAACAAAACATCAAGTTGGATTTTCTTTCCAGTTTTATTCTCGGCTCTCCTTCTGCTAATGTGTTATTTCACCCTCAATACCTCTGACAATACCAACTGCTTTGATCCCAAAGGCTTATTTGCTCCCTAAATCAGCAAGTTTGCAATAGCTTAAATAAACTCCAAAAGGTTCAAAGCCCAACAGAGAGAGATAAAATATACTTTAAAAAGACACGAAGTCAGGAAGGCATGTGTTACTTAATGACTTTCCTGGAGGCTATATCTCTTCTCCCCCCCCCCCAACTCCTCCTTCTCATCCACCTTCCTTCTGTTTCCTGGCTTAAATTAGACTGTAAGATCTTCTGGAGAGTGAACGCATCCTTCCTGTGCGATGGGCCATGATCTGCACTAGAGCCCCTGGTCAATGCTGGGACTAATTTTCCATCTGTTGTCAAGGGTACCTCTTCGGTCCATTAACAAACAGCAAAACAAACAAAGCGAAAAAAGGCCAGTTCACACACGATATATTAATTCTCATCTCCGCACTGCTCATTTCTCATCTCCGGAGACTCCTTCTCATATGCAACGGGTATTTTGCACTTGTGCCAATGTAGCGGAGAGGCTGTGGACGATCGTAAGAAGCCCAAACAAGTGGTGGAAACGGCCAGGACTGCTTTTATTCGCAGCGTAATTTATTACCTGTTGCATTCTGCTCGTGGCAGGATTACGGCTGTCACAGCCTAAAAGGAGGAATAAGGAGGTGCCACCCGAGTAGGATGTCACACACGGTACTGAGTGTCCGAAAGCTGCAGCTGTAAAAAACAACTTGTCCTGAGCGTTGGTGTGGGGAAGGAGGAACAAATGCAGTAGAGATGAATCGGTTTTCTTTGAACATAATGAGGATTTTTGTCTGTGACAGCAGTGAGATCAAGACCACGTTTTGCCCTGAGTTACATCCCTCTTTCACCCTCTTTTTGGATGACAATACCAATACTGCTTCTTCCATATGCTGCAGACTTCTGCCCTTCACAAGACTTCCTCAGCAGTCAAATGCTAAGGGCACAACCAGAGAGCTTTGCCGGGCTCCCCGGACTTCAGATGCCTCAAATGATGCTGCACAGTTTGAAAACATGACTTCTCCAACACTGCCATCCTTCAAAACGCCCAGGGAGGCTTAATGCCATGAGAAAGCTGAGCCTGTAACTTTCCCACTAAAGCGGGGGGGGGCGGGCAAGAGAAGAGCTGAACATTGCTGCCAGTGCTCGCGCCTGCCTGAAGCTGCGCATCCCCCTTCATCTCCTCCCCGGCACGCAGCAGCGCGGGGACCTGCCGCTTCGGGCTCGGCGCACCGCAGTCCCCACACAGCATCACCCGGCAAGCAGCGGGACGCCGACGTGCCGTCACCTCCCCGAGCTCCCCCGCCCGCCCGCCCGCAACAGAGTCCACTCTCCTCCTCCCACAATTTAGGGAATCTGGTTCAGATTAAAATAAATTCCGCTCACTTTCTCACTAGCAAATCGGGGAGAACTCTCTATTTTCTTTACTGGCAGAACATGGATTGTTAATTTGTAATTGTTTGCGTTTCAAGTAGAATGGCTTTATGGGGAAAGGCTGCTCATATTCCTGGAGGAAGACGGCATCTTCCCTTCTCCTTCTCCTCATGCCTTGAGGGGAACGATATGGGGCGTCTCTAAGTCACCTCATCGGGGGTCCAGCATTTTTCCAGGTAGCTCTGGCCACACGTGTCGCTGGTTACTACTGACTTTGATTCACGTCAAATATAGCTTCTGGTCATTCAGTTTGCATAAGGGAAAAGCCCTGGTGCATGGAGCTTTGGGGTGCAGGGCAGGGGGAGCTGCTGGGAGACGGCCACAGGTGGGGTTATTTGCTCACAGCATGGTTTACAAATGTACCGAAGAAAGCAGCAGCCCCAACCAACACCGACACACACCTGGCACCAGTCACATGCACCCGAGAGGTAGAAATGGGAGTCGGGCTGTGATTTACCCGTCTCGCCTGGGTGTCTACTTGAGGAAGGCTGAAATTGCACAGAGCAGCGTCTGCTTCTGCTCCCCATTACAAAGTAAGCTTAAAACACCATGCACAAATGTGGGTCCTGACTTTTGACTCCCACCCCAGGTCCCATTTTAGCTGAGAATTGGCCATGTGACTGTTCGTTACATCTTTAAACTCTTTCCTTTGCCTCTGCACACCCTTGGTCCTCACAGGTCAAGGCACCCAGGTCACAGCGACAAAACCCAGTCCGTTTCTGCACAAACCCTTTCAAAATCAACAGAAAACTGCGTGTGCTTATCTATAGCTCTGCTTATACCCACTAAGGGAAGAGTCACAAGTCAATATGAATGCTTTACAGCATTCCCTGTGTGCGACCTGCCTATTTCCAAGCGTCTTTATCAAACTGCCTCTGATCAACAACCACATAAAACCTTCTGCACGTCAAACTCGGTCTGACTCTTCTCTTCTAGAAGCAGTTCCTGTAGTTGATCTTCATCCAAGGCTTTCCAGCAGTAGAAAGTTACTGCGTATTAAAAACACATGTAAATCTTTGGTAGATTATGTCCAAAAATGCTGAGAACAACAAACATTCGCATTCAAGCAGTAGCCACCAACTTTGTTATAAATATTTATATAGGAAAACATGCACAAAATCTTTGTTTACTGCACAGCGAAGCACTCAAAATTAAGGATTTTTTAAGTGAGTATGCGGCATTCGTTAGCTGAAAATCTGTACTTGAAGTGACAAATCCTGGGTTTAGTTACACTCAGAGAGTTTCAACCTCCTGAATGGAATTTAAGGACTTTACATCTTTGCTGGTGGCAAAGAGGAGCTCTCATGGACCGTTCCCAGCGGTGGCCATGTAAATGCACCAACGGCTCCCTGTTGTACGTATATTAAGTCAAAAGGTGACTGTGCAGCTCCAGCTTTACCCAGCCTCATTCCTTGGGTTTACGTTACATTCGCATCACGGTGCTTCGGAGCAGACCAAAAGGTCTTCATTGGCAGGACCGCGTCCTGTTGGTATTTTCATGGGATGATTATGCACTAAATTAAATATGGACAAAAATAATGGTCCGGACTATAAAGAGAGCCAGAGCCAGCAGACGCTTTCCAGCTTGCATATTTTCCATGTGCATTGCGTGGCCTGGCTGCCGGAGCGAGCTTCGGGGGAGAACACGGCTCCTCGGGATCCTGTTCCCTCTGGTTCGTGCCATGAGCTCTCCCTCAGGCCAGGGCCCCTGGGCTCGACCAAAGTGGTTTGGGAGAAGGAGCCAGCCCCGCTTTCCTCTCCCTTGTCACAGGGCAGGAGGAAAACGCCTGAGGACCCAGCTCCTGATTCCAGCTTTGCAAAGGAGCTGGAGATCAATCACCGGGAGGGCAGGAGATGGGCGCCTTGCCAAAGACACAGACCCGGGAAGAAATCCTTTCAGATGTCTGTGGGCTTTGTTGGTTTCTCTCCCTTTTTCTCAGCCTGCTGATAAGACAGACAACTTTGTACGTTTGTGTGGGGTTTTTTTTCCAGGATTCACAAAGAGCGAGAGACTTCGGGGGCAGATATAATCAGCTTGCCATCCATCAACCAACTAGACCCCTAGGGAGAGTGAGGGTTAGACACCAACCCACAGAGGAGCAGTTTTTCCCTTCGTCGTCAACATTTTTCGTTTCATTTCTAGGATCTTTCCTACAGCGAGATGCTTTGGCTGACCCCAGCGTTACTCCCCCAGGCAAGGGGTATGGGTGCGTGCTAAAGCAAGGAGGGGGGGCAGCGTGTCCTTGGGGGACAGGGATGTGCCCACAAGTCAGAGCCGGGGTGACCCGGGCCATGCCCTAGAGAACCAGCTGAATCGAGAACTTAGACTTGAATGCATACAAAATTAACGGGCGAGGGAATGTTTTTTAACCCCCAATTTATAACCACAGAGTGCGTCTGAATGGATGGGTTCCCCCCTCGGTGCCGTTCCCGGGAAACAGCCGAGTGAACTCAGCCCCTTGGAAAGAGAGGGGAGAGCACTGACGACTGTCTGATCTCACACAGGGACAGGCTAAAAAAATTAAACCTCCTTCCAATGGAGCAAACAATGAACTGTAAAGAGCATAAAATAAGCTGCAGATGATCAAACCTGGAATATTTCACATTAAATGTAAGGAGACAAGGTTTGCTAAAGGGTTTAACCTTTCCTCAGTGCCCTGTCCTACCTACTCACTTTCTCTATTTCCTTTGGATTTCATAATCTTGATAATTTCCTATTTTGGATGCAAAGTAATAGTCACTTAGGGAAAAATGTATCAAACAGAGGAGAGGATTTTTTTTCACTTCTGCTGCTTAATAACTTTAGGAATGTGGGTCAAACTATTTCTTTCTCTACTGCTATTACATTAGTGACACATGTAGATTGTGGAGAGCTCCACGCGCCATGTTCCCCCGCATCTTTTTAAATTGTGTGAACTTAAGGCAAGCGTTTTTGGGACACCCCCAAACCAGTGTTGTACAATGCCTGGCGGGGGATTAGGTCAGGCTTTGAAGAGCTCTTTGAGACCCTCAAGCCAGAAGAATTCGAACAAATCCGAGGCATCATCACCAGGCAGGCATCCTTCCTAACCCCGTGGCCAGTGCGGGTTTTGGCCCACTGTAATTTAATACCTCGTTCAGAGAAAACCCTTGAGCATCCAAAAAAGCAGCGTGCGTGAGGGAAAGGGACAGCGGGAACTCACAGAAAGGCAGCAAAAGATTAAAAAAACCTGGCGCCTCTTAAAGACAGAAGAGCCTGTTGTCAGGGAGGGTGCAGAGGGTATCCCAGCCATACTGATGCTGGCACACCAGCACCCACGGGTGATGAGCAGGATGGGAGCAAGCCACGGGCTGCCGCCCTTCTGCCAGGGGCAGGCAGGGCAGAGCCAGAAAGCGAGTCCCTTAAAAACATGCTTAAAGATTAAACACATGGGATAGAATCCCACCCTGGTAAGAAATCTCTTCCTCTCTCTCTCTCTCTCCCTTGTATCATTCCATAGAGAGCTTTTCCTATCAGAAATACCTACTAATCCTCAATATCCGCTAGCCAAAAGGATGCTGTTAGGGTAAAGGAAGGGCTCGAATTAAACCCAGCTCCCAGCCTAAACCCTGGTGCAGAGGAGCCGCATCCACCACACGCCTCCGCTCGAGGGGTTCCAGGGCCCCCCCCAGCCCCCCATAAGCCCCTCAGAGCAAACCCTGGCACAGACAGCTTTATCCCCATCAGCAGCCATTGCCCACCCCAAACACTCCTTGCAGAGGAAAAGGGGAACCGCTCCTGCCTTCCTCCTCCCCACAAATCTTTATTAGCAGTGGCGGGGTGGGAGCTGCAGGGAAACGTTCGCTGGCCGCCTTCAAAGCAAAATTTACGGTTATGGAGTAATTCAGTAACTCTCGGTCTGATCCCTGAGAAACGAGATCTGGCCAAGTTCTTCCATGGTGGCAACAAGATTTTAATGAAAGAATTACATTAACAGCTCTCGGGTTGTCTCCTTTATTTATACTAGAAGCTGGCGATAGACGCAATTACAGTAGATTAACTTTGGCATAGCTTCAGCATGCAAACAATATACCAAGGCCAAATTTTATTCCAAGTATAATATATCTATTGCCCTGCCCGTGTTTCTATTTATTTTGTTTGGACTGGCAAACTTTAATTCAAAGAATGCAATTACAACATAACATGCCACTAGGTTTTTTCAAGACTATATTATCCATTTGAAGGGAAAGTAAATTTACTTCTCATTGAGTTTAAATATGAAGGTTAATTTTGGTTGAGCTAAAGGAGTTTGGTTTCGACTTGATTTCTATGCATTTGGGGCAACCAGCACAGCTGTGAAAACATAATTGCTCTTAGAAATTTAGGGCCGCTCATCCTCATTTTCGAAATTGCTTGCTCTTTTGTGCGCTTTCCTAATTTCAGCGCTCTGAAGCGGCCGCTGATTAGCTACCCCAGGTGCAATCCTTCTGGACTGTTCACTACCTCCGACTCAAACGTTTCCAACTACATTCTGCATCGCAGAAAATAGCCTCATCAGAGACAAAAAGCTGATCCGGTAAAACAGCAGAGGGGCCAGCAAGGGAAGCAGGGAGAGTTATCTGCCCCAGCAAAGCGAAGGGGAAATTCCCCTTTAGCACCAGTGGGGCGAGGGCTGCCCTGGGGAGATGCAGAGGATGGGCAGCTCAGTGCACCCATGGTGTCAGATGGCCGGAGTGAAAGAATGGCAGAAACCTCTTATTTATGTCCCATGAATATAACTAATAAATGTACAGCAGCGGCATCCCCAGGACCTCCCCCCTCTGCAGCCTCCGGACAGGACAGAGGCTTTTGTCTACGAATACGCAGAGGTGAAGCAAAGTCCCCGTGTGGGTGCTGAGGCCTTGGGGGATGCAGCGGTGAAGCACAGGGCAGCGTCCGGAGCTGTGGCTGTAACGAGCACATAAATCATCCCTAACGACCCCCTCGGCCGGCCAGCATGTGTGCGGGGACAGGGAGCCCGGCCCACGCCGGCGGTGGCTGCTCGAGAAACGCTTCGGGTTGCAGTGAGCACAAATGGCTCTTTCACACGTCTCAGCAGATGTTACTCATTTTCTCCTCATCTGACTTTAAGATTTGGCTCCCTTCTTTCCCTGCTCCCACAGCCCAGCAGTTGTCCTAGAAACCTCTCCCGGTTCGTCCATGGGCAATAGGCGACCCCGGCTATTCGGCAGGGGCCGGTGCGCATCTGCAGGCATCCCACCGCTCCAATTTCTCATCCCGATTGCTTCTGTCCTCCCCACTGAAACTCATCTACTGGCCATTTCCGCTGCTCCGCTGCGCATGGTGTTATTCATCAAGGTGCTTGTCCCTTCCGCGCAGCGACAAGCACTCCAAAATACTTAAGGACATTTGCAAAATTTGGATGGAGGAGAGTAACAGCAAGCAGGACCAGATGTTCAGTGGGAAAGACTAGGGGTGCACCCCTGTAACACAGCGTCCAAGGTTCAGCCCTGGACCACAGGAGGCTGAGGAGCAGCCGGTGGGGACAGCGTAGCTCATCCTGGGGGGGAGATGCACAGGGGCAGAAAAGACTTCCAAAAATGCAAAAAATAATTCACTTGATTCGGGGGGGTTTGCCTGTGCGCAGATGCACCGGCAGAGTTTAGGTTTGCAGAAGGTACCGGCATGGTGTCACCAGAGCGCCCGCTGCAGCAGATGACTTCAGGGTGTTCAGTCCCATTGGAAAACCTGTTTTTACAGACAAAAACCTGCTGTGTTTTGCTCCCGGTTCTGTCTACTGGTTAGTTCCCCAGCTCCGCGTGAAAATCCAAACATGTTCTGCACAGCCCTGGCAGCACGTGAGCCAGACTGCTTTGACTGAAGTCACCCGTGTGAGTAGGAGTCTGCAATTCGCACGATACCTTCCCATAAACGGTCTTTTAATTTATTCGAAGAATCACAGAAGAAACTAAAAAGCTTCAGTTTTTTGGCATGTCAGTCGTTTCAGCTGTATAGCACTTTGTAAAGGAAAAAGATAATACGACCAAATTCTGAGAAACAGATTGCTGACAATACCCGTGTGCGTGTTTTTGCTCAAATCTGTATACCAGTTGTGCATCGCAAGACATAGAAGTCACTAACCAATCTATAACTCAAGATAAATAACATTCCCTGTGGATTCTGCTTGTTATATTAAGCACACAGATCACCCCAAGTCACTTGTCACCACCAGCAGGAACTGACCTAAAATAAATCATCGGATAGAGCTGCGGCGCCAAGACTGGGAGCCCAGGCTGGGTGGGAAGAGGTCCCATTCCTCTGCAGCTCAGGGAACGTGTGCTTGCCCAGCTTGGTCCTCGGACCCCCCCCACCCCACTCCTCACCAGCAAAGCAGAGGGGACCTTCCCAGCCCAGAACATCCCAAGCACGTCCTCGGCAATTCACAATTCCACACGAAATCCCGAGATGAAAATAAACTCCACGGTAGGGTGTTTTCATGGGAAATACGATTAAAATGTTAACATGTAAGGAGGAAAACCCTCCGTGCAAAGTATGTGTTTTACTCCATCTCTTAAGTTCACCAAAGGCAAGTTTAGAGAAGCCCCAGGCAGTAAAGTAGTAAAATAAAAGCAGTCGCAGCCAACAGTTAATCAGTATGTAACTCAGGTTGGCAGTAGCATTATCATATGGATGGAGAAGTTGACAAAGTCACTCAGTGTTATTTGCTACACACCCGTATGAGTGAGAAAAACATAAATCAAGAACAGCTTCAGGTAATCAAACCTCGGTCGTCGGCACTGAAAAGCTGACGTGTCCAACCAGTGATTTGTTTTTCTCTGGGAAGAGATTTGTGGCGACCCTCGACACCAGAAACGTGCCCATCCATTACCGGATTTATGAGCGTGCCTCCGCGCCATCAGAAACCCCGCAGCCACCAGCCGAGGGACGGGGCGCACAATTTCCATCCGTGCCGTATTTCAACAAGGAAAACTCCTCGCGGCCGTCATTTAAAGAAAAGGGGTGAATATTTCACAAGCAGTGTAGTCACCGTTGGCCATGCCGTGCCCGCTCCCATCACAAGCCCAGCAGTTCGGGGTGCCGGGAAGGCGAAAGGAGCCATATACAAGAAAGTTCAGAATATTGCCATGTGTAGATACACCTGCTCTGCTCCAAGAGCACCAATCTTTGGTGGTGACCCTCAACTCAACTGTTGCCTCTAGAAACTCATGAAATCCCATCACGTTATGGCACCGAGGTGCATTTTTCGGCGGGTGCGGTGCAGGCAGCTGCAGCCCGAGCACAGGGAAACGCTGGCGGCGGAGCCGGGCTCCAAACGAAATGAATTAAACGGGAATGATTTCCCCAAACGGAGGCTGGGGGGAATCATCAGAAACAAATTAAAATCAAAACAACTTTTCAGCAGGAAACAATGGAACAGATGTAATAATATTTATTACTGGAAACTGCTAAACATGCCAATTAATTTTGAAGGGACTTAAATGGATTAAGCCCTTTTTTACTGGAAAATAGGAAGGAGTCGTGAATCACAGCAATACCTTCAGCAATGTAGCTGTGTTTTCCTGGAAGCCTATTCAGAAAGCAAAGAAAAAAAAAAAAATCTGAACAGTCCCAAACTGAACGATAATCTTTCCGTTGCATTAATTGTATCAATGCCCCAGTGGCTTTGCCTAGAAATATTAGGGGGAGGCAAAAATCAAACTGCAATTTCCATATGTCGAGTTGACCATTTCAGTCCGAACCAGAAAAGCACTTAACTGGGGCCAAAATTAGCCACGTTTAGCATTTTGTGATGCTCTAAGCACAGAAATAGTTTGAAGTTCACTCAGATGCTGGAAGTTGTACACATGGTTAAATACTTAAATCGACCAGGGCACAGCCCACCCCTATTACCATATAGAAGTATTATTATTAAAATCAGGAAATAAGTATCCATCTTTATTTATTTATTTTGAGACAAGAACATGGAACTCCTTTCCCACCAAAATGTCTAATATTTAAAAAACGGTCATCCTAAATTGGAACTTAAAGTAAAATATGAACCAAAAAAAAATATAATAAACCAATTCAATTTTAGGATCACCGAGAGTGGATTTTTTATTTTTTTTTACCCGCTCGCTTAGAAGACCTTTACCCACATCGTTCCTGCCAGTATGCAGAAAGAGAATTGAGAAGTGCCTTTCTGGTAAGACTAGGAAATCAATTTAATTTTTCCAAAAGGAAATGAAAAGTACTTCACAGCGCTGAAATTTGCCCATTGTAAATGTGGATTTCGCAAAGGGATATTTTCCTTCAGAAAACTATCCGGAAACCTTCTGCTTGGCTCCACTTATCATCATTGCCTTCCCTTCCTTTCACATTTTATATAGCACTCCGTGTTTTCTTACGCAAAATTGCCATGTTCCTCCAAAAATAGTACCATGTTTACAGAGGTTATAAGGAGGTACTAATAAAATCGTGCTTATTTAAAGAGCACAAGATAAATTTGACACACACGCTCTCACAAATAGAAAGCAGCTGGAAGAACACTAACAATGTCAGGGTTATGTGTAAACTCCGTTTTCCTATCAAAAACTATGGAAACAGAAAAAGAACTGAGAAAAATTCGCTGTTTGCTTAAGCTGAGACTTATTGCTGCTGATTCTGGATACGGCTCGTACAAGAGACAAATTGCTTCACGTTTCCAGGCTTTGCTATTCCGATCTCAGCAAGAAAGTTTCATTCTGATTTCCTCCCTAATAGCTTAAATGTATTTTCTTTGGCAGATTCGTTGCAACTGTGAAAATATTTTGTCCCTTAATGCGAGCAGGTTTTCTTTTCCACAGAGTGACCTAAACCCCTGAGATTTTGACCTGTTTATACATACTGAACAGTTGTTCGGCGGGAGCTTCGGCTCTGTAAGGAACCCAAGATGAGACTTTTTCAACAAGGGCATGGTGGCATTTGAGCTATCCCCGCAGAGTCCTTCAACAGGCAACGGGGAGACAGACCCACCTCCAAGAACCAATCATCCTAAACAAGTTATTTGGGAGAAAAGGAGGGAAACGGGCCATAAATTCAGTCTGATCTGGCTCATGCCCACACAGGGCCAGCCCTAAATGCCAAACGTTGCCATCGTGCGATGGCCACAGGAGCCGTCCTCGTGGAAAGGGTTAAAAAAAGCCCTCAAGTAACGCGAAGCGAACCGCCTCGGGGCATTTCAGCTGTTGAAGTGCAGGTGTCACTTACGGAAACCTCGCAACATGCAATCTTTTTCCTACCACCGATACTAAGGCCCACAAGGAATTACTCTCGCACTTACAACCAGATGCTGCAATCAACCGTGCTCGGAGAGCGGGGGAAGAAGGACCCGACGCATCTCACGGGGAGCCAGATTGCACTCCCGGTGACACCAGCACAGCGACTCCGCTAGAAACCGTGCGGCCGTGCTGGAGCGGTACCAGGGACGCGGGAGCAGGAGCCGGCCGCCTGTCTCTTACAGCAAGCGGGAGGCCACCGAGCCAGTTCGCTCTTAGTTACGGGCTCCTCCAGCAGCCAAACCCGTTCGGTTGTATCCTTTCCTTTCCTTTTAAATATTTGATTATTAACTCTAAATTTCTTGACTATAAAGACTTTTTTTTTTTTTCGTATTTAATCATAGCTCAGGTGCAGGAAACCGCCGGCGCGGTGCGTTGCTCATTGCCTGCTTTCTCAGGGCGATGCCCTGTTTCCTCTGCCCTCCTTCAAGCGATGGGTGAAGCCTACAACATGTAACGGAAGCGGTTTAAATAGCAAATACTGCTCTGTAAGCTGTATTGCTGGATGTGATACCACTGAGCGATCAATCCTTTTACGCCCCCCGTAGGCATAAGGTACATGAGGCACTGCACTGCGTTCGTCAGCTCTGTCCCTTTGGAAACTCCACCTCCGTGACCAAAGTCAACACCTGGGATTGGGTTTTTTTCCATGGTTTACGCTGCCCATGCATAGAAGCTCACCCATGGGGGAGGCTGGATGCTGCTGACGTGGCAAGGGAGAGGAGCAGGAGGCAGAAAATGACTTCACAGAGGCTCCCAGCACCCAGCCGTCACTCGCTGCAGCATTAATCTGGACCAACATCAGTGATAGCAAATAAATCCAACTTCCCACGTCTGCCCACCTCCATTTCCAACCCATTTATACCCCTGTGGCCATGACTTCTCTCAGTTATTTATGCAGCAGGTACAAAGTTAAAACAAATCCTTCCATTTAAAGCAAGCTGGTCTTTTTGTGCCCCTTGTATCACCAGAAACAGGAAAAAAGGACTGGTGAAGCCGCACCGTGAGCGCTGTGTTCAGTTTTGGGCTTCTCGCTACAAGACAGACATTGAGGGGCCCGAGCGTGTCCAGAGAAGGACAACGGAGCTGTGAGGGGTCTGGAGCACACGTCTGATGAGGAGCGGCTGAGGGACCCGGGGGTGTTCAGCCTGGAGAAAAGGAGGGTGAGGGGAGACATTATCGCTCTCTACAGCCCCCTGACAGGAGGGGGTAGCAAGGGGGGGTCGGTCTCTTCTCCCAAGGAACAGGCGATGGGACAAGAGGAAATGGCCTCAAGTTGCACCAGGAGAGGTTTAGATTGGATATTGCGAAAATTTTTTTCACAGAAAGGGCTGTCAAGCACTGGCACAGGCTGCCCAGGGCAGTGGTGGAGTCTCCATCCCTGGAGGGATTTAAAAGATATGTAGATGTGGTGCTGAGGGACACGGGTTAGTAGTAACGTGGCAGTGCTCAGTTAACAGTTGGACTTGATGATCTTAAAGGTCTCTTCCAACCATAACGATTCTAAGATTCTCTGATTCTCTGATTTCCCCTTCTCCCCTCCTGTACTGCTCCTGGCTCAGCCCGCTCTTCTCCCAGGGGATTTAGGAAGGCTGTGGCATCGCAAGCCCAGAAACCCGACCACGAAACCTTTGAACCTGCTCACAAATTTCTCCTGTGGTCAGAGGAACAGACCTATGGGTGCTGTTCAAACAAAAACCCCAGAAAACCACCTTTTTTTTTCCGTATCAGCGTCTCCTCACTGGGTAAAAGTAAAAGACAGCAGATTTCAGAGGAATTAAGGAATTACTCCGGTTGAAAAGGGTAATAACATACATCACCATAAGCTAAGATTCAAATTGACATTGTGGCAGAGGCAATAAGGCATGAGCTGTTTCCAGCCCACATTTCTTAAATCAAATACGCAGTGAGGAGCACGGGGAGGAGGAGGAGGAGGAGAGGCTGAAGGCGCCCATCGCCCGTTGGTGCCCCGTGGTGCCCACACGATGGGTGCTCACAGCTCTCCGCTCACACCATCCCCTGTTTAAAGGAAGGCCGTGTCCGCCCCAGAAACCACGTGTACATGGGAGAAAAGCAAAGCAACGTGATAGTCGCTTGGCTCAGTCCTCGGAGAGGTCGTGTTTTACTAAATTAATAATCTATATAGATCTGTTCAGCTTCAGCTTCTTAAGAAACTAATCCAGACAAGCCCAAAAGTACTAATAACATTTCAGTCTGGGCTTGAAGAGAGATTAGAGAACATTTATTTTGCTTCCAGTATTTTCTGATTGCTCCCAACCTTTCCTCGCACAAGCATTTAAATGAGGAAATATGAACAAAAAGACTAAGTAGTAGGGTTTATGTTGAATTAAATTGCGCTGGGAAAAAAAAAAAATCAAGCCAGCCTCAGTAAAATTGATCCACTTAACAGTCAACAAAATAAATATACAGGAACATGAACATGCTTGGCTGTGCAAGTGGAAAATTGGGGATTTATAGGTCCGTATTTCAAAACTCCTGCAATGAACTTCTTCATCTGCCACTTAAATCTTAGCTCCCAGCTCACGTGCAACCCACAGAAAACGGTCATAATTGAAGTTTCCTGCTTGGATTGTTTCTGGGTTGGTTTTTTTTTTCATCCCCCGGCATGAGCATGTTCACACAGGTGATGGCGAGCACCCCCTAACCTGGATTTTTTTTTAATCATAGAATAAAACTCAACTTTTCCCTAAAAGCTTACCTTTGGCCGGAAACCCAGCGTCAATACATCAAGGCAAAGGAAAGGGGGAAGACTCTGCACTGCAGATCTGGAACTCAGATTGCTCTGACTGCTCTGCCCGTGCCCACGGGGCTCAGGGAGAGGGCAGAGTGTTTTATTGCCCTCAGAACAATTTATGGAAGGAGGGTGGTTGCACAGGAAACGTCTCGAGGCGAGAACAGCAAGTACTCATGGCTGGGGAATAAGAATAAACCAGGTTTACGGAGTGGGGAGGAGGAGGGGGAGAACTGGGGCGAGGGGTGTTTGCTTTAAGCATCGCTGCAAAAATACATTGTTTGGGAACTGCCTTGGTGACACAACGCGAGACACTGCCTGGGAAATCAATGCCAGGAAGGGGCAAATTCGCGTTATTAGCCACCATTTGGTCTTGCTCAGATTTATTGGCTGATAAGTGGATCGTGCAAGTAGGTACAAAGCCGTAACGAGATTATGTGTGAATGATAAGGAGGTTATAGTCTATAAGAGAGCACCAGGCAGCCCAGGAAAAGGTGATTAATGGCACCGCGGCATTGGCAGTGGGACAAAATGCAAAAGCCAGGTGAGGTTGTGTTAGAGACATGAAAATCGAGGCGTGGGGCCACTTTCACTTGACCTGCAAGAGAGAGAGATAAATTATGCCTGTCGGCACCCAGCAGGCCCCAGGACTAGCGTTTCCCCCCCTGACCCTCGTTAGGTTTTTCGCCTTGGCCGGTGTTTGCCCCACAGCCCCGAAACGAGAGCTGCAGCCGCTGTGTTTCACGTGGGCAGAGGCACAGTGCGCGTACCTCCCGCACGCCAAGAGAGGAGAAGGATGTTTATTGGGACTATCGCGTTGATTATGCAAATTCCACCCAGTTTAAACGATTTCAAAGCCTTAAAAATCCACAGTGGGATTTTTAAAAGAAGCAGTCCTGCGATTTTGCCCCACGAGCCCACGGTATGGGATCCAGAAGCACTTCCCAGCCCTGGGATGGGGCTGCGTCACCTTTGCTTCCCTGTCCCCGTGCGCCTTCTTTCCCACTGGGAAAGAAACCCGGGCGCGTGGAAAGGAGCTGTGATACCTACATTTATATATATATGTTTAATATTAGAGTATTGTGAGTCTATGTCTTGGGAAACAAATGTTTACTTGCTCTGGTACAAGGAAGGTTCATGTTAATTATGAGTAATTGTATTGAATTTTATATATATTATATATATGATATATATTTTATATATTTATATATATTTGTATATATATAATATATATATTAAAAAGAGTTTACAATTTTTGTTTGAAGTCATTAACCCTACACCTATTTCTGGAAGTTAATTAGCGCTGCTAATTTACAGACGGGGAGAGCGAGACAAGAGGGCAGCACATCAGTGACAGGGGGGAGACACATGAGGAGAGATATTGTGAACACCCCCTTGGGACCAGAAGGAGAAAATGTTTCTGTAGAGGCAGGAAAGCAGAGATGAATGCAGAAAAAGCCCTTAGGGCTTTTTTTTTTTTAGCCCTTGCAGCCCCCATCTCGCTAAAGGAAGGCTCCAGGCAGGGCCACAGGCTGCATTTCAAACTGAATACCCGCATGGATAGCACAGCAGTGATTTCAGACCTTCCCCATCTCCTGCCTGCCACGGAGAACATCAGCCAGATACAGGTGCCCGGTGCTGTCACTTGCAACCCATCAGAAACTGTCTGTGGGACAGAAGCCCTCTGTTAAGCTCAGGTGGAAATAGCTATCGAGTTTAAATATTTATTGTGGGAGAAGAGAGAGACAGTGCAATCACATAACTTCGTTTCCATAAGAGACATCACTAAAACTGCTCACGTTATCAGGTCACGAAAGTGTTGCCTTGGTGCAGGATGCCTTCATCAGCCCTCAAATAATTGCACATTTAATCTGCTCAAGAGAGGCAAAATTTATGGAGGTATTTAACATGGCTGACATCTGTCTTACTATATTAGAAAGCGTTTTTTAATAAATCAAATTCTTCACTATGAGACACAAGTCTTAACATGAGAAACAAACAGCCGAGGAAAGGCATCCGCGTGGACTTGGGCTGAACGTACATCAAACCCACAGGATTTTGGGCAACAATAGCCAGAGCTATCAGCAACCCACCCCTTGTCATAAATAATGTTTTGACAAAAATGAATACAGAAAGGGATTTGTCAAGTTAGTTTTCCTTCATGGGTCAAAGTCAGGGATGATTTATAGTACACATCTTGAACAAATTAGGAACAAAGACGCAAGATTTGGCCACTGAGTTTGTTAAAACTATGTACTGAAAAGAACCAGAATATTCTGTACCGGCGCTTCAACTGATGGAGTTAAGATGACTTATATGTCCTGAAGATCTGATATGTGATTTGAACTGTTCAAGGCATTCCCCAAATGATGTGCAATACTCCGCCAATCCCGTCAATCCCGCATCCAGCAAACTCCACTATGGACATCGGAGAGGGGAAATTGTTATTTCTGCTTCTACTTTTTTTTGCTTAGTTGGCTTCCACCAGCTTTTGAGCAAGTGGGACTACTCATGGTGACATTAGAGAGGTGAATATTTACATCTAAGCAAGAAATTGGTTTTAATGCATCTTTTTGTTTAGTCCTGGTGCACCGCGCTCTGTGCACACAGAAGCAGACCCAATTTCTGCCTCGGTCGTTAGGACTGCTGTAATTTGCATAGCGGTTGTCATTTTGCTTCTCTTACTACTCCGACTTTTCTCTGTAAATGTTTAAATTACAGCTATCTACAGAGTTGCTTTCGTTGGTAATGTTACAAATACTGTGAAGGTTTGAACCACAGCAAGTGGGGATGCATTGCAGAAAACATTTGCTCTTTTCCCTTCGAGGCTAAAGAAAACAAAGCCAAGGGCATTAAGCTTGAGGCTACTGTAAACCTCTACCAGTTTTTTTCTTTTTTTTTTTCCCCCCAATGACAGGGAATCCTTTAAATATGGACCTGACGTGCATCACGGCTGCAGTTGCTAGAGCAAGACGCCGTGGAAAATCCAGCCGCCTCGCCCTGGAAATTGTCTCCCAGCAGCACAAAACAGAAGATAAAGAATGTTAAAGACGAACTTGTCTTATCATGCTTTAGCTCCGGATGGATTTGTGCAGACAAGAGGCACAAATTATACCTTGAAACAACGGGCTGTTGACCTTGAGAATACAATGACAGCACCTTTTTCCCTGTCTGCGCTCATCAGCCGGGTTCCCACCTCTGCACGTCCAAGTGTCACACCGAGCTGTGTAACACACGAGGCCAGGCAAGAAGTAAAGGGCTGGAACGGAAATCCCTGATGTTATTGATACTCCGTGGCCAGAGGCAGGCCCAGAGGAGTATGGAAGTTAATATAAGAGGCTTTAAAAGCGACACTGGTGTGCTGTACCCTCAGCCGTCCGCTGCCGCTGTGCCCGGAGAATCAAAGAGAAAAGAATTAAAACGTGCCAAAAGAATTAAAAAAGAAATTTCGGAGAAACTCCGCATAAATGGAAATACCATTGAATTTAATCACGGGGGTGAAGGGAAGGGGGAGGGTGGTGGCTTAGCTTGAACTGGACCGTTTTAAGGGCTTCTTAAGGAAAAACAAGGCCACCCTGCCCTACACATACGAGTCGAATTAACAATTACGTTCTTGGCCGATACAACCCTCCTGACCAACGAGCACGACCATGGATACAACATCAGGCTGGCGGTGTGGGAAAGGCAAACCTATCCCGGATTTTTTCTTTCGGCAGCCAGCCTTACCCAATAGCTTATTTGGAGTCATTTACGTGCTCAAGAAATTAGCACGTTGGGTACAACGTGGGTTTGTTTGGGTACAAACACGTCTAAAGGCTGTGTGGGCTGCTTCTCATACTCAGAAACTGTATTTTGCTATTCAAGAGCATTAAAGAATTCCATTTTCACTTCCGGAGAGCGTTTCCCAGGCGACTTTCTTCCGCTGCCCCGCTCCGGTGAGGAACATCAAGAGCCGCTGCAGATCTTTGAAGAACCGGCCAATAATTTCCACGTCTCCTTGGCAAAAACAGAGCCCGCAAGGCAGTCGTCCCCACCTGACAGCTTCGGAGCGAAGGGGTGGGCTGCGCGGGGAGCGGGGCCACAGCTGCGCTCGCAGCGGAACCGCCTCTCCCGAGCCAG
Source organism: Vanellus vanellus (assembly GCF_965231255.1). NCBI lineage: Eukaryota > Metazoa > Chordata > Aves > Charadriiformes > Charadriidae > Vanellus > Vanellus vanellus. The sequence continues at coordinate 4,237,260 of NC_138918.1, read as the reverse complement.
GCACTAAATGCAATTAGAGAGAACAGAATATCCCGAGTATAAAGTATCAAAACAAACCACGTTCAAAGGCTGGAAGGGGAGCGCGGGGCAAGGCTGGGGTTGTTTGGAGCTGGCCTCCTTTTCTGCTGGCACCCAGCGAGAGCCACGCTGTTTGAAAGCTTTCGCGTGCTGTTCTCCGTATTTGTAGGGAGTTGCAGTTTCGGAGCTTGAACTGCCCGTTAGTGCAGTGGGGGTATTCTGACTGCTAAAACGGGGCTCCCGTGTCACCAAAGTGCCACATCTAATGGAGAGTTCGCAGCGGCACGGGGCAGGGGTGCTGCACGGCACGGCCAAGTTCACTGCTGAGGGGAAAGAGAAGCCCACCGAGATGCCTGGGAAGGGGAACCAGTGCCTAATCTAGCTGATATCCCCAGCAAACATGTACAGAGCACCAGAAATATAAATCCTAATGAAGAATTCATGAAAGTGAAGGAGTTAATTAGAAAGACCTCAGTCTTAAGAAACTACGGCAGTAGCGCAAAGATAAATCATTAATTTTGGCCTCCGGCAGCGCTCTGCCGCTACCAACCAGCTGATCGAGGCTTCAGACCGGGGGCTTGTACATCAGGGCGGGAGCAAAGCCGGCCCGTTTGGGCACACAGGGAGAGGAGGTGGCTTTGGCAGCAGCATGTGGCTGCAAAACCCCCGAACCTTCGCTCACAGGAGGCCAGTGCCGGCTGGAGCCGACCACCAACCGCTGACCGCCGGTGCCAAAAGGACGGGGCAACCAGCCCTTTAGCCGAGAACATGGAGATTATTTTTTTCGGTCTCCAGGGCAAGACTTTTCACATCGAATCCCGGCTGGGCAGGGGTTCGGTGGTTGCAGAAGCAGCCGTGGGAGTGTGTGACGCATGCAGAGCGCAGCGATGCCCCGCAGCTATGGAGTGGGCACAGCGATCTGCTTTAAAACAAGAAGAAACAAAACCACATCTGGCCTCCGGGGAAATGTGGGGACCAGAGCTACTACTGCTGGGGATGAGGCCTTATGGAAAGTACTTCTATCTCAAAGGGCAAGTCAGTTAGGACATAAATGCCAAAGCCCGCAGCAAATCTGAAATCCCAGAAAGGATCTGTTTAAAGGCATGAGGACTGTGACTCCAGAAGCATTGCAGAAGCGTTGAAAGGGAAGGACAGACATCCTTTTCTCGGTGTTGGTTTTGAGCATCTGCAATGCTGCTTTGTTAAAGGGCCTGGAGAAGGAGGGTGTGGGCAGCTCAGCCTCTCTGCGGCGCTGCCGTCCATCAGTTGACGTAGCTGTTACGATGTGCCCCGACTCGCGGCTCCGATAACCCGGAGCTCGAACCCTGCGGGAAGCCACGCTCTGGCAGCCGCTGCAGCTCTGCGTGGTTTCTGAAGAGCACCAAGGGAGGGGACGTCCAGCAGCGTCCCACCGCTTGTACCTGAAATGGATTGTTTCCTTCTGAATCCCTGCGGGGGATCAGAATCTATCGTGGGTTTCATCTTTGCAGTCACGAGTTATCCAGCTCTGTTAAAAATATAAGAGAATATTTGATCCCCCGAAGGGAAAAATTTCCCAATTTGCCATATGAAATAACCTGTAAAGCAGCGTTTTCTTTGATTTCTCATTTCCTTTTATTTTTCCATTGATCTCATCACATTCTCTCATTGTCTCATCTTATAGAGCAAGGCAAGAGGACAGCTAATCTGTTTTCCCTCTGCCCTCCTTAACGTCTTCTTGATTGAAATTCACGTTAACTCTTAGGTACCCTAATCTCAGGGAACATCCATAAAGCCACGTCCATTTCTATAAAATTCAGCTGCTCGAAAATTCTCTTTCAAGCCACTGCGATGTGGGGAGCTCTCGGGAATGGGAGAGATCCTTGCATAATCCCTAGCGTCTACCCAAAGAAGCGCTGGCTGTTGAGTTTCTCCAAAAATTTCCCGGGGACAGAGCGATGCTCTGACACAGGGGTCAAAGGGAAGGACAGAGGGGTACTGCCCACCAGCCTCCCGGCGTCTCCTTTCAAAGGTGAGCCGCTAGCGCAAAGCCAGCCCCATCCGCAGCGGGGACAACCTCGGGCACTAACCCCCTCCGGCAGCGTTAGGGCTCCAGAGCACCACTTCTGCTTCCAAATCGCTTTAGCAACAACTGCCTGCCTTTTCAGAAACAGCCAACTGCCAGGAGAAGCTGCCAAAGGCCTTTGGAAAGAATCACGAGCCGGACATATTTTTGTCCCCGAGAGTGAAAGCGGCGAAGCCCTGAATTTGGGGGAGACACCTAAGGCCCCAAGCAGAGAGGAGAAGCTGCACCACCAGTTTGTCAGTCCCTGTCCCAGTCCTGCCGCTGATGCGCAGCCCCAAACGACATCATTGTATTTGGCATTTATAGGTTTCATCAGCCCTGCCTTGTTCCCTAGCTGATTTCTCATTTAATTTCAACAACAAAAAACGGTGCTTCTTCACCGCATCGGTTCTCCAATGTGCCATCCTTGGGTGATTTTTTGGATTATTAATAAAACCCCCAAAGCTCCCATCTACCTGCTCAGGGATGTGAGAGTGGGGTAAAGCACCGCATGAATTTTCCGTGCTTTAGCCATCCTCGGTGCAGGCACCCTCAGCGCCGGCCAAAGCGAGGAGGGGGATGCTGCACCTCGGTAACCCCCTCCCCATCCTCATCCCGTGAGCATCCGCAATCCTGGCCGAACCACCCTGCTTTTAGGGAGTGAGGGACTTCAGGGTATTTGCTGGCAAATTGGGCTGTGGAGCTCTTGGCCCGGCTTTTCTGCAGCCCACCCACAGCACACTTGATGGAGCTGTGGGTGGCGTGGAGGAGTCACCCCGGGGCGTGCGACCAGGTGGGATGCCTACAAAAAAAAGTGGGCAAATCCAGCCGGAGAAGGGCTCAGAGCAATGAGGCACTCTCCACCAAGTCCTTACTGATTATACCACTGCCAGAAGAGGTGCGCAGCCCAGTTAAATGGGGAAGGGGGACGCCGCAGAGCCCCCCCCAGATGAGGGGAGGTGGAAGACGCAGAGAGAGGAGCCTCCGCTGCAGCCAGGCTCGGGCTGTGCCAGCAGGAACGTCGCTTGGTTTACTTGCAGAAATGTCGGTTGTTTTATTTGTGGAATGAACCGATTTTCTTAGGAAAACTGGGCAGAACAATTATACCCCCTCCTCCCCCAAGTGCTACGGTAATTAAGCTTTTATCCGAATAGATAAAATAATTAACATATTTATTACTCAGAAGAAAAACCTCATTTTATGATTGATTGCAGCCTACTAATCTTCCATCAAATATTCAAAGTCTGCATTGTTAGGTCATTCATTTTATTTATTTTTAAAGACATTACATATGTTTTCTATCCCAAGGGGGGGGGAAGAATCAGCATATGAAAAATTCCCATCATTACTAACACACGGCTCAGCAGAAAACGAACAGGGACGGAGAGCACCCATCCTGTCCGCCGGAGACAGGGCTTCATTAAGCTTGCAAGGGCTTTTGGCACATTACAGAAAGCACTAAGGGCGGGGGGGGGGAAATCCTGCAGAGCCCCACAGGCACCTACAGATGCTGCGACATCATGCCCGAGCCAGACCGGGTGCCGCCGCGGTGCCTGGTCCCCGCGCTCCTGCGCCTGCGTGCACCCACCTCCCGCTGCACCACGGGCACTCCTGCACGCTTCATCTGCCTGCCGTCACGGGAGACGCCGTCAGATGATTTACCTCCATATTTAATCACTCTAAATTACGGGCATTTTTATCTAATGGCTTTAATTCTTGGTTCTGGGGAGTTTTGTTGCTGTGGTTACTGGACAAGAGTAAACAGCTCGTAGTTACCCCGGAGCAACCTCATAAAGAAACCTCTCAAAGTTTGCAGACCCTCCGTTGAGTGCTGCATTCACACACCCACAGAGTTTTGTGCCCTTTGGGGGTTGTTTTGGGGTCGTTTGGTTTTTTTTTTTTTTTGTTAAATGTGAAGCCACAAGTCCAAAAAAAGAAGAAGCCAGGAGCCACCAGAGACAGAGGAACCATAAAACATATGGTGGTAGTTATTGCCTCTTCCTAGTGGGGAAGTCATCCCCTTCCCAGTCATCCCCTTGTACGTGGGGGTCCCCAGGGCAGCTCCCTGCCTGGATGCCACCAGCCAGGTCACGGACCAGGCCATGAGGTGCTCCTGGCATGGAGATGGCACAGCGTGGCCTTGCAAAGGGGATTTGTGCAGGTGAGGAACCTGTGGAGAGAGGTGCAGAGCATGGGGGACACCAGGATGGGCCTCTGGCAAGGAAAGGAGTGGGGGCAGGCAGCGGGCAGGCAGTGGGCAGGCAGGGAAGGCAGTGGCAGGGTGTACCTCACCTCTGCTCCATGGCTCTGCTTCTGCAATTTTGCACGTATCAAACGTCTTATGTCTTCAACTTTTTGATGCAAAAGCCCTCCTAAAAGACAACAGGAAAGCCCCACACCTCCAGGACTTTGCAAAAGACCCCAGATAGCTGCAAACGTGTCCCTGCTGCCGCATCCACTGGCACAGGGCTGTCACCACTGCGGTGGCTGTTGTCCACCAGACACCACACCTCCCGACCAGGGTGCCAACAGGGCACACGGGTGCTACTCCTGCTGCTGTAACTCACAGTAAATAGTCTCTTACACCACAAAAGGTTCGAAGCATCACTGCCCTCTCCTCCACGATCTCAATTTCCTTGAATTAGGGCCCATAAAACCATTACAACGTGGGCGCCAGCTCTCCCAAAGGACTCTCACCCCATGGGGACCGGTGCTGAAGGTGGATGTGCTGGGTCCCCGTGGTAGATGTTGAACCATGTTCCTGCCGTCCCTGGAAGGGTTTGAAATTATACCCAGCTCTGCCGAGCTGTGAAAAGGAGGAGAGCCAGGAATGGATTTTCTCCTGCCTGAATGTTTGTGGTTCTTGCTGCCGCAGCCCTCCATCTCGGTGAGAGCGCATCTGGGACTGGATTAGAAACTTATTCGCCTGCTGATCTCATTTGGCCCAATTTTCTTGCAAATATAAAACACCTTTTGGTTCGCTTTTCAGATTCCCCGGGCTTTTGAATGTGGATGGGTTGGCAGCGGAGCCACTTCTTTTCAGAGAAGTGGCATTAATAGCGCAGAGAGAGGCTGCCTGTAGTTTATTACATACAGTAACACCCTATTCTATCCCAAAAGCCTTTCATCTGAAAAGCTGGCACCCACGGATCGCCCAAGACTACCCCCACACAGAAAGAGATGTGATGAGCAAATCAGGACAGCACAATTTGTTGCCAATTCGGGGGCAATAAGAAAGGGTTTCCATCCAATTGCCCTGGCGTTATTCGGCCAGTGCGATGCTCTGACTGGACGTCTGGGGAGTACCGCAGCATCCTTGCCCAAGCGCTCGCAGTCCAACACCAAGGATTAAAAAATAAAATGGAAATGGAGAACACAATGATGAGGACAGTGCTGTCCCCGTCCCTGTCCCAAGCAGCTCTCATCCCACCCAACACCACGGAGACCTCTCAGGGCTGTGGCCATCACTATCAGGAATGTGACTGAGTCAGATCAAGCAAATTGCCTTTCTTTCCTTCACATTATTCCCTCTACACTATAGCAAGCGTCGGGGTGGATAGCAAAAAAAAGCCATCCAACTCGCTGCAAGATTAAGCACAAAATAAATACCTACAACCATTCTCAGTTTAGATACCTATTAAGAAAACTGTATGAAGCATAAACCGTACTTGCACGTGGAAACCAACGGTAAGTTGTAGCACGCAAGGAAATGAGTCAGTAGGAAATTAAACACAACTTACTATTTTCTCAACGTAAAAAGCCACAGGCAGGACTAATCCTTTTGTACATATCTAAAGGTGACTCTCAGATCACCTACACAAAAAGCCGCTTCTCTGTTTTGCCATGTTATTGCAGCCCTTTTTAATGATTCATGATGAAGAGCTTCAAAGAGCTCCAAGCCCTGACAACAGTCCCGGATCCGACCTATTCATTCCCATCTCAGCAAAAAAATCCTTCTTGGTGAATAATTTAAGTCTATGCCTTAAAACTATTCCCTAGAGGAGGAGCAGCGTCTAGAATTTAATCTCATCATGGAAATAAAAATAAAAAGGAAATATCAAAAGAAAGCAGCGACTGCAACAACAATACAAGCCTTATTTTGCAGAATTCATCCGTTGTGAAACTCCACAGAGGGGAACACAGCTGTTTTCCCTGAAATATGTTTCATGTTTGCAGAGACCAAAGATGAAATCCAAAGCTTTGACTTTCAACTTACGATAGACAAACACAGGCGAGGATGACACAACTACTGTTCGGGGCTATTGAGGGAAGAAAAAGGTCATTTAGAGCTAAAGGTGAAAACACAGACTTGACCACAGCCTGTGGCACATCTTCCGCTGACTAAGGACAGCACGGCGGGAGAAGGCTTGCAACACCCTCCCGAAATGTGAAGCAATTCCCCCCTCGCTTCAAGCTTGGAGGGCCCGTGCGCTGCAGGAGGCTCACACCGTCTCTCCCACGTAACACGTGGCATCTGGTGCTGAACGCAAAATGGCTACAATACCAAAAAGGCGCAAAAAACTGGAGTGTGGCGCCCAGGAAAAAAAAGCTACGTACAACACGCGTCGCATCTGTGCGGCTTCACCTTAATGCTGAATTTTCTAGTGAGCATTTTAAGTCTAATTCCTCTCCCAAACTGCTGACACGATACGCAGGGATTATGTCACATCGCTTCCAATGTTTAATCTTCTCCTCAACAGGCTGGTTGGGATATTCTTATCCATTAAACTCAGATGAGCCTTTCGCATCACTTGGCCTCAACAGCACTAAGTAGCTTCGGTTTCATGGCCGTTTTACAAAGATTTCTCACACTGCCTGGCATCTTCATCTGCCTCGTATGAAACGCTATGACAGTCTGAAGGACAGTTAATCCAAATCGTAGCTCATCCTGCATTCGAAATAACCAGCAGAACCGAAAACAGCAACACTGAAATATTTCTAATAATGGCAACAATCATAATAGTATATCTGCTGGTCCCTGGGATGCAGAGAAATATCTAAGGGACCCTCTCTGTGTGGCGGGTCAGGACGTTGTGTGCACCCTCAGTGGGAGGAAGAGCCTCACCCGAGGGTGCATCCGGGCACAGACCCCATCCAAATCTTGTGTCTTGTTTCAGACACAAATGTCCTTGCCCTGGAGGACCCAAGGGCTCGGCTGGAGCCCTCCTGGTTTCATTCTGACACTGTTTATTTTTGGGGTGAGCTGCTCTGTTCCAATAGCTCCTGCTTCGAAAGGCCTCCAGGGTGGCAGCGTGTGTCTCGAGTGTGTCTCTGTGTCTTAGGGCGCAAATGGTTTGCTCCGGCTCAACTACATGTTGTACTCAGCATGAAACATATCTACTTCCAGGAGGCCAAAAATGGTGAAGATTTTGCTTCGAATGCTAATCCCATTGCTAAACCTCTTCTTTCTTATTTTAGAATCACAGAATTGTCTGGGTTGGAAGGGACCTTTAAGATCATTGAGTTGAACCACCAACCTAACACTGCCAAAACTGCCACTGAGCCATGTCCCTCAGCACCATGTCTACCCGTCCGGGGATGGAGACTCCACCACTGCCCTGGGCAGCCTGTTCCAATGCTTGAAAACCCTTTCTGTGAAGAAATTTTTCCTAATATCCAATCTAAACCTCCCCTGGTGCAACTTGAGGCCATTTCCTCTTGTCCTATCACCTGTTACTAACAAGAAGAGGTCGATCCCCCACCTCCCTATGCCCTCCTTTCAGGGAGCTGTAAAGAGCGAGAAGGTCTCCCCTCAGCCTCCTCTTCCCCAGGCTGAACACCCCCAGGGCCCTCAGCCACTCCTCATCAGACGTGTGCTCCAGACCCCTCACAGCTCCGTTGCCCTTCTCTGGACACGCTCCGGCCCCTCTATGTCTTTCTTGTTGTGAGGAGCCCAAAACTAAACGCAGTCCCTCAGGTGTTTTAGGAGGAGACAACCGCTCATGCCTGCTCCCGGTGCTGCAAACCACCCTCCCGGGTGGGCAAATCACCGCTGGTCCCACCAGGTCTCACCCTCCGAGGCAAAGCGAGGCTTCACCCTTGGTTTGCCAGGGAGCCTTATGCTGGGACAGAGATCTGAAAAGAATAATTAATAAGATGAAAGGACAGACCTTTCACCAGCAACAATGCCCCTCTAATTAGCCGGAGAAAGCGGGCGATACGCTATGTGCACAGGTACGGTTATGCTCCCCTGGGGACAGCACGGCTCTCCGAGCGCGTCCCACCCGCAGAGCTGAGGACAACAGCTACACCCTGATGACTCCGCCTGGTCTGAAACGCTCCTTTTGTGGCGGGGGGGGCAAAATCCCAGCCCTGATTAATTACTCTGCGATCGGGCGGCTTTGTGGAGGGCTGAAACGGATGGTTGGACCGGCGCTCACCCCGCGGCTCGCCCGGCGCAGCCCTCCCTGACCGCCCGAAACACCGGCTGCTTGCCCAAACACGTTTGCCGAGGCTTAACAGATCTGCTGGAGACACCGCAGGCGCACGAAGCACCAGCGCATGCTGAGCACCTCGGCATCCGCGTGCATACAGAAAATATATCTGGATTATCAGAGGTTTTTTGGGGGGCAGACTGTGCTGAATTCCATATACGTTTCCTTTGCCTCAAAGCCTTTGCCTAAAACTTCTTCGTCTTCTGTGGTCATCATTTTGCGATAGAGCAGGTGTCAGAGACAGCTGTACACGGCCACCAAAATCTGTCACACCAGGCAAGAGACACCTTTGAGCTCTCAGAAATAATTACTATCAAAGCCAGCACTTGGCATAAAGACGCTGAACTGCTCGGGTGCATAGTGAGCAGTTACCGTATTTACACACACCTCAAATACATCCATTTCTGCATTTAAATTGGAACTAAAGCAGCACTTTGCTTATTTAATTGCTAATAAGCTTGGCTCTTTCAACGTGAGCAAGGCTCACACAAGGAGAGGGGATTCGCTTTCGGAAAGCTCGAGAATTTCCTTCAGTTTTTCTCCAGCCTGTACACGAGTTGGGGGAAGTTCAAATTGCCGTCAGCTAAGGCTGCACCCACATTTTTATTAGCAGAGGGGGGAGGGAAAATGGCTTTTCCTTCCCACAATTTCCCCCGAGATTGTTCCTGCGCACAGCAGAGAAGAGGCTGCCGAGGAGGGAGGTACCCGAGCCGCAGCAGGGCAGGATTACTGTCCCGGATGGGTTTGCTGAAGCCGAGTCTCCCCGGTGCTCAGCGAGCATCCTCCCCACCAAGCCAACAGTCACTCCAAAATGAGCCTTTTCTGCTCTCCTGCAGTTTTTTCTTCCTCGGACGAGGAATTGGATAATGACAATTTCTTTCCGAGGTTTGAACGGAGATACGCTGTGCCTCGGGTGCTCATTTTTATCACCAGGCTGTGGAACGAACCTCTCTGTTTAGTCCTGTTGGCATTTAACAACACATACCCCAAAACTTCCCCAGCAGGGTGCAACGGGACCCTCAGGAGCAGGTTTAGAGCTGTGCAGTGCAAATGCCCTAAACATAAGAAAAACTATCACACCACCACCCCCTCCCCTGCCCCATCGCACCATCAGCAGCCGCGCAAACCCTCCAGGGAAGGGAGCTTTCACCCCAAAAGCTCCCTGCCACCTTGGCTGCTCCCCCCGCAGCCTTGTCCCCAAACGTGCCGCCCACCCCTTCTTCCCCATCCCGTGCCGGGCAGCGGAGGCAGGCTGTTCCCGGCGCGTCGGCACGTCTCGCATGAAACCCAGGGCCAGGAACAAGGCAGCTGCCTGCGCTGCCTGTGCGCAACGTGCAGGCTGTGTGCGGTAGGGCTGTACTCGCAGCCTGCCAACACCCGGGCCGGGAACGCGGTGGGGATGGCGGCTGCCAATGGGAGCCGGCGGGAACGAAGCCATGTGGGAAACTTAAAATGCAAGCGGAGCCGGGGAGTGCGTGGAGCGTCCTTCCCAAGCGCTGCCCGAACTGGCAGGACGGCTGGTTTCGGTCGGTTTTTAGTAACGGGGATGGGTGTGCCAGCGGGGGAGCGGGGGCAGCAGTATGTTGGGAGAGGGGCTGAGGTGAACCGGGGATCAGCAGAGGCATTTATCTGCAATCTGTTTTGAATATATTACTATGAAAGAGATCAGAGACCCGACTCTGATCTTCACCCCTTTCAGTTACGCAGGCAAAAATCTGGAATCTGGATTTTAAAGATGCTATTTTAGCTGTTACTGAAATCAGAAACAGACTCTGCGAGGGAGAGGGAATGCGTAGTTACATCCATGAAGTTCCCGCGTGTTGCTACCCTGTTCTTCACAGAGCAGATCATTGCTGGAGCGTTCATTAAAGCGACCCAAAATTGATTTTATTTCCTGAAACGTTCCACATGCTAAACCCACCTAACAATACTCTTTGGAATTCCCCCCCACCCCCCATTTAATTCACAAAGCTTTCTTTTAGATTTGGAAGCCTGTTAAAGCTAGAAAATAATATTAAAGTCAAGAGGTGACACCCCTCCCCAGGTGAGACTTCTCCAAATCTTATTTCCGAGGTGCATGGGAATTTCTGCGGAGCGCTCGCAAGCGGGAATATTTTTTTTCCAGTTAGCAGCTCCATTCATACAAATACACACCACCACCACCACCCCCCCCTCCAAGTTCCCCCCCCCCCCAACAAACCTCCTCCCGGTGAGAAATGTCCCAGCTGGGCAGGGACAGGACCAGCCGCCCCATCGCCTGCGCTCCCGCCCCCGGGATGCTCAGGGAGGGAAGGGGGGGAGGGATGTCGTCCCCCCCCTCTACGGGGCACAGGAGTGGCAGCGGGGTGCCGGTCCCCCCCCCCCCCCCCCCTTTCGTCCCCGCCGGGGCTGAGGAAGCGGAGGGAGCCGTGGAGTTGCTCTGCATATTAATGAGCCGGGAGCAAGGGCAGCGGGAGCGGTTTTAAAAGAGGACAAGGGGAGGAAAGCGGCAGAACGCAGGCAGAGCGCAGGCAGGGCGCAGGCAGGGCGCAGGCAGCGAGACAAGGCAACAGCACCACCGGGATTCCCTCTCTGCTGTCCCCTCCCCGGCGACATCCATCCCCGGGGACCGGGGGACAAAGCCGAAGGGAGAAAACCCGTTAACATCCCCGGCGTGTCTTTGGGTACCGGCTGTCTCTCGCCATGAAGCTCCTGACAGCAGCTTTGCTCCTGCTGTTCATCGCCATGTGCTTAGCCAGCGCGGAAGGTAAGTTGGTTTGTTCCGCTTTTTCCCCACGTAAACCTCTTTTCCACGGGGTTGCTTTTCCAGTGATTTTTATTTGCCTCCTGGTAGCCCCCGGTCGGATTTCGCTGTCCCCTGCACGTTGGGAAAAGCCATGTATTGGATCCGCGCGTATGGTAGCTGCGAGTTTTTTAAAGGTGGAAGTAGAGGTAAAAATACACGCGACAAAGTTGTGTCTTCACTGCAAGTGAAATAGCCCCAACTCACGGTGTGGGAGGTCACACCGTGTTCGCCGTTATTCAGGAATACAATAGCTCAAATATCTCCTTTGAACCCGAGGGTGGTTTTCACAGGGGAAACAGAGCAGAGTCGGATTTGATGCGGTAGCACAAATTCCACCCAGCGCGTCGGTGTGCATTTTCTGCCGTGCACAAAAACGATGGTTAAAATCCACTCAGCTTTTGTCTGGCTGCGAATGCACCCCAGCATCCGCGCGAGGAGAAACGACTGAAAAAGTCCCACAAAGTCCGAGAGAGCCGCGAGTGAATGAGAAAGTAGCCGAGATGTGCGTTTGCTTGCCCAGTTTTAAAGCAAGTTCTGACTCTTTCATTTCCTTTTGTTAAATACAATTACATTTAGTCACAGCAGGTGCACTTTAAAAAGCTCTCTCCTTTACTAAGCCTCAGAACAAATATAGCGCTCTAAAACATATATCCCAGAGAGCCACTACCTTTTCCTGGGATAAAGCAAAGAAAATACTACTTTTTTTTAAGCCGAGCAGTATTACAAAATTCAGCTTTTCCCACGGAGGCTTGAAAGAGCGAAGCGAAGTTTGTGTGCGCGCACAGGCTGGCGGGGAAGGGACGCTTGGTATGCAGGAGGCTTTGCAGGCACATGAGAAAATGCTTTCTCTTGTAGGCGTAAAGTGCAAATGTTCGAGAAAAGGTCCTAAAATAAGATTCTCTAACGTACGGAAGCTGGAAATAAAACCGAGGTACCCGTTTTGTGTGGAAGAGATGATTATGTAAGTTTTCCTTCATTTATTGCTTTCTGTTTCCCTGTCAAGCTGAATTGCTTTACCTTATACTGCAAGTTCCCTCTTTGTTCTTTGTTTTTCTCGTGCCCCGGGCATGCTAATTTCTGGGAATAGTTACTTGCTGTATCAGATGCAATAAAATGTGCAATTCTGACCAAAAACCCAGCTATCATTTTTCGACGCAATTCTTTTTGTTCAAAGAAATATTTACAGAACAGGTAGTAATAAATAATAATCATTAGTTCAAGGGAAGATAGGGACAAATCCTACTTTGGGCTGCTGTAAAATCAGAACTATGTACTCAAGTTGTTCTGGGCATGCAGAATAAGAACACAAGCAGAGTTTGGTCCGTGGTGGTTTCTGCAAGGAAGAGTTATCCCAACCGGAGTCAGATTTTCGCCTGCGTTGTACCAGAGCCATCCCCTCGCATTTGATGGGATTACCCAGCACCAAAACGCTCGCCTCCCCGTCTCGCCACGAGCCACGACCAATGTCGCCGTGAGATCTCAAAGCGATGTAGCGACTAACCGAACCGAGGCAGGTACGGGGATTTTTGACATCCCTGATGATCAGCTCAAAAGGAGGGGGTTATTTTAGATTTTAAGATGGTCATGGGTTTTTTTTTCTGTCCTGTTTTGGGTATCTTAAGATCCCCCAACAAAGCAGCATCCAACCAGCCTGTGGGGCTGGATAAGGACCAGAAAGGAGAGATTAGCTGAGAAGACTGCACCGAGTCCCTCTGCCACCTAACGGGGGAAAAAGGGTCCCAGGAGCAGCCACACCACCGGAACACCAAGGACTGATTTACTCCAGCATTTGTGCTCCCTCACTGAACATTCGCCGTTCGCTTAATATCTCAGAAAAGTGCTTTAACAGCAGGATCTGTGTCCTGTCCCGCCGAGCTGGGTACCACCTCCGGCGCTCTGTAATGTCCACGGGGCCAAATCCTGCCCATCTGACTGGCACAAACAAGGAGGTACCACAGGAGCCTGGTCCTTCCCATGCCAAAATGGCTCGCCAGGCGCGGTGGAGGGCGTCAGGAGGAGGAATGGAGAGCCGAGCTTCCTTAGGCACCCTCCAGATTTACACCAGCGTCACCGCAAGCAACGCTTAGCTCAGGGGACATCAGACCCACCTCTTTGAAGGCCAAATCAGCTGATGGTGACCTGAACGGAAGAATGCTTGCAGAGCATCACCGCCCCAATCAGTTCCTTGCGGCTTCACTTTGTTTGCTTTGACCTTTCAGTAGCAAACGGACAGCGTAGAGGGGCACTACCTCTTTGCATCCCACTCCAGGCATTTGCCCGAAAGCAGCTGGTGGCCCGGCGGGTATGAAATAAATCTCATTAACGCAACATTTCGCTTTCAATCAGAAAGTCCGGAAAGCCGGAACGCTGTGCACGAGCAGGTCGCTCTCCCGGCTGGATAGCTACGCAGATGCCGAGCGATGCTCTTCAAGCCCGGAGGGTTGCCCTGGGTCTGCAGCGGCTGTGGGGACAGGGCTGTCCCACCGCTGTCGCTGCCGGCGGGGCAGGCAGGGGTGACCGCTGCCGCCGCTGCCTTTCCGGCTACCCTAATGCCATCTGAAGTCAGCATTGAAAGCAAACTGAAATTAATATTCCGTGAACCAATTGATCCAGGAGTCTCTGGACAAAGCAGAGAAAAGCTAAATTCCCGCAACTGATTTTTTGTTGCTGCAGGGATCATCTAAAATGAGGTTTTGAAGCTGGCTCCCCTGCTGCCCTCCTCCAAAGCTCTCGCATCTTTTCTGGTAGCAGAAACGTGATATCGATTATGTTGGGCAGAGAAGTAGGTATGGGGGTGTAGTTTAGGCAGGAATTTGTCTTTGGCCATAAGCCCCCCAGCAGAGCTGTGGTACAGGGGAAGACACAGCTAAACTGAGTCCTCAGCCTAGTCAAAACCTCCCGAGATTCGCGGTACATCTAGCAGTAATTGTGTGCGTGTGTCTGTCCCCTGGAATGAGGAAAAGCAGCAAAAAATAGGAGGGAGGTTTAACTCTTTCTGCCTGAAAGGATCCAACTGCTCTCCACGTATTGCCTCACCCAAAGAGGGGGGAACGCGTTGGGGTGAGAGCAACTGATGGGAAACGGGCGCCACTGGGAGCCTTTCTCAAGGGACAGCCGAGATGGATGGCAGTCCCTGCGCCAGCTTGGGATGAACCAGGAGCCTCGTGGCCCTGGGGACAGGGTGTTTGTAGGCAGAGGTGCAGCCCCACCAGCCCTGCAGACGGGATGCTTGGGGGCACGAGGCACTGGGGGTCACAGGCTGACCCAGGGGTGCTAGTCACAGCCCTGGAGGCATGGACGTACTGGGGAGGATTTTGGCTCAGGGACCCTCAGACACCGTGGAAAGCTCCAGCCACCAAGCCCTGGGCAGCTACGGGACAGCCCGGTGCACACCGCTGGAGTGAGCTCATGTCCCAAATCCCACTGGAGGGATGACACTGGAGTTGTGAGTTCTGGTGCTTCAATTTCTTCTCCATTCCTCTCAACCTCATCTTGCAGCCCATCCAGAGAACTCCTCATTCAGAGTATCTGCTCCCACAGCACCTCTTCTTAGTCACATCCCCTTATGTCTGCTGGACCAGCATCCCCAAAAGCAGGGCCAGGTCAGCTCAGGGTGCCCAAAAATGCTACCACCCAGCCCTGTGCCCACAGCACCAGGGGATGCACGGGAACCACAGGGGACCATGGGGCTGGCTTAAGAACATCTCTGCTGTCCAGCCTCCAGCATCAAAGCAGAAAACCTACGTGTGATGTCAAAGCAACACATCTCAGCCTGAGAAAAGACTCAGTTGTTCACCTGAGAAGAAAACGGTGCATCTCCTCCTCCTCAGACCGCAGGATCTAGTAAATCCAGAATTGTCCTTCACTGCCTCTGGTGCAAATGGAGGGCTTGCCGCTTTTCAGAAGCACTCCTCTTCCTCTCCTCCTGCGATTCAGCTTATCCATCACTTTCTGGAAATACCCTCTACAGTCTGCCAGAAGAGAAACCCAAACCAAGGTCTGGCATCAGCCAGTGCAGACGGCACAGCCAAGAAGGTGGTTGCTGGATGCAGAAACATCGTGCTGACCTCATGTCCCTTAAAATTTGCATGTCTTGTGCCTTCAATGAAAGTTTAGTCCCACTCCCATTCAAAGCTGTAGGAAAACGCCCCTTCTCACGTACGTGCTGATCCCCAGAGGGGTTGGCTGAGAATGCCCTCGGAGCAGAGACAGTCCATCGGTTTTAGCAGTGACCCTTCCCCTTCCGACCTCTGCAGCCACAGGGATGCTTGGAGGCCTTCCACCACCTTCCCACATGTTGGGGAACTGGCCACGTCCTCCCAGCAAGCAAACCTAAAGTTTCACCTTGTCTTTTCGTGTCTTTATCTCACACCTGCTGGAGGTGGAGCAGAGAAGGGGAGTGGGGAAGAAGGTTAATCGAATGGAGAGAACTATTCGAACGCCTTGTATAACATCAAACTGGGAAACTTGGTGAGACCCTTCGCTGAGCTCACGCAGGCAACACGCAGAGCTTCACTCCCAGTCAGGCATGTCCATCCCCTCTGCACTGGGTGGGTGAGCTGGGAAAGTTTGCAAGGATCTTTTTCTGTGTGCTAGAAGATAAACAGCTCCTTTCTGAACCAAATCACAAAAGCAGCCCATCAGTATGCACGGATATTTCTGGGTTTTCTGCCATCATTTTACTCACATCTCTAGCAGTGCTTAAGGAATTCCTTTATAGTATTTTAGACAAACTAAAAACCGTGTTTCCCTGTTATGGATGGTATTTCCAGAAAATGAGTAAGTCCAATAAAAATCATCGGGTTTTAGTTTCGGAGGGGTTTTTTGTTTTGTTTTAAATTCACAAAATTAATAGTAAAGATGGAAAACTGCTTGATTTTGAGCCCTGAAAAGTGATAGCAGTCGTGGAGTTTCTGGAAAACCATCCTCTTGGGAAGCAGCTCCGGTTGTCTCGTGTCACCTCGGTTGTGACGGACCAACCAGTGATGGAGGAAGCCTAAAACCATGGGAAGACCTTTGCCATGTTTTGCCTCCCAGCACCTCTTGTCCTGACAATAAGGGGACACCAGGCGGCTGCTGCTGGCGGGGAGAGAGGGATCAGCCTGTGACCAGGGGAGGCCAAAGCCCCAGGACTGCCCGCTGGGGCTCAGAGCTACTCCGTTGGGCACACAGGCACTCTGCCATGTGCTAGTACTTAAAATATTGTGGACTAAAAAAAAAAAAAAAAACAAAAACAACAAAGAAAAAAATAATCAGTGAAGCGGGTCTGATCTTTTCTCTTGGATGCAGCATTTGTTGAGTGTAAGGGGACCATCTTCTCATGCGAAGACCTTGTGGCTGCCTGAATGAGCCGTAATTAAATCAGCTATTAAGCTCAGAACAAAATAGCTAAGACAGGCAGAGCAAACCCACTGATTAAAAACAGTGGGTAAGTCTTCATCTGGTACAACCTGGGATAACGGCGGACAATATTGCACTGCACTGATTGGTAACAGCTGAAGATGTGCTCCGATATTATTACAATAAACTCAAATATCCGCCATAAAACAGAGAGCACGAAAAGCCTTCCCCTGCCCGCCTGGGTGAGCCCCCGGACTGGTTTTGTCATTTACCTGCCCGGAGTGGGAACTGGGAACCGGTATTTGCCACGACTGCCGTAACCTGTGCTGGCTTGCCTTGCAGCGTGACCCTGTGGACGCGGGTGAGAGGGGAGCAGCAGCACTGCTTAAACCCCAAACGCCAAAACACGGTGAGACTGCTGAAGTGGTACAGAGTATGGAAAGAGAAAGGCAGGTAAGTACAAATTTGCTGAATGGCTGAGGGGGAAAATCTTGGTGGGAATTTGGGCCATCGGCAGCGCTCAGAGAAAGCCCAGGAAAACGCACGCGCTGCAAATGCTCCATCCAGCACGGAGGATGTATTTCATTACCAAAATTACAGTTATAAATGGATGTTCTTGATGTTAGTTCTTTCCTGCCACACGCAGTCCTCACTTCTATTTTAGGATTAGGCTGTTCTGACTATAAATAGTAATTATTTTCTGTTAAACTATTCATCAGCTGATGTTCTCTGTTATTTACATAAACTCACCTCCCTTCTACGGGTAAAAAGCCAAGATGAAAAGCTAAATTACTTCCACACGGTCATCAGGAAAGCAGTCAGCAGAGCTGGGAGGAGAGCGCCCTGTCACACTACCTCAAAATTGTCAATATCTGCTGACGCAGACCTTTGCCAACTTTAACTCGTGTATTATTCCCAGAAAAACAGCAACTCGCGGGCAAGATGCTCTGCCACCTTCTCCCTTGCAAAGAGGAATTTTAGTTGGAGGTTTTTTTGCAAGCCATCAGTCATAGATAGAAGGGAGAGAGTGAGAAACACCAGTTCCTGACAGTCAGTGCTGATGTCCCTATCTGTAATTAAGGGGAGCTGCCCAACTCCAGCCACGGCTGAGAAAGAGCCTCCACGCACGGCACAGTCCCACCAAACCCCGATCCTCCTCACCTGATGGGAAATTTGCTCCCCAAAATTGAGCGCAAATGAGGCAAGCGAGCAGCAAGTCCCATCTCTCAGCAGGTCCAAGGGTGCCAGCAAGCTCCGGCATGGCCACGGGGTGCCCGGTGGCACAGGCGATGCCATGGCACTGCGAGCGGTGGTGGGTGCCGAGCCCGCTGGCCGTCTCCCCTGACCCCATGCCAGCTCCATAGTCACAGCACCTGGGGAAGCCCTGGCTACTGCATAACCATCTATTTACACTCTTTGCCTTGTTTTGTTTGGGTTTGTTTGGTTTGTTTTTTAATAAAGCCATCACTAAGATGACGAGGGATGCTCAGCCCCGCGCTCGTGCATTCAGGAAACACGCAGGGTTGCCCTGAGCAGACCGAGAGGAGGGATGCTCCATGCAAGGCTGTGAGGGACAGCAGCCGTGTGCCACAGACCAGCTCCTGCGGGCAGATAACAGTGCTGTGCGGGCTTGGTTCATAACAGTACTCAGTACTGAAAGTCTAGACCCTTCCAGTGCCTAAAGGGGCTCCAGGAGAGCTGGGGAGGGACTCTGGATCAGGGAGGGGAGCCATGGGACAAGAGGGGATGGTTTAAAACTGAAAAGGGAGGGATTTAGATTAGATATTAGGAAGAAATTCTTCACTCTGAGGGCGGTGAGCCCCTGGCGCAGGGTGCCCCGAGAAGCTGTGGCTGCCCCATCCCCGGAGGTGTTCAAGGCCGGGTTGGACGGGGCTGGGAGCAACCTGGGCTGGGGGGAGGTGTCCCTGCCCAGGGCAGGGGGTTGGAACAAGATGATCTCTAAGGTCCCTTCCAACCTTAACCCTTCTATCATCTTGAGATGCTGAAGCCTGTCCCTTCTCGGTGATGAAAGGGAACTTTTAAATATTGGAGGACTACTAATCAAATCAAATCTCCTCCATAGCCCGAAATAAGGGTCCGCTGGAGGCTTCCCCCCGGCACCGCCGGGAGAGGGAGACTGTCCCTGCTGCCAGGGAGAGGAGGAAGGAAGGCGAGCTCAGCGTCCCCGTGGCTTGGGCTGCCGGCCTGGGCTGCGCAGAAGGGGTGCCGCACAACCCCGGGTGTTTCACCTCGCTTTGCCCAGCTCTGGCGTCGCCCCACTGGGGCACGTCCCCCCTGCGCGGCACCCAGCGGGTCCCCGACGCTGCTGACCGAGCCAGACTGCAGCTGAAGCAGCTTCAAGTGAATATTTCTGACGTAAAGAGCCCGATTTAAACCAAGTCCTCATAATAAAGAATTTGCCAGTGCTTTCAGCGCCAGCTGGACCAAACCCACTGCACTGCTCCCCAGGAAAAGCCAGGGAATTTAAAGTCAAACGCAGTACAAACAGGAATCTCTTCCCCAAAACAGCGTTGCCCCTAATTTTCCCTGTGCCATGGGAGACCGCTTTCACCCAAAGAGCCCGCACAACTAGGACTTTTTTGCAAACGAGTCTGTCAAGCAGTCTGCTGAGGACACAGACGAGAAAAACAACATAGTCTAATATTATTCCAAACGTGACAGATATTCCGAATGTATTATCTACATGCAGCTGATGATATACTTCAACATTTGCATACGAGAGAGGGAATTTTCCTGCAGTTAAAGTGTATGAGCAGATGTGGATTTCAACCTCGTGTATCCCGATAATCGCAGCAGAGCGCGTTACTCCCTGCACGCCCGTAAGATGCAGCGGTGTCAAAGTCCAACCCTTCTCCCAGGTGCTTTACAGAGAGCAATCCAGCCACCGCTGAAGTCAATAACTTACTTTCCAATTTACTTAAGCAAAGGCTAAAAATCTGATTTCTCTTTTTTTGTTGTTTGTGGGCTTTTTTTATTATTTATTATTACTATTTGGAATGGAGTGGTTTCGTTCATCATTTAAACACCTTGCTCTTGGCTTTCCTTCTGTTCAGGGTTTATGAAGAATAAGAGGAGGCAGCGTGAGGAATGAGGTGGACTCCCTTGGCTGGCGTAGGACTGGGCTCTGCAGAAGATTATTTCTTTCTCACAGGCATAAGACACAAATTCTATATTACTATAAAGCACTTTTTACCAAGGGTCAGTTTTTACATTTTATAGCCGCGTGCAAAAGGCTTCCAGATTTCACAAGCATCTGTTGCACTTCAGATTTCATACGCGTCTGCTCTGTACTGAGATTGGGAAAACTCATGCTTGTTCATTATAAAGAGGTTGTTTTGGGGTTTGGGTTTGTTTGTTTAGTTTGGGGTTGGTTTTTTTTATTGTTATTCATTCATACTTCACTATGATTGCAATCGAGCTTTATAAGCTCATTAGACAAACAGTAATGTTTGTAAAGGTGTTATACAGCCGTCTCCCTCACCCTGTCACAGTGGGAAAGCTTCAGCGCTGTGGTGGTTTGTCATGTTTGCAGCCTCCACCGTAGTCAGGCAAAGCGGGGACCGAAGACGAGTTTGCCGGGGAAGATGCCACTGAAGTGTCGTGGCTGTAACTGCAGAAGTGAGGGCTCTCGGCACATCCTCAAACGAGCACGAGCATCACTTGTGTACCTCTTCTTTAATGGACTTGAGGTCTTGCTGCAAGGTGAAGCGTTCCGTATCGTATCTCCCATTTAACGTTTCATGCATTAGAAAGCATTTCTAGGTCATTTTTATTACTAAGAAAGTGTTTAATTTTTTTTTTTTCCACCTGAAGTTCTTACAGAAAGTTTGTGGCTTCAGTACTGAGACATTTTAAGCTTCAAGACTATTGTGTATGATTTCCTAGATTTGTAGCAACAACAACAACAAAAAAGCCTTTAAAAGGTACCTTTTTATGAGAAATATGATAGGGCAAACATATAAATACCTATATATGTTTTAGTCACAATACGACATATTCATTACATTATTTTGAATGTAATACTTCAATGTTAAGCAGTGCATTCCTCTTTTTAAAATAACAAAACTACCTTTTCATTTGTAAATATACTATAGGAAGTCTCCCTGTATTATCTTTCTGTATAATGTACCGTACTGCTAAATTATCATATACTATTTAAATGTTTCAAATATTTAGAAGGTTGCATGCAGATTTCATATTTCTTTCTAAGACAAATGAAAAAAGGTAATAAAAAAATATATTTAAAAAAAAAAAATCTGACAATTGCTCTTAAGTTTCTTTAAGCCATCAGGGAACTCCTGCCACTTCTAATAACTTTTTTATGGTGGATGAACTGAAACACACTGAATCAGAGAAGCTGATTTAGAGACGTGGCAACTTGATGACACGGAAATTAGAAAGTGTTATTCCGGTCCAATTTACTTCCCTTTCTCATTATAGGATTTGGACTTTACCCAAACACTGAGGAATCTTGTTACATGAAGAAGGGCCGTGCCATGCACCGAGAGCCACTCATCTCAAGTTATGTTAAATAAATGTAAATCAACCACCCTGGATCAATATAAAAACAAGGGAAATGCAATGATTTAGACAAAAATCTTGGTTAGATTAGGGAAGGTTGTACAATGAAAGTCAGGCAACAAAAAACAGTGAGCCACCCCCTCCTCTTTCTGGGCAGTTTCTGCCCTCTCCCAAAGGGGGGGACTTTGCACCCCTCAAGGCTCCTACGCCGCTCCCCGGCCAGAAAGGAAAGCACCAGACAGGACGGGTAAAGCCAGTGAGAGTTTAAATGCACGAAAACCTCCTGGTGCTCCCCGAGCAGCACCGCGCTCCGTCCTGGCGGCTCCCAGCTGGGCAAAGACAGCTTCGCACCGGGCTGCGACTCCTGCGACAGCGATCTTAGATGATATAATCACGGCAATGCCTGGCCTCAGCTCAAGGGTTTCCTCCAGTTCGAACAGAAAAAAAAAAAAAAAAAAATATATATATTCACACACACCCACACTCTATATACTTATATACTTCTCTCGGAGAAGAGAAGGCTCCGGGGAGACCTTATAGTGGCCTTCCAGTGCCTAAAGGGGCTCCAGGAGAGCTGGGGAGGGACTTTTTACAAGGGCATGGACTGATAGGATGAGGGGGAATGGCTTCACACTGAAAAAGGGGAGATTTAGATTAGATATTAGGAAGAAATTTTTCACTCTGAGGGCGGTGAGCCCCTGGCGCAGGTTGCCCCGAGAAGCTGTGGCTGCCCCATCCCTGGAGGGGTTCAAGGCCGGGTTGGACGGGGCTTGGAGCAACCTGGGCTGGGGGGAGGTGTCCCTGCCCAGGGCAGGGGGTGGGACTGGATGATCTTTAAGGTCCCTTCCAACCCAAACCATTCTGTGATTCTATTTACTGTGATAATACCATGGCAGAGCTGAGGGAGAAAGAGCTGTTAGATTTCAAAGTATTTTCCTATTCTGCACAAGGATGGAGCTACAAGTTTCAGACGCCTTTTAGTAAAATCAAAACTTGAGAAAGATCCCAGAGTGTTTAAGAAATTAAACCTCTGGAGATATTGACCACAAGGTGCTGTTCAGGCTGAGCCCGACCCCCAGGCAAACCCAGACCCGCGAGTTAGCCAAGCTGCCCCTTCCTTCGAGTCACATTTTAACAAAATACAGTAGTTTTTCCTTGAGGACACTCGATTTCAGCATGCCAGCAGACTTCAAGAAAAAGTTTGTGCTTATTCAGCGACTATTGGGCAACGTATTTCCTGGAAAAGTATTGACAGGGTTGCACAAGAGGTGGTTAAGGCTCCGTTGGGAGCGCCGTACGCAGCTCCAGTTGCCCAAAGGCAGCGCTCGGTGACTCACACCTCGCAGGGTATGGCCTGTACAATTCACTCTTAGCTCCGGGTTCGTCTGCCAAACCAAAACCACCAGCAAGAACTGGGCACAGAGGAAACCGGTTGTAATTATTCCCCCCCACCCCCCTTCTAGAATGGAAGACTAAAGAAAAAGAACTGTATGGTTCAACACGTGTATTCCCTTTAACCCGAAAACTGCACTTCGAACAAAACAACTCTTGGAAACAGGAATTGAAACCATGAAGAGAAAAAAAAAAAAAAAAAGAAAAAAACAACAACCTGTGACTCTGAGCTGGTTTTCCCCAGTCTCTTAAACTGTTAAACTGCATCTCCGGGCAGGTTTGTTAGGTTCCCAGAAACAGGAGGATCAGCCCTTGCTGACCCCGATACTGCAGCTGCAAAGGGGAGTACTGTGTCAGAAGGTAAATGCCACACACAAAACATCAACCACTTTCCTTCCGACAGAAACATCTTCGCCAAAACATTCACATATATATATATATATATATATATATATA
Source organism: Vanellus vanellus (assembly GCF_965231255.1). Taxonomy (NCBI): domain Eukaryota; kingdom Metazoa; phylum Chordata; class Aves; order Charadriiformes; family Charadriidae; genus Vanellus; species Vanellus vanellus. The sequence goes on along the minus strand of NC_138918.1, from coordinate 4,214,249 downwards.
TATAGGTACCTTCTCTGCCCGGATTTTAGAGCAGCCTTAAGGGTTGCTTTTGTTTTCCCCAGCGGATTGCAGGCTGCGATGCCAGAGGAGACCATTCAGCCCAACCTCCCTCAAACACAGCCCACACGTTTGTGCTTCGAGCTGGAAAAATTAAGCGGCTGAAGTACGGTCTGAGCACACACCAGCCAGCCCCGATGGCTCACCAGTTACCAATTCACCGTCCCAAGAGCCTGAACGTTTGCAGGGTAGAGCCGAAGCCCTGGGGAGCCAAAGGTGGAGCTCCTTTACTCAAGCACCAAAGCTACATGGTAAGGATATAAACCCTTCACAGAGCCTCCAAGGAAGGCGGTAGGCAACGGCTTTCCCCCATCCAGGCTGTAGAGCTGCTCCCCAGCACGCTGCAGCCAGGAGCGCACAGAGACGGAGCGCCAAGCCCTGGGCACAAGACCCCCGTGGTCCCTCCACCCTTCCCTTGGGCATCCACGGGCTGCACCCATCCAGAAACAGCGCTCTCAGGTTTTATTTTGCTACGAGCCCGAGGGCGACCCAAGCAGCTGCAGAGAAAGGACACAAGAGCGAGGAGACCTGCCTTGCCTTTTCAGCAAGAGCGCTACGTGGGATTAGTAACGTTATACAGATCCTTTCACCACTTCCCTTTCACTTGTTCATATGTGGTGTAGGTCGGCAACGGCCAAGAAGTTTATTAAGATGCGATAGCTGCTCGGTGGTCTGCGCGAGCTGGCGCGGTGCTCTGGGCAGGTCCGGCTGCCTGCCGTGTCCCCGCTCCCCCCCAGGCTCCCAAAATCAAGGCACGAGGCCATGCCAGACTGCTACACGCATGGGGATCTTTCCTGACCACCGCCATGCGGTGGGAGAGCTGGCTCCACACTAACGAGGTTTCATCGGGGCTCTGGGAGCAAACGGGGGCTCAATGGTAAAGTCATCGGAGGGGCTCGGTCACCCCCAAGCCCTGGGTGGGAAGTTGAAGGCAGTGTTACAGCAACACAAAAGCTCTCTTGACTAATTAAACATCGGAATTGGGGCACTCCTGGGCCCACATTTGCCAAGAATGGGAACAAACGTGAATAAAAAGCCACCGTCCCCCAGGACTCACCATCCTGCTGAGATCCACGGCCAGGGAACTGCGCCTGTCCAAGGGCAAAGGGCCTCCCGTGTGACCTGACATCACTTAATGGGCTTTGTATAAGCCCAAGCAGAGCTCTCACCCTCCAAAACAGACTTCCCATTAGGTCAGATGAAACACCAGTCACGTTTTGAGTATTTTTTCCTCCAAAGCCAGCTTTCAAAAATGAGGCATCTAAATCCAGATGTGCACAGCATCTGAGGACCTCACTTAGTCAAGAGTTGCTCAGCATCTTTGGAAAGAGGCAAGCTGGTTTTGGCTGTCGGCTGAGTTTGGGCTTCGGATCCAGAAGGACGGGCAGCCCATCTTGAAAGCCTTGGCCACGCTGACTTCATGCCAGGGCAGCTCTCGGTTTTGGCACTCTGTACATCTTCCATGCGTAGCACTCATGCTGGGGTTTCTTGTTCCAGTTGTTCCCTTCAACGTGTTGAGGTGTGTGTGGTCACAAATGAAAATACAGGTATTTTTGAGGACCACCGTTTGCAGCTCTCACTGACTCTGTCTTTGCTCTCTCTGTGTCTGTTATTCATTGATCTTCCTCTGATCCCAAACCACAAAGAGCCGAGTGCTTCCTGGAAAGTGCTCCGTTTGCCTTGAAAGGCTGCACTCCGTGAACCCCCAGATATCCTTGTAACCAGCATATGTTTCTGGCAAAGTATCCCAAAGCAGATTTCCTACAATTTCTTTACCTGACATAACCCACCCCAGAAGAGCAACTGGGATTGCCATTGCCTGAGGAACAGCGGCTGCAGCTGCGTTTGCAAGCGCAGAGCTCCAGACGCGTACAGTGATTTCTGGTGCTTAAAGGTATCAATACACACCTTACAGAAATCTTAATTGGGGGCATCTGGGCAACTTGGAAAATCTCACAACACTTTTAGCCGTGCTTTCTGACACCACACACCTCTGGAAAGACTGAGCCTCCATCTCTATGGACCACCTCTGCAAATTCACAGAGAGAACACTAAAAACCTGCACAAAAATCGGGCCACCATTCGGTCATCGTACCTCATGTGAAACTGAGATAGAGTCACCACCTTTTGTAGCCTCCAATGTTGCCTCCTTGGGCCATCTCCTCTACTAACGAGTGGCCCTGCCCAGGCGGCGACGCAGTAACAGCCCCCGATTCATACCAGAGCTCTTAAATACCCAGCACAGATCCAGAAGTTGGGGTTTGGGTGCTTTCCAAAGCATCCTCATTTCTGTTAGCCAGCACTACACGAGACAAAGCTGTGTGAGATGAAAGGGATGTTTTGGAGACCCCAGCAGCCCGGGGTTCAGCCCCGCTCCTTGCTCTCATCAGCCCCGCAGCGCTTTGGTGTCCGGTGGCTCTGGGGCCACAGCCAACAGATCCCAGCCCAGATGGCTGCTCTGGGGGAGCGGTGGGGGAAAGCAGGGCTGAAAGGACATCTAGTGGCAACCAAAAAACTCCTCAGACAGCCTGGAGACACCTCTATGGTGTCTGCGTTACCAATCAGCTTGGAGCCTGCTCGTTGCACAGCGATGCTGGGAACGCCCTTCCCCAGCTCCCCAAAAGAGCTTTGACTGTTGCTTTTCCTTACCTGGGTATGGGAAACCCCCCAAAGCAAAGAAAATGCAGCTGTATTTTGGGAAACCTGCTCAGAGCTTTGCCAAGTCATATTAGCCCGTTAACGTGGAACATGCACGCTAAGGGCAAAGAGGACACCTGGCTGCCACCGCGTCTACCGGAGCTGTGTCCATCACACCAGCACGGGAAACTGGAGGTCCTGCCCAACACACCAAGCCACGAGGCTTTCCTGCCCAGTGGTTCTCCCTCCTGCCACCAGCTCTCCAGCGAGCCCAGGACCGTGTAGAGCTGCCATTCCCCAGGTGTTGCGCTCAGGTCCTCAGACCCAACCATCCAACGTTCCAGCGGCAAAAAGCCCCACGCATGCACACCATCACCTTCAATGCCTGAATTTGCTCTCTCTTGCTGGGTATGAGCACAACTTAATTCAACCATCGGAACGAAGCCGAGATCCCCAGAGGAAGAGCTTTGTAGAGACGCAACGAGCACGAGCATTTATTTTCTGAATCCTGAGTGACCGGCTGTATTTCTGGTCCCTTTGCTGACCTCTGAAGCACTCAAATCCTCCCAGATTTTCTCCTCATCTTTTGCCCGTGCCTATAATCAGCTCTTTGGGCAGAGACAGCTCTGACGACACACGTGGAGGGCATCCAGCGCAACAGGAGCTACGCTGCTGCGAGCGGGCACGCGGGACCTGGGAGGGAGGAATGACATGACATGAAGTGACAGGGAGGCAGGCGGCCAAGGCCTGGGAAAATCACCACGCCTGTGTTTTTGTTTTTCTTCCCGCACAACAAAAGAGGTTAGCGAGTTCCTCTTGGATGGGTTTCAGAACCTCCCCCAAGAAAAAGAAAAAAAAAAAAAAAAAAAAACCACACCACCACAATCCTGCTGGTGTTCACTTAAGGCTGATAATTACAGGAATAATTATGATTTATTCCCATCATAAATCTTGGAGCAAGAAAAGGGGTTTGAGGTTTGCAAGCTTCGCTGGATGGCAGAAGCAAAACACAGCTCTAATTGCCCTTCTTTGTTGTGTTTAATTAAGGATTCCGAAGCAACTGATCTCTGTGTCTTTTCATGGTTAGAAACCTGCAAGGGAAAGAAAATCTTTCTGCGGAGCCACCAATCGAAGCTTTGTTGGGTTACTAGGCACTAAGTGTGCTACATCTGAACACTCAGGGCTCCCAGAAAAAGAAGCTTATTAAAGGAAAAGAAATGCTACAAGAGGCTTCCCCCCGCCCCCCCCCCCCCACTCTTCCAGTAGGCTTTGGCAATTTTGAGCTCCCTTCTAATCCCGGAAGAAATGCCTTTTGTCTTTATCCCTCAGCATTTTTCCCTCATTACCGCCCATTCCATTGTGTTGCATAAAAATACTTCTCCATTTCTATTACCTTCATAATTACAGAATTTACATTTTTCCTTGGGGTTTACTTCAGCTTCCTCTCTAAGTCTGGAAGACTTAGCACTTCTGCAAACACATTAGGAAAAACAAACCAGCCTGGAGCTCCTCAGCTCTCTCCTTGGACCAGTAATTCCCAGTCAAGCACCACTCCTCCCCAGCAAGAACCAGTTTGCCCAGCACTACCTCCCAAATTCAAACTGTAAGTGACTGGCAGGGTGTTCCCGTTCCATTTTTGTGCAACAGCTAAAACAGTTGTGCCAGGGAAATCCTGTTCTTCGTTATGGTAATCAGCACCAAATCATCACACCTGGCTCTGGGCGATGCCACCAGCCCATGAGCTGCGGCAGCCGCTACGCTCAGCCCAGGCTGCCCGGGCTCTGGGAAGCTACGGGATAAAAGAGCAAGGAATCTTTGGGACCGCTCATGAATCTGAAGGTACTTGGGATGGTCTTTTTGCAGAGTGTTTGCACTGGATGAGCGTGGGACACCTTCAGCTGGGAGCGGGACCACCACGCGCTGCATCCCCAAAGGGAGCGCCTGCGTGGAAGCAGAGGAGGTTTGGTGTTGTCCAGCAGGTAAAATCCCAACGCTTCAACTGTACGTACTGCATAACGATGCCTGGAAAGGCTGGTCTAGAAAGGAAGAGTGTCAAATACAACTTTAAGAGAAAAAGAAGACTTCCTGGGTTTATCACACCTCAAAAATATTCTTCTAAGATCAGGAGAAAACAGGATGGGATGGAGGAGGACAAAACCGGCACAGCACGCAGAAGGGAAAATGCAAAGTCAGCAGAATTACCGATCAGAGCAACCGTATCTGACCTCAAGTGCTCAGCTTAGCCCATAGAGCAGGGGTGTCAGGGTCCCAGCCCCCAGACCCTTACTGGTCCTGCTGGCCCCGCATCAGCACGTGGGTACAGCCACACGTGCCAAGAAGGGCCGTTGCTTGGGGGTTCCGTTCCTTTTATCATAAGGACTGATGACAGAAGCTGGAAAGCCGCAAGCTCTGAAATCTGGAGTTGAAACCCCAAATTGAAAGATGGTTTTCCCATAGAAAACCACAATCTCCTTCCTGTTTTCCTAGAGTTTCAGCTCTATGCTGTCTGCGTCACGATCATCCAAATAGTTGATTGAATGCCAGTTGCTCCGTTTTAAGGGTAATTACAGCGTGCTGTAACCCGCAGGAGAGGAGCGCTGGGTGCACAGCTCCGGGGACCGGACAGGGGTCTTGAGATTCACAGTAACTCGCCGTAATGACTCACTGCTCCCGTTTATACACACGTATTTGTATATACACACATATAACATGGAATTGATACTACTCCTTTTCTTCACCCATCTTTGACCTCATCTTTTTTGGACAACACACACTCTGTAGCAAGTCCCATTCCCTTTTCTACACACAACGAGAAGAGCATCGACCTCGGCTAAAGCTTGCGGTGGAAAATAATAAAGGAAATCAAATAGAAATAAAGAACGGCCATAAAGCAAAGACCGGAGGTAAAGCAATCAATTTCCCATGTTCTGAAAAGCCTCGGGGTTTGTTCCCCCCCCCCCCCCCCCCTTACTTGCAGCAGGTAGCAGGGTTGTCCATCCCATCAGCTGCCGGGTGAGCGGAGCCGGCTCCGAGCTGCAGCTTGGTAAAGGTTGACACCTTGTGGCTTTTTCCAGCACTTACAAGTCAGGAAAAAGAAGGTTTTTTTCTCTTTTTCCGGCCAAGGCTGTGGGGTGGAGTTCATAGCCTAAGAGCTAAATTCCCAGCACCTGGCATGGGATGTGTGGGGCTGAGGTCTGGGGTCATTAACAGGTTAATGAAGATAAATACCACCGAACTATAAAAAAAAAAAAAAAAAAAAACCAAAGTCATACCGTATTTGTTTCTGGGGGAAAACAAATAAAGAAAAGGAAAATAGACATAAGGCCCACAAGACAAGTAATAAAAAAGCAATCCTGTGAGTGATGTTTCTCTGTGATTTTGCTGCCCCATTGGATTCCTCCCCCCTCCTCTGTTTGCACAGTGGGGCAGAGGCTCAGAGTCCTGCCAAGCTCTGCTTTGGAGAAGTTTAGCTACACCGACCCCAGAGAAATTGTCTCTAATTCCCACCAGAGTCAATGGAAAGTTCAACAAGGCCAAGTGTCGGGTCCTGCACTTGGGTCACAACAACCCCATGCAGCGCTACAGACTGGGGGCGGAGTGGCTCGAAAGCTGCCTGGCAGAAAAGGGCCTGGGGGTGTTGGTGGACAACCGG